>NC_140284.1:10407341-10422341 GCF_964030765.1 Micromesistius poutassou | reverse complement strand
CGCACAATCAGCTTTGTAGGGATCTGCGTCTGTGTACCGTGATGATGAACTGATGGCCCTGCAGGATCGCTGGGGGCCGCTCTGTTGTTGTGGTGGTACTTTAGTGGAGGTGGTGGTGTAGGTGAAGCTGGTGGTTGTGGTGGATGTGGGGGTGGTGTCGGTGGAGTTGGTGGTGCTGGTGGTAGTGTAGAGAAAGTAGGGGTGGAGGTGGGGATGGTGGTGGAGGTTTTGGAGGTGGTGTTGGAGGAGCTGGTGGTTGTGGTGAATGTTGAGGTGGTGTTGGTTGAGGTGGTGGTGCTGGTGGTAGTGTAGAGAAAGTAGGGGTGGAGGTGGGGATGGTGGTGGAGCCAGTGTTCTGGAAACGGTGGTGGTGGTGGTGTGGATCATGTGTGGATCACTATGAATGCACAGACACAGAGATTGGGATAAACAGAGCAGGAGATATACATTATGTCCAGTAGGGGGCATGGTTTGATCTGCTTTAGAGGCAAATCCCGGAGTGAGCCTGGGTTACTGAACACTACAATTGATGTGATTAAAGCGAATGTTGGGGAGGTGCAGCAGATAATTTGTTACTGAGTGATTGTACCGACCGACCTCAGATTAATATTAAACCATTCACCGGCGGATGTGGCATATATTTCATTAAAACCTTTGAGCCCAATGAATTAATGTGATTAAATTAGCCGTGAAGTAAAATACTGTACAGAATTACACTTGATAAGTGTGAAATTGTTGTGTGCAGTCTGAATTCTGAACAATTAGGCTTATTGAAACAGCCGTTCTAATTACTTTTCAACAAATCACATATTGACATCGGTGCAACTAATACCTCTGTGATAATTCCACGTGTATCATGTATATGTTTTATTCACACTTTTATGTATATACAGTATATTTTTTCCATTCCTTTTATTTTTTTATTTTATTGATATATTATTGATTCATGTGTGTGCAGTGTGACCCCTGTAACAAGCTGGGGTGTGTGTATGGAAGGGGAGAGAGGGATAGGGTAGGGTGTGTGCATGGGGTGAGAGTAGGGTGAGCGAGGGGGAGAGTAGGGTGTGTATGGGAGAGAGAGGGAGAGAGTAGGGTGTGTTTATGGAGGAGGAGAGATGGAAAGAGTAGGTGTGTGCGTGTGTGTGTGTGTGTGTATGTGTGTTTGGAGGGGGAGAAAGTGGGAAAGAAGTGTTGGGGGAGGTGTTTATATGTGCGTGCGCGTGTGTGTGTGCGTGGGTGTGGGTGTGTGTGTTCGAGGGGGAGAGAGTAGGAGAGAAGTGTTGGGGGGTGTATGCAGGGGGAGACTAGGGTGTGTGTATGGAGGGGGAGAGAGGGGGAGAGTAGGGTGTGTGTAAGGGGGAGAGTAGGGTGTGAGTATGGGGGGAGAGTAGGGTGTGTGTGTGTGTGTGTGTGTGTGTGTGTGTGTGTGTGTGTGTGTGTGTGTGTTGGAGGGGTAGGGAGTGGGAGAGAAGTGTGTGTGACGGGGGGGCTTCAATCTTTATTACCAAGACGGGCGCCTTCCAAGAGAGACCGTCCTCCTCACTAAGTGTCTTTACGTCTTTGTGCCAGTGCTGTTTTTGTGTGTGTGTGTGTGTGTGTGTGTGTGTGTGTGTGTGTGTGCTTGTGCTTGTGTGTGTGTGTGTGTGTGTGTGTGTGTGTGTGTGTGTTTATGTGTGTGTGTGTGTGTGTGTGTGTGTGTGTGTGTGTGTGTGTCTGTGTGGATAATGGGATTAGAGAGCTTGTAGGGTGATGGGAGCATCTCCCTCCTCTCTCTCCTCGCTCCCTCACTGGCTCCCTAAGTCTCTCGCCCCTCCGATGGGGGAGACAATGAGTCCAGATAAGAGGGGAGACAAAGGGGGGTGACTTTAAAGATGCTAGCTAGCCGAAAGGTAGCGCTGCGCAGCTACGAAGTGCTCAGACTGGAGATGGTTTTCCCCAGATAGAACATGACTTTGTGTTTCACTGCGGCACTTTCTGAACTAGAAAACGAATAGAGAACGGATCTGAGCGTTGGTTTGTAACCTGCAGCCTGAATACTCTGTGATCTCCTCCGCGCGGTGCTCGGGGATTCAGGGCGATAGATGTACAGTATATATGCACCTCAAGTTAATTATGAACATTTCCAATTCAATTACTAATGGAGATATGGAGAACTGAGAGGAAGTGGGAGTTTTGAAAGAGTTTGGATTTCTTTTTCTTTTTTTTTGGTTTCATAGGAATGCATACCATATGTACCATATATACCATATACAGTATGCTATTTATACCATATATAGCATACATATAATTTATAACATACATCCTATATGTACCAGTGGCTTTTTTCCATTCTCTTCAACACATTTCACTTAAAATCCATGAGAATGATCAGGTTAGCATTGGTGACCTCAAAACAGTACACACACACACACACACACACACACACACACACACACACACACACACACACACACACACACACACACACACACACACACACACACACACACACGCACTATCAAAAAAGAGCAATCATATACCAGCTGACACATAAGGACAACCACTCCTCCTTCACCTCCTCCTCATCATCCACCACCTCCTTCCCCACCTTGTCTTCGTCGTCCTCCTCCATCTCCCTCTCTTCCTTGTCCTGCTCCTTCTTCACCGCTACCTCCTCAAGATTCAAGATTCAAGAGTTTTATTGGTCACATACATATACACGAAACGCAGTGAAATGAAAAAGTGGCAGTGCATGCAGAGATTGTGCAACATTCAAAAATACAAAATGTTAAAATATTAAAATGAGGTGACAAATAGAATAAAAATAAGAAATAAAATAACAATTAAACAAATTAGCCCTACATAGAATACAAATCTGTTACACCTTAAAAAATACAAATGTGCAATAAACAATAAACAGAGGTATACTGTACAGTAAATGGAATAAAATAATGAAGTTGAGGTAGTCTATGTTATATCTGCGTGTGCATGAGTTGGACAGCATGTGTGACTTGGTTGGGGGCCCCTGTTGAGATAAGTGTAAGTCCTCCTCGTTCTCCTCCTCCTCCACCACCTCCAGCAGCATCATCACCAATCATTCCCATTACTCTCCCACTGAGGGGTCCCCACAGGGCCAGCTGGCTGGGTGTTGACCCCGCCCCCCCCCCCCCCCCCCATCGCTCCCAGAGGAGAGTGACAGGTCAAAAACACATGAAGTGCAATTATAGTGTGTGATAATAGTGGATAGGTCCCTGGGGGGGAGGCCAGTTTTTTAAAAGGGAAGTGTGAACAAAGCCCCCCCGCTGGGTTACTGAGGGCTAATGTTCATCAGTCAATGGGGAGCCCTCCGGTGTTAGCATTGGCGTATGCTAACAGCGTATGCTGACGTTGTATGCTAATGATACATGCTGATAACTGTGTGTGCTAACGTGTCTGCTATGGGTGTATGCGAATGGTGTATGCTAACAGCATGCGCTACGGCGCATGTTATCGGAGTGTCATAACAGCGTAGGCTGAGCAGTGTGTGCTATGCTAACAACATATGCTAACCTCATATGCTAACAAGGTATGCTATGGTGAACACTTACGCTAACAATGTATGCATCGCTTCCTGCAGGCATGAGAGGATCAACACCCGCAAAACACTGATCATAGAGAGCGCCCCCGACGACGACCTGGTCAACCTGGAGTTCCTGGACGAGGTGTGTGTGTGTGTGTGTGTGTGTGTGTGTGTGTGTGTGTACCTAGCCTAGTCCTAACTAGACCTTCGTACTCATTTCATTCATACCGATGGTCTAGAACTGCTAGAGACAAACAATTTCTCACTTGAAGGCGGGTGCTGTTGAAGTTTAAAACCTATTGGCTCTGCCCAGTGCCACTCCGGATCTGCCTTAACCAATCGCTAACATTTGGTCGTGACGTATTTCATGCTTAGCAAACTCCTTCACCACTAACGGAGCCAGCTGGAAAATTAAACTTTTCCCGAATCCCGTGGGAAGAAGCGCCACAACATCTTGACCACCAACAAAACTAAGCAAAGCCTGTTCCTGCTCCGGCTTTAATTTATCTATATTCAGCAGAGTTTCCACAACAGACCGAATAGCTTCTTTCTCCATGGTCTTCCTGCTGCTTCCTGGTATTCGTTTGACTACAACTGAAACTCGCGCACGACCTGTACATCACTGTTCTCAGGCCGCGCCTCCTGTTCGCTGATTGGAGGGACAAACTTGAGGGAAAAGAAATCGTTCAAACATACAGCACTCCCAGACCGAAGTACTGAAGTGAAATGAAAATTGAGCGGAAGTACGGAGGCGGGCGGAACCAGGCTAGGTCATACCATGTCACGTTAATTAATGTGTCCAGCCCTTAATGTCAGCCCCGGTCTCATAGGGCACCCCAGCCCCATGTTACCCCAGAGCCCCTAAACCCTGGCGCGGTCTGCAGGCCTGAGCTCACGCTGAACGGGCCTTCTGTCCTCCCTCCTCCCTCTGCAGGAGACCATCATCAGCCACCTGCAGAGGAGGTACAACGAGCTGCAGATCTACACATACGTTGGGGACATCCTCATCGCCATCAACCCCTTCCAGGCCCTCAGCATCTACTCACCCCAGGTACTCACCCCCACTGGGACACTCCCCCACTGGTACTCACCCCCACTGGGACACTCCCCCACTGGTACACTCCCCCACTGGGACACTCCCCCCGCTGGTACTCACCCCCACTGGGACACTCCCCCACTGGTACTCACCCCCACTGGGACACTCCCCCCGCTGGTACTCACCCCCACTGGGACACTCCCCCACTGGTACTCACCCCCACTGGGACACTCCCCCCGCTGGTACTCACCCCCACTGGGACACTCCCCCACTGGTACTCACCCCCACTGGGACACTCCCCCCACTGGTACTCACCCCCACTGGGACACTCCCCCCGCTGGTACTCACCCCCACCTCCACATTCATGAGCTAAAGCCACCTACAGTATCATCACAGGTTTTTTGTTCTTCTACAGCAGAACACTATTTTAGTATTTTTATATATTTTTTTATATTTTTATATAATATTTCTCGAGTGGCAATAATGGCATGGTAACGAGTAAGGGTGGCCCTTATACTATATATATTTTAAAACATATAAAAAAGCAAGGGGGGAAACATTTGCTTTATCTAAAGCAACCTACAGAATAGACAGAGACAGAGACAGAATAGACAGTCAAAGAGTCGCTACAAAACAGGTTCTGCACAAAACATCAACTGGACCCTGGAGTGAGAACCACTGGATGAGATGTTTCTTTATTAGTGAGAGCCCATCAGATCCACACAGCCTAACCAAACCGCTCCCTCTGTGTGTGTGTGTGTTCCCAGTTCTCCAAGCTGTATCACGGGGTGAAGCGGGTGGACAACCCACCACACATCTTCGCTGCTGCTGACGCAGCCTACCAGGGCATGGTGACCTTCTGCAAGGACCAGGTACGGAGAGAACCTCGTCACACCTCAGCCTGAAAACATCTGGGTGGTGGAGGAACGCTCCGACTCTGCTACTGTCAGAACCAAAGATGGAGAGATTAGAAATAAATGAATACATTTTCTTTGAGTTATATTAATTTCTTCGCTTCGATTGTGTTCAAATGTAAATCAGTGTAATGTCCAAATCCTCGTCTGAATGGTCTTGCGATGCCCTTGTGTGTAAAGAGGTGTGGTGCGTTTGTTTTAGTGTATCATCATCAGTGGGGAGAGCGGAGCCGGGAAGACGGAGAGTGCTCACTTAATCGTTCAGCACCTCACCTTCCTGGGGAAGGTAAGAGCACCCAGCCTTTCACTGATTACTGTGGACATATGTTATTTTATGCATGTGAGTTTGTAAATGATGTTGACCCTTATATGTAACTGAGTTATGTCTATTTATCTTAAGAGATAGGATAGTACTGTATTCATCCATGTCGTGGAGTCCTTTGTTTTAGCTGTCATATTGAATTTCACAATCACCAAATAATATAACAGAAATATTATATTTATATAAAATATAAAATATAAATTACCAAATATAAATGTATTATTTTTAATTTATTTATATAAATTAAACATGTTTTGTATATATAAAATACGCACAATAAAAATAAGCGATGTGTCAATAACAAGTTGCTAACAAAATAAAATGATAACACACAATATAAAATAGTAAATTACAGTGTGCAAGCCAAGGGGCATGTTTAGCACGGACCCCTAACCTCAGCTCCCCCCCCCGGGACCCCACAGGCAAACAACCGGACTCTGCGAGAGAAGATCCTGCAGGTCAACCCCCTGGTGGAGGCCTTCGGGAACGCCTGCACCGCCATCAACGACAACTCCAGCCGCTTTGGGAAGTACCTGGAGATGAAGTTTACGCCAACCGGCGCCGTCATGGGCGCCAAGATCTCTGAGTACCTCCTTGAGAAGTCCCGGGTCATCAAGCAGGCCACGTACGTCACACTAGGGGTGGGAATCACAGGGTAGCTCACCATACGATACGCGATACATGGCCCGTGATACCATGATATCTCGATACAGTGATTCTGCGATAATCAATATATTGTTAGACAATCCTATAACGATACATCACGATATATGTCCGTTGAATGCATATATACGATATATGCATTCAACGATGAATGCAAAATTATTGTGTAAAGGTTAAGTTCAGCATTTCGGTCTTTATTCGTGGTCCAAACTGAGTTTTTCAGTTACTCATCTTTGGCTAGTTAACTTCCGTTCAAGTTTCCTTCATTCATGTGTTGAGTGCCACCTGGAGGAGTAGGGAAATCTGTGCCTTATTTTATTAATTAAAAGATTGATATTTGGGGCATTATTTCCTGTCTAACTCTTCATGAATAAAGCATAAAAATGCAAAAGATAAATAAATCGTATTTGAAAATTTTAATATATTATAAAATATTGCATCAATATTTGGCGACAATGTATCGATTCTCGTATCGCACGAAGAATGGCGACGATATATCGCCGTATCAATATTTTGGTCCCACCCCTACGTCACACACGTCCGTCCTGACCCCGGCCCGATCGTCCCTCACCCTGTCAGGTGACTGATGGTGTCTGCGTGTGTTTGTGTTGTTTTCTCCCAAACAGGGGGGAGAAGAATTTCCACATCTTTTATTACTTCTACGCTGGCCTGTACCACCAAGACAAACTGAAGAATTACAGACTACCGGACAAGACGCCTCCCAGGTACGTGTGTACTCTCCGCTCCTCCATCAAGCTGCTCCGACCGGCCGTCGGTCCCAGGTCTGAGATCTGTCACCCAGCATCTCCCCTGTGTCCCTGCAGATACATTAACAGCAGTCAGCACTGCAAGGTGATGCACGACATCGTGACCAGTAAACTGTACAAGGAGCAGTTTGACGAGATCCAGGACTGCTTCCGAATCATCGGCTTCACGGACGAGGTGAGGGGAGGATTTTATGTTTGATTGTTGTATTATTAATTATTTAAGGAATCAGTTTATTTGGAATTATATCTCCTTTAAAATTAAAAACTTCATTAAATTATAAATATAGAAAAATATCGCTCAGAACATAAAGTCCTATTTTGGCCAAATTCTGATATCTAACCTAACTCTACTCTCCTTAGGCTGCTAATTCACTGTGCCTCACTGGCTATATCCTAAACCAATCAGAGTGATTTTTACATTCCATAAACACTATCTGCCTTCATCTGAAGTCATCTATTTTACTTAGGCATTCTTAACGCAAAATACAAGATGAACCTTAAAATGTGACTTAGGCGATTATGCTATGAGGGTCACGATATAGAACAATTAACTTATTTCTGTTGTATTTGATACAGATGAACACTTTTTATTTGAGAGGGAAGTAAAGCTTATCTTAACACATCTCTTCTCCCAATCTCCGTTTCTGGTCTTTCTAGGAGGTCACCTCTGTGTACAGAATCCTGTCCGCCATTTTGATTACCGGAAACATTGAATTTGCCGCCATCACCTCCCAGCACCAGACGGACAAGAGCGAGGTTCCCAACTCGGAGGCCCTGGAGAACGGTGAGCTACGGGGCCCGTTAGGGCCTAAACAGCTCTTAAACTGGTCTTATGGTACCCAGTCGAAGAGCAACATGGATTCACTTTCATGTTATATAGTTGGACTATGTGTATGTGATGACTGCTTGAATCATTAATTATTCAACATGAAAAGGATTACTTATTTATGTTATCGCGTCTACACGCGTTGCTGGACGTGTGTGTGTTCGGTATCACAGTTTGTGTGTATAATAGTATAAACCGCTCTAATCGGCCGAAGGGAATGAGGCCAATAGGAGAGTTTTACACTATGTCAGGCAAAATTCCAAGCTGCCATCTTGGTACTTCTTGATCAGGATTCAAGCCCTCCTATTGGTACACACCACAACTCGAGAATAATCACTGGTTAAGCGGTGCTTTTATCAGCACTGTGATTATATTCTGATTATACCACAGTTACCAACCGGATAAAATACATAATCAAAATGTAGTCATATAGTCAGGCAATTCGCTCTGAAATTAAAGCACTTTTTGTCAGTTGTAGCTCTGTTCCCTGGAAATACAGGCGATCTGACTAATTCCTGGAAAACAACCTCCAGCCAGTAGGACAGACCTTAGTCACCACCTCGGTCGGAACGACCTGTGGTAAAGTGTGCTTCTGGAGCTCGAGACTCCTGACTGAAACCCTGCTGTACCTCCTTCTCCACCTCCTGCTCCGTCTCCTTCTCCTTCTCTGTCTCCTTCTCCGTCTCCTCCTCCTCTGTCTCCTCCTCCATCTCCTCCTCCTTCTCCTCCTCCGTCTCCTGCCCCTCCCTCAGCGGCCTCCCTGCTGAGCATCGGCCACGAGGAGCTGCAGGAGGCGCTGACCTCCCACTGTGTGGTGACGCGGGGGGAGACCATCATCCGCACCAACACGGTGGACAAGGCCACGGACGTGAGGGACGCCATGTCCAAGGCGCTGTACGGACGCCTCTTCAGCTGGATCGTCAACCGCATCAACACCCTGCTCCAGCCCGACATGAACATCTGGTGAGGGCCCGTGCCGGAGCTCTGTCTCTGGAACTCTGTCTCTGGAGCTCTGTCTCTGGAGCTCTGTCTCTGGAGCTCTGACTCTGGAGCTCTGTCTCTGGAGCTCTGACTCTGGAGCTCTGTCTCTGGAGCTCTGTCTCTGGAGCTCTGTCTCTGGAGCTCTGACTCTGGAGCTCTGTCTCTGGAGCTCTGTCTCTGGAGCTCTGACTCTGAAGCTCTGTCTCTGGAGCTCTGTCTCTGGAGCTCTGTCTCTGGAGCTCTCTCTTTATATCTTTATGTCTCTCGTCTCTCTTTATGTGTCTCTCTTTATCTCTGTCTTTCTCTCTGTGTGTCTCAAACTCTCTTTCTGTAGCTCTCACTATCTATGTAGCTCTCTCTCTGTCTTTGTCTGTCTCTGTTTCTGTCTCTACTGCTTTCCCCTGTTCTCTATCTCTCTCTCTGTCTGATGGAAGGTGACCCTGTCCTAAATGGTGTAGGCTTTGAATCATTGGGAGGTAGAAATGTCTCGAGTGGGTCAAGCCTTTAAATTCATGTCCTTGGGTGTCCATTTGGTCAGTGTTGTGTCTCTCTCGCTGTCTCTCTGTCTCTTTCTCTCTCTCTCTCCCTCTCTGCCTCCCTCTCTCTCTCTCTCTCTCTCTCTCTCTCTCTCTCTGAACTTGTGTCTTGACCATCAACAATCCCTGTCCAAAAGTCTCTGTGACCTTTGAGTGTGTGTGTATGAGTCTAAGCCCGGGATGAGGTAAAAAGACAAACTCCAAAGTGTTGCTGAGGTGATGCCGTGCAGCGGAATGCCATCGGACACACAGACAGGCGGGCCGAGACAGAGGGAGAAAAGGAGAAGAAGTGATGAATTTTTGATACGTGGGGGGGTGGGGGGGGGGTGCCGTACTGTTGCGTACCGCAAAAATAATGATCAGATGATTAAAAAGACTTCAGAGAGACTGTAGTGAGGTGGTGCATTGATCCGCACGGAGAATCGCACGGTAAATGTGAGTGAGAGTGTCAGACGCGAGTCTCTTCACACAGCGTCGGGGGGGCTGCGTCCCGGGCATACCGACAGTTGTTCTTATTGCCACTAATAACCCGCGGGGGGGCGGGGGGGGGAAGGTCACCCCTACGCACCGAGCCATGCTGGACATGTAACCACCGGGTAATTTCGCCTCGCGGAACACGTGCGTACGGTATCGCACTCAGACGACCGCCTCGACGTTCGCCTCAACCCCCCCCCCCCCCCCCCCTTCCCCCTTGTCGTCGCTGCGGACAACTTTATGTTAAGCAGAAGAAACAGAAAGAGAGATATGGAGATTAATGGTATTCAGAGGCCCTGATGTTTTTTTATCTCCTCCTTAAGATGAGGCCGTCTTGCCTAGCCGCGCAGTATTTGGGTTGAATAACTCGGATTATCATAAAAATGTTGATCTATTCATGTGGTCGCCGGGGGGATTTGCGCACGCACTGTGTTACGTGGAAGAATAAGTTTGTGTTTGTCCCCCTTTCCCCCCCCGTCCCGTCCCCGTCCCCGTTCCCCTTGGTCTTTGAAGTGCTGCGGAGAGCGGCATGAACGTGGGAATCCTGGACATCTTCGGCTTCGAGAATTTCAAGAGGAACTCCTTCGAGCAGCTGTGCATCAACATCGCTAACGAGCAGATCCAGTTCTACTTTAATCAGCACATCTTCGCTCTGGAACAGGTGAAGGGGAGCGCAGCGGCTATCTTTGTTTTGAAATCTCCAGAGGGAGGGGGGGAGGGGGGCGCGAGTGGGGGGATTTTTGAGGGAGGAAAGTTAGAAAAAAGAAAAGCTGAATTTTCTGTGACACATAATTTAACATATACTTCTGTGGTACCCAGATATACAGTAAATCTTTTAAATACATATTTGTCTTGCTCGCTGATTCCCCAGGGCAAAATTAAACAAAAAGTGACTAGAATACAATATTGTGTGTGTGTTGTGTAAATAATTGAGTGTATCTGCCTTATTCCAGAATTCCTTTATTTTTTTAGGAATGTAATGATTTTGAACCCTGGAGTAGTTTATGGTCAATGATAACAAAGAACAGCCATTAGGGTAGATTTCTGCTTTCCAGATCACTTTGAACATCAATTTTATGAAAAACATGTTTTTCAAAAAAACTGAAATTGACAACAATGTTAATTGTAGATTTTTTTTCTATTAAAGCAGGGGAATAACAGGGGATTTCCTCATAAAAAACAGGGGAACTGGCGAATGTTTTTTTAATTGATGACTGTAACACGCCCCTCTGCTGAGACCTTCATACAGGAGAATACTCTTCTGTCTTCTGTCTGACGCTCAGAGGAATCACCTCTCTCACCGTGCAGATCTCTGACTCCGGGGCCACACAGATCTACACACCGTCTACACAAGCTCATTACGGCTCCAAACGGGAGGCAGTTTATCTCCATCGGTTCCTATTTATCAGATAAATATATATTTAAAGGGAACTTTTTGATCTGGATTAAGCAGATGCAAATGCGGGTTATTTGCAAATTGAACTAAATTATGAATTAATTGGTTGACTCAATTTGTTATTATTTGGGAGAGCGGGTTTTCGGGCCATTCGTCATGAATTCACTGAGAGATTCTGTAAGAACACCAAACTGTCACATTGCTCTCCGAGCTGAGGAATGTTTTTGGGGGAGGTTGTTTGTTGTTCACGCAAGACAAAAACATTTCTGACTCCGCTCCCGACTCCATCCGAGAATGTATTAACGGGGTTGCTCCTGGGGGGCGGATGTTGATATCTGCGGTACGTCTCCCTCCGCTGCAGATGGAGTACCAGAGTGAGGGCGTGGACGCCAGCCTGGTGGAGTACGAAGACAACCGGCCCATCCTGGACATGTTCCTCCAGAAGCCCATGGGCCTGCTGTCCCTGCTGGACGAGGAGAGCCGCTTCCCCCAGGCCACAGACCAGACCCTCGTGGGTAAGACCCCCATCAGACCCCTTACCAGGCCACCGAACAGACCCTGGTAGGTAAGACCCCAACCAGCCCCCCCTTCAGACCCCCCACCAGGCCACAGACCAGACCCTCGTGGGTGAGACCCCAAATAGACCCCCCACCAGGCCACAGACCAGACCCTGGTAGGTTAGGCCCCCAAAAGACCCCAACCAGGCCACAGACCAGACCCTCGTAGGTTAGACCTCACACCGGACCCCCACACCGGACCCCCCACCAGGCCACAGACCAGACCCTAGATACTGGGTTGTGCAGCAGTTTTGTGATGTTCATAAGAAGAGATAGTACTTAGGTGGGAAATTCAGGAACTTCTGCCATTTTACACACTAATTCGTGTTTTACACGAATGCTTTTGCAGAAATTAACTCAGTGGAAAATGAAATGCCACAGCATTTTATTTTTCCATGTCTCAGTGTTACCATGTCTCAAATGTTTCACCATTTCATGAATGCTTTAATATCTACACTGTAAAGTTATATTTTTGCGTGTATATTCTTCTGCAGATAAATTTGAGGACAACTTGCGCTACAAATATTTCTGGAGGCCAAAACGTGTGGAGCTGTGCTTTGGAATTCAGCATTATGCAGGAAAGGTAATGAACATGCTTTGGTTTGTAATATTTCAGCTGTAAGAAGGATAGGTTTTCCTAATGGTTTTCCTAGGTCATTCTTCCAAACTTCCACCCTTGTAAAGTGGGTCTCAGGACGTCAGCTCCATCCTGGTTCTGTGTCGCTAGGTGTTCTAATAAATCATCTTCCTCCTGGTTCTGTGTCGCTAGGTATTCTAAGGAATCATCTTCCTCCTGGTTCTGTGTTGCCAGGTGTTGAACAGAATCATCTTCATCCTGTTTCTGTGTTGCCAGGTGTTCTACAGAATCATCTTCGTCCTGGTTCTCTGTTGCTAGGTGTTGTACAGTGTGGACGGCTTCTTGGAGAAGAACCGGGACACGCTGCCGGCGGACATCGTCCTGGTCCTGAGGACCTCGGAGAACAAGCTCCTCCAGCAGCTCTTCTCCAGCCCGCTCACCAAGACAGGTAGGAGACCGCAGCAACATCTCGTCTCCATCACCTCTCTCCATCTCTATCAGCTCTATCATTGCCTTCCATCTCTTATCACCTCTATCATCCCGCCATCGACATCCATCTCTCCACCTCCAACCATATCTCCATAGCTCCATATCTCCATATCTCCATCCTTCTCCATCCATCAGCCAAACTTTTCCTAACCCTCCTCCCCCTCCCCTCCCACTATCGCTGACACAATACAACCCGTTCCCCCCTCCTCATGCGCTGTATTGTTTGCGTCTCGTCAGTTGGTATCTCCTGGCGGTTAAAGCCTCCAGCAGTCATCCAGGTAGTGAGTGGGCTCTCCTTAATCAGACCTCTTCCCGCGGGTCTCTTCCTGGCTCTCCTCCTCTCGCTCCGAGCCTGTCTCTCCTTGGGCGGCGTCGCCGCCGCGTGGGTATAAATCTGCTCCCCCTCCGCGTTATCTCCCGAGAGGCTAAGCGCTCGCTCTGTTTTTATTTTCCCGCTAAGCCGTTCCCCTTGGTTCCCCCCTCCGCCTCGTGCCGCTAGCCCAAGACCGCGGCGGTGCGGTGGGATATTATATTTTCGGGGCGATAAGGGTTTCTAAATACCCCCCGCGGAGTGGGGGCGGGGGCGGGATGAAGAAACTGTATTTAGAAAACACAAAAGGCCATTTTCCCGCTCCTTTTCAGAGGGCTAAGTGACGGCGGCGGTAATGTGCTCGTCATTAGCCGCGGATGAGGCCGCCTGGTCACTGGACTTAGTCACGAAGCTAATGGGGAAGCTAAGACCGTCAGATTCACCCACTTCCTGTTTCATTATTTTCCTATCTAAGCGGCATTATGTGATTCGCTCCCCTTTATTTTCGAGGAGACTGTTAATGCCTGCATCCCGTTATGGTGGAATTAGAGGACCAGAGAATCACACAATGGACACCTTAGTGCGCAGAGAGAGAGATATCTTACGGTGCTTATTATAGACTTGGATCCGAGGGAACGCACGGTCTTTATCTGCTCCGCGCTATGCAACCCAGGCCCCAGAACTAAATAAACACTCATTTTTAAGGAAAACTTTACTGTTGTACTCTGAGGTGCTGAGAAGCGACAAAGATGTTCTGCACTGCCCGTTTGTCATCCATTTTATTCCACTTTTTGGCGAGAACCCACATTCAGGTTAGGGCACCTTTTAATCGGCTCAAAATGGTGAGTATTGGATGTTGGGTTATGGTTAATTAGCTAATTAGCTATATATATATTTTATTTTTATTTTTATTTATATGTTTTTTTATTTACATTTTTTATATAAATATGTTTTAATTTCTGAACAAAATAGCATCCGGCCTGTTCCTTTACGATCTCAACGTAAATCTCACTCAACTCTCTATGTTGATTATTCCTCGAAGTTAGAGGTATAATTTCCGTATGGCATGAGATGAATCCTGCAGATAATCTCATCAGATAAGAGCTACGAGGCTCCAGGCTTCTGCTTATCGAGCAGGGCAAGCTCTGAAGGAAGAGACGTGAGAGTGATAACTGCTCCCGATCTTCAGGGGCAGATTCGAGGAGGCATGTCTGTGTTTGGGTTTGGGGGAGGATTTGGATTTGACTCGACGTTATAGAGTCTGTATCTGTGATCTGTGGAGTGACTGCTATCTGGGGAATCTGCGTGCGCTCCGGTTCACCAGGGCTGGCCTCATCGAGGTTTGTGACGGGGTGACAATGCGTCGTGTCACCACTAGGGGTCACCCTCGTAGACGCAGCAGGACGTTCTGGTGAGGGTGCGACCCATATCTGGGGTTGTGAGTGATATAGAAGATATCAAATGCCATCTGCAATGGCATATAAACACATTTATTTGAAGTAATTATTTTACAAAACAATGTTCCTTTTCCATTATTTGTCATGTTACCAAATTCAAATTTACAACAAAAACAACAAACCATCCTTTTCAAATCTCAAAAGCTTGGATGCCAGT
>NC_140284.1:10387284-10402141 GCF_964030765.1 Micromesistius poutassou | reverse complement strand
TCTATACCAGGCCTTGATTGATTCACGTCACTGCCAACAGGCTAACAGCCGAGGCAGAGAGCGGCATCCCGTGCTATACCATCACTTAAGATTCTGCTTTATCTAAGCGAACATATGTTGTAATTTCTTAGTGCATCAGACTTGGTCACTGCGAGAATCCCAGAGGACGTGAGTCAGTGTGACTATGCCTCCTGTACCCGCACAGACTAAGAAGTGGTTATGTGACAAGATGATTGATGTAAAACCATGCTGCCATGTACCAAAATCAAAGCCGCCATTGAAGTGTACAAAAAGTTTGCAGTGTGCACAGATTAAAGGGGGCGCAGGCACATCTCTAACCCTTGTTTGACTAGTTGAAGCGCAGAGCGGCTAACTGCTCATGCTCCACTCACACCCTTCAACATATCAAATTGTCAAGTCGCCCGCTTACTTCACTCAATTTATCCGGGGGAATGTTTGACATACCTTTTCCTCACTTCTCCCCCTGGTGAGCGGGAGCGCGATAAAGTATTAAGATATGCACTTTAATATGTAGACTTGAAATAAAATATTGATTGCGTCATTAATTTTGATGAAGCCGCGAATGGTGGGGAGAGAGTGGCCATTAGAATGCTCACGTTGTGTCCTCCTTGTTAAGCCGTGACAAGCGAGCGTCGTTTATTCAGAGTGCACCCGCAATGCCCGACAGCACCTGGGGGGATAATTCCTCTAGGTAGTTAGCCGATAAATGTCTATAGCGCCGTCTCGTACAGATGGCACATAGTTAGCAACTGCACCCAATTTAGAAGAAGGCCAAAACGCTTTGCTGACTGACACCTCCATCTTTTCCCCATCGTTCAGTACGAGCACACAAACAATCATTAAGCACTCAAATGGTATGCTGTCACATTAGCGGTGCGGCCATTTGGGTTCGCCAGTGTCTGTAGTGTGTCTGCGTACGCTGATGACGTTGTGCTGGTGGTGTGTGTGCTCCAGGTAGACACCATGGAGATGATGCGGCACCCAGATGAGACCACCAACATGAGGAGGCAGACCGTGGCCTCCTACTTCCGGGTAGGTTGTCACCACCATGGCCTTGCACCCATGGGTGCCGGCGTTATCGTGGTGTGTGTGTTTGATGGTACATTAGTAATATTGTGTTCATTTAATTTGAGTACATGAAAATGACATGGAAAAACATTAGGCTGGAAAGCGTGGTTTTGAGAGGGAATGAAGGGTGTTAATTGAGTGTGTATTGTTTTGACACCATATACTCTCTATTTTCTGGCCGCCTGTGAAGAATTGAACTCGTTGCCCGTTCTCCACAGATGTGAGGGCAGCCAGCAGCCAAAATAACGAATGCTTGCTTCTGAATTATCCATGGAGATGTATTATGTAGGCCGTAAGGTTGAAAAATACAGCTTTTGAGATGTTTGACCGGGTGAGCAGTTCAGAACAATTAACATCCGCAGTGCCGCTGCGGAAAATAACCAGCCAGTCATACAACCAGTCCGCCCATCAAACAGATGTAATATTAAAGGCGCTGTAGGTAACTATTATTACTCCAGTTTCAAAACCTTGCTCTGCTCTCTCTCTCTCCACGAGCCTCCAATCCTCCCTCCGGCAGCCTTAATCCACAACTTTTTTGCTCTTCCATTCATGACATGGAACCCCACAATTGTCCCAAACACAGAAAACCCCCTTGCCCTTCCTTCCCCCCCCCCCCCCCCCCTCCCCCCACTCAGTACTCTATCCCCCCCTGATGATGTCCCTGTGCTCCCCCCCCGCAGTACTCCCTGATGGACCTGCTGTCCAAGATGGTGGTGGGCCAGCCCCACTTTGTGCGCTGCATCAAGCCCAACGACGACCGGCAGGCGCTGCGCTTCACCCAGGAGCGCGTGGTGGTGCAGCTGCGCTACACGGGCGTCCTGGAGACCGTCAACATCCGGCGCCAGGGCTACTCCCACCGCATCCCCTTCGAGGAGTTTGTCAACAGGTAACCGTGGGAACCGTGGTGGTAGAGCTCCGTGGTATATAAACAAAGGCCGTAATGACATCATTCTGGGCCAGGGGTCGGCCAATCACGGCGACTGTAACACCTGCTTCAAACACTCCTATACAGTCCACACAGCGCAGCCTGCAGACCCTCACACTGTACACTGACACAGCCCCGGAGACTGGAGAGGAAGACCGGGGGGGGGGGGGGGAGGAGGTGGTGGTGGGAGTGGAGGGCTAGTGCCCAATGCTCTACATCACACAGAAACATAGGTTCCTTAATTAGACCCGAGTCAAACTTGAGCCTAGCGCAGGGGGCTGACTAATTGGCCGTCATTAGTGATGGTGGCAGACCGGGCCCTTTAACTTACCAGGGTGGAAACGCCGGTGAGGGGAAGACTGCCAGAATTCAAAGAGGGAGGAACCATGATAATGAGGGGGGAACCATTTTAATGGATTTCTTTGATTATTTATGAAGAATGTCTTTTTTCCCAGTGTCCTGAGAGGGGAAAAAAGGGAAAGTTACCCATGGTCCTTTGCTCCCCGGGGCCTTGCATTATGTGGCTCAATTAAAACGAGGAGCTATATCGTTAGGGCCCGGCGGAAGGATTGGCTTCTGTAGTCCGAGGCGTGGGGAAATGGATCGGATCCTCATTTATTTTAGGAGCTAAACATTCCCCATAAGGTGTACGTGATCATTTAGCCTTTTTGGTGAAACAGCAGGTAGTTTAGCCTTATTATCTTCCTGTGAAGGTAAAAAGAATGTAATTGAGACACATGGAAACAAGTGTTTGATCAGCAATCCGTTGAAAATGATTGCAGGCACCTCTAATGGGGGAGGGTGTGGAGAGGAGATAAGAGTTCATTAGGTTGGGCTGATGGTGTGTGGAGGGGGCGGTGGGAAGGCCGGCCGGGCTGCCTCCCCTGGGGGGGTCTGTATAGATGGTGGAGCTCTATCTCCTGACGGTAAGTGAGGGCGTATGGAAGGGCTCAGTTCTTGTCCTCAACTGTTACTTTGTTGTAGCTCACTATCAAGGGCTGTGTGTGTGTGTGTGTGTGTGTGTGTGTGTGTGTGTGTGTGTGTGTGTGCGTGTGTGTGTGTGTGCGCTTGCCTGTGTTTGTGTGTGTGTCTCTCTATCTGTGTGTCCATCGGATGTCTTCCTGCTTGCCTGCCTGTCTGTCTGTCTGTCTGTATGTCAGCCTGTCTGTCCGGCTCTCTGCCCCTCTGTCTGTCAGTCTGTCCGCCTGTGCGTCTGAGCCGTATCTTCTAGACTGCAGACCTTAGAATTAAGTCCTTAATATCCCAGCAGAGCCTGGCGGGAGCAGGGCCGGCGCGCCAAATGGCTAAACTGTGCACAAAAAACCTGATTTAAATGTGTGCTCTGATATCAAAGGCTCGTCTGATGTTGCTAAGGAGCGCTTTGTATTTACCATCAAAGACATAACAGGTATCAACAGGAATTAGAATGAAAGGCTGGAGACCAAGGGAGGACATAGAAGTTCAAAGAAGTTTTTTGTTTCTTCTCCTATCTTGTTATTGTTCGCGCTGCTCTGGCCAACGCAGTTCGTGGCCCCGCGTGAGGGGCCCCTCGTCAGGACCCCGTGAGGGCCCCTGAACAAACAGACGCCGCGCCCGCGCTACGGTGCTGGTGTTTTGTAAACTTAACCGCCGTGGCTCCCAGACAGGGGGGGAGGGGGGGGTGGGTGGGGGGGTGTCCTGGAGCTGATGGAGCACAACCCCACCCACCCCCCATCCACCCCCACCCACAGCTGATGTGCGGTCACGGAAATCTGAGACGGACCTGTGTTCAAACGGGGCCAGACAATGGACCTCTGTGGTGCGGGAGGGGGGGGGGGGGGGGATGTTGTGTCACCGAGGCTTGTGGTTTCGGGTGCAGAGTCGCGGAGAAAAGCTCACAAGAAAAAACTCTAACTCTCCTAAAAAAAAAAACACTTTGAAAAAATCACAGGTCGAAATCGCGTGTTGTTGCGGAACAAGGCGGCCTCTATTTGTATTCCGTGTTTTCTCTCGGCGTACCTTGAAGTGCTCCGGCTCTGCTCGGTTCAGATCACTCTTTAACGCTCTTTCATCCCCCCCTCTGGCCCCTCTTCCTCCCCGCTCTTCGCTCTCCTCTCCAGATATTACTACCTCGCCTTCCGCGCTCACCAGATGCCGGCGTGCAGCACGGAGAACGCCGTAGCCATCCTGCAGCGGGCCAGGCTGGAGCACTGGGTCCTGGGCCGGACTAAGGTAACGAGACGCTCAACATGGAGGATCCATGGATGAACACGCGCTCGACCCGGGCCCCGGAGAGGCAGAGCGAGTCGGTGTATGGATCGCATTTACGGAGCGTGCTTCTCGACAGACCACTCCGAGCACATTACAGTTAACGTCTCAGTTAACTCAGTTAACCCCTGCGTGTATGTACGCAGACACACGCAGATAGACACGCGGGTGGACGTACACCGACACACAGATACGCGCACGCACACACACACACATACACACACACACACACACACATACAGATAGACCCCCAAAACACACACACACACACACACACACACACACTCAAGGAAACACACACACACACACACACACACAGAAACACACACAAAGATAGACACACACACACACACACACACATACACACACACACACAAATACACACAGGCTGAAGTATCTTGTCAGGAGAATATATGGCTCAACGCTCCGAGACTCCACCCAGCAGCCCGCGGTAGTGAGACCACCTGGCGTTCACCTGTCTGAGCTGCCTGAGTACTTGAGCCCGTGTGGGAGGCTCCCTTCCTGGGAGCGTCTCTCGCGGTTGAGCCGCTGTCTCCGCTGTGTACGGGCTGCGTGGGACACACCGCCTCCCGCTGTGCAGATTAGATAGATTAACAGAGGCTGGGGAGACTTGTTGTGCATCAACAATGACAACATGATCCCTGATCGCGTTCACAAGATGGAGCCGCCTAATGTGCCATGATATAAAAGAGACATAAGGAGACTACAGCTCCTTCAGATGTCTGAGGATGTGTAGGTGGCGTAAAGGGTGGAGGTGTGTTCTAATGTGTAGGTGGAGTAAAGGGGTGGAGGTGTGTTCTAATGTGTAGGTGGAGTAAAGGGGTGGAGGTGTGTTCTAATGTGTAGGTGGAGTAAAGGGGTGGAGGTGTGTTCTAATGTGTAGGTGGAGTAAAGGGTGGAGGTGTGTTCTAATGCGTAGGTGGAGTAAAGGGGTGGAGGTGTGTTCTAATGTGTAGGTGGAGTAAAGGGGTGGAGGTGTGTTCTAATGTGTAGGTGGAGTAAAGGGATGGAGGTGTGTTCTAATGTGTAGGTGGAGTAAAGGGTGGAGGTGTGTTCCAATGTGTAGGTGGAGTAAAAGGTGGAGTTGTGTTCCAATGTGTAGGTGGAGTAAAGGGGTGGAGGTGAAGGTGTTGTGGTTCTGTTCCCGGGGTTCCAGGTGTTCCTGAAGTACTTCCACGTGGAGCAGCTGAACCTGCTCTTGCGGGGGGTGCTGGCCCGGGTGGTGGTGATGCAGGCGTACACCCGGGGCTGGCTGGGGGCACGGCGCTACCGCAAGGTCAAGCAGAGGCGGAGCCACGGGGCCCTGGTCATCCAATCAGGTACCAGAAGCAGCTTGTTGTTACCGAGAGTTCCTGAACCAGAGGAGCTGTAGGAGGTGGGAGTTGTGAAGAGAGAGAGCAGAAGAGGGCAAGATTTAGAAAATACTAAACCCTTAATAAATGCCCCTCCCTCCGTATGTTTCTCCACCTTTGATGAGTGGTGCGTTTAACAAACCTTTGATTGACGGGCGAGATGGATTCCCCTGAACCAATCAGGGAAGAGATGCCCCGATTGGTCAGAAATTATCCAGGAACAGATATTGGGAAGACTTTCCCAAAATTTCTCCTACGGGGATGACTGACCTATTTCTAACACATAACTCTTAAATGATGGCTCTGAAATCTGACCCACAGCACCCCTCACTCACTTAGAAACTATTACTAGCTTCATTCACTATTTAGTTGTTTTTTTAGAAGACACTTTTGACCAAAGTGAGTTTGGCCTCATAATCCCTAGACACACGTCAGTATGAGCAGCTAGGTGTTGGCATGGCGACACAGAGACTGTGGACTTGGGGTTTGGAGTAGGGCTGAAACAAATATATAATAGATAATATTTATAGATAATAAATAATAGATGAAATCAAATATTATCGACGTCGCAATATGGCCAAGTGCAATATCCCAAACCGCAGGTGCTGCAATCTTTTGATCTGGGTAAAATATGTAAGTGTAAATGTATAACACCATTATAAATGAAGTACTGTAAGAAATCCAAGACAAACATGTAAGAAAACATGTTTGTTTGGTACGGACCCCAACAAAAGTCACCATGATTTTCATAGCCTTTTCCGTGAAAGTGAAAATCGTGATCAATCCCACTAATTGCAAATCAAAGCACAATCGCAATATCCGTCGGAACAACCGTAACATGAGTTATTTCACCATATTGCTCAGCCCTAGTCCTAACCCAGAGCCCTCTGGTCTGGGAGTCAAAACAACCCCTCACCACCAGCCTATCCTGTCCCATCAAACGCTGTTATTCACTCTTTTATCACTCTGCGATAAAACGGGGGGCTCAGCCGTCAACTCTGACCTCCCCCCGCCGCCGCCCCCTCCCCTTCCCCGTTGGAGCACCTGTCTCCTCCTCTCCGTGCGTGGCTCCGCGGTCCTCATGAAAGAGAGATGAGGACGATAAGCGCGACGGCGGCGCGACCTGTAGCTGGCTAAGCGCGATGCTCCAGAGAAAGACAATAAGACCTCAGAGGGTTCAAAGGCAATCGCCCGGCCAGCCTGCACCGGCTCCGTCGTTTTGAAGTGGGAATTTCGCCGAGTGCCGCGATCTGCCCGTAAAGATTCCCCTAGGTGGGTCTGTCGTGTTCATTTTGATTTATTTCCTCACTGTCTGCTGTTTTTTCAGTACCCTAAAAAAAATGCCCCTCCCTCCTTGTTTATCTCCACCTTTGAGGAGTGTTTGCGTTTAACAGACCTTTGATTGACAGGCGAACCGCTCAGGGAAGTGATGCCCCATCTCGCTGGTTGGTCAGAAATGAGCTAGGAGCGGCCTGAAAGCGAAATGGTCTCATAAGAAACAGATATTCTCACAGAGCATTTCACTCACATATAGCTTACGGATGGCTGACCTATTTATAACAAGTTACACTCAAATGATGGCCTTTAAATCTGACCTACAGCACCTCTCCCTTCACAGGAGAAACTATTCAGCTCTCACTATTTGTGTGTGCACTGCCCTGTAAAGTTTCACCGAGGTGCGTCCGTCGTTTTCATTTCCATTTATTTAAATGGTAAATGGACTGCATTTATACAACGCTTTTCTAACCAGTGGCCACTCAAAGCGCTTCACATTATCGCCCAACATTCACCCATTCCTGCACACATTCAAACACCGACGGCGGAGTCAACCACGCTAGGCGACAGCCAGCTCGTCGGGAGCAGCCAGGGCGAGGTGTCTTGCTCAGGGACACGTCGACACTCAGCTAGGAGGATCCGGGGATCAAAGTAGCAACCTTCCGGTCACCAGCTAGGAGGAGCCGGCGATCGAACTAGCAACCTTCTGGTTACCAGCCAACCCGCTCCACCTCCTGAGCCACATGCCGCCTCACTCACTGTCCGCTGTTTTTTGGTATCCCCCCCTCATAGCGTGGCGGGGGTACCTAGCCCGGCAGAGCCTGAAGCAGATGAAGGGGGAGCGGGAACGCGCGGCGGTGCGCATTCAGTCAGGTAAGGAGCTCCGCTTGTCCTCTGATGTTTCGGCCGGGCGGCCATTTTCTTTGTTTCTCTGTCCGGCGTTACAAACAGTGGAAATGTATGCCGCTTTTTTTTACTCGGTGCGTTTTCAAAAGAGAAAAAGGGATAAAGGCCTGAGAACCTTTGGGGGGGGGGGGCTTTGTTAAAACGCCTTTTTTGATCTCGGTGAGTAGCCCACGAAACAGTAATAATTAATTAATAATGCATAAAGAGAGGGAGTGGGAGCCTTTTGAAAGTTTGGGCTGCATTGGGTCCCCATGTTTCTGAAGAACAGCGCACAGAGAGATCTCCCTGGTTCTCCCTTTCATCTCTGTCCCAGCACAAGGCGAAAGAGAGGGCTTACCCCCTTCTGTTTCCTCACCACTTCCTCTCGCGCACATTCCTGGCCTATTACACAGCCCTCGCATACCAGGAACAAGATGCCTTTTTATACTGTCAACCTTTTTCATCTGAGATGTAAATTAATTCTTACTCTGTGTGCCTTGACGGAGATCAAAGTGGACACATTAACCTTGCCGGGGTCTCTGCATCCCCCAGCCCCCCTTCTCCCCCCTCTCCTCCCCCCTCTCCTCCCTCCCCCCTCTCTACTGCTCTTCCCTCCCCACTCCTCCCTCCACTCTTCCACCTCTCCTCCTCTTACCCTCTACTCCCTCCCCCCACTCCTCCTATTCCACCTCTTCCCCTCCCCCTCCTCTCCGTCTCCTCCTCTCTTCCCCCACTCCTCTTATTCTCCTCTCCTCCCCCTACTCCTTCTCTTGTCTTCACTCCTCTCCTCCTCTTACCCCTCCCTCCCCCTCCTCTCCTCCCCCCATTCCTCCACTTCTCCTCTGTCTCCCTCCCTGCTATCCCACCCCTCTTCCCTACCCTCCTCCTCTTCTCCTCTCTTCCCCCTACTCCTCCACTTCTCCTCTCTCTCCCTCCCTGCTATCCCACCCCTTCTCCCTCCCCACGCCTCCTACCCTCATCTCTCCCACCTCTGTTCCCTCCCTCTCCCTCCCTCTCCCTCCCTCTGGGGGAGGGGGGAGGGCGGGATGCTGCCAAGTAGGGGCAGGAGAGAGGAGGGCCAGGGGAGGAGAGCTGGCATTGTCTCCTAAAGGGGGGGGCCGGAGGGGGAGGGAGGGAGGGAGGGAGGGCGGGGGAGATGCACTCATCTGGCGGCGGCGTTGCCTGCATCGCACACCTTGTGCGGCGTAACGCACGCATTAAAACATAGTCAATAATGTGGAGGAACAGCCCCTCCCCGTCTCCCCCACACCGCCTCGCTTTAATCTGTTTTCTTTCTCTCTTTCTGTCTTTCTTTCTCTCATTATTTCTTTACTAGCTTTCTCTCTTTCTTTCTGTCTCTTTCTTTCTCTCTTTCTTTCTTTCTGTTTTTTTCTCTCATTCTTCCTTTGCTATCTTGCTCTCTTTCTTTCTGTCTCTTTATTTATTTATTTCTCTCTTTCTTTCTTTATTTATTTTACTCTCTCTGTCTTTCTGTCTTCATTTCTTTCTCTTTCTTTCTTTCTTTCTTTCTTTCTTTCTTTCTTTCTTTCTTTCTTTATTCTCTCTTTCTTTCCTCTGTCCTCATTTCTTACTTCCTTTCTTACCTTATTCTTTCCTTCTTTATTTGTTCTTTCTCTCTTACTTTCCTACTCTCTTTTCTTTCCCATGCAGATAAGTGTGTGTGTGTGTGTGGGCACAGGGAGGAGATGGCAGAACCTGGACCTGACATAAGTGGTGCCCCCCCTCCCTCTCTCTCCCCCCTCTCCCCCCCTCTCTTCCCCTCCTCCCAGCGGAACACTCCAGCACATTCACATTGTGTGTTCTCTGCAGCTTATATCCTTTGAGGTGGGCCGCATTTGCATTCTGAAAATAAACAGATGCCTTTCTAATGCGTGAGGCCGGTGGGCCCTCAGATCTCCGCCGGGCCCCTGGGGGGGGACATGCTCTCTATCCGTGAGATGAGGGCCTCCGAGTAGGGCAATGTGTCTCCGCTGGTATTATCCCCCGCATGAAATGCTGCGAGTTAGAATCACAGAGGCCTCTGACCGCGTGACGCGACAGGGCGCCGTTTACCGGCAGAGGTTACCGGTGTTCTGTAATGGCCTGTAAATACACACACACAAACACCCCCCCCCCCCCCCCCCCACCCACACACACACACACACAAACACACACACACACACACACACACACCCAGTATCAAAACAGGCTCCTCCTGACAGCGGTGCTGAGCTCACTTACCCTAGTAGTCAGAACTTAAAAGGGTAGATCATTTTTTTTAAGGCCGTTCTCAGGCATAATTGGTTTTAATTGCGGTAGTTACTGTCTCACATTTATGTTGCCATAAATCACAGTTGATGTTTATGAAAAGACAACAGAGCTGTGTGTGTGTGTGTGTGTGTGTGTGTGTCGTAGTTTACAGAGGCCATCGTGTGCGTCGCGACCACGAACTCCGAAGACACAGTGCTCCCCCCGAGGCTGCTGGGAAGGCCGCCGAAGAGGAGCATTCTGGGTAGGAATCCACATCCGCTCTCCTCCATGTCCCCGGCTCATCACATGGGTCCACTTTCCCGCCACGGTTTTCCCTTTTTAATGTGTGTGTGTGTGTTTGTGGTTGTAAGTGTGTGTGTGTGTGTGTGTCTGTGTGTGTGTTTGTGTGTGGTTGTTAATGTATGTGTATCTGTGTGTGTGTGTGTGTGTGTGTGTGTGTGTGTGAGGAGGCGTGTCTTCCATCCTAGCCCCCTGATAGGCCCCCGGCCCCCTCCCATCCCTCCCATGGCTTCCTGCTGTCTCAACCACAAGGGAACGCCTCCTCCTAGTGTGCCTCCTCGCTCCGCTTTTATAGACGCAATAAATATCCTTCCACCGAGATAGTTCACTTGTCTGACCGCGACTCAGGTCTGGTTGGGGGGGGGGATGGGGGGATGGTAGGGGAGGTGAGGGGCTGGGGGGGGTGCACGCTGCTCTCCAGATGGCGGCTGATGTGCAGCTGAGGAGTGTGTTGTGTTTGTTCAGCATCTGGGCCGGCCGGTCATTAGGGAGGTATGTGCTAAGCAGGGGAGGCAACACATGGGGACAAGGCAGAGGTGGTGGTGGCGGTGGTGATGGTGGTTGTGGTGGAGGTGCTGGTGGTTGTGGAGGAGGTGCTGGTTGTGATGGAAGAGTGATTGTGATGAGGTAGGTGGTGGTGGTGGAGGTTGTGGTGGTGGTGGTGGTGGTGGTGATGGAGGCATTGGTGGAGGAGGTGATTGTGGTGAGGTAGGTGGTGGTGGTGGAGGTTGTGGTGGTAGTGGAGGTGGTGGTGGTGGTGATGTAGGCGTCCAGAGCCTACACCTGTTAGTGACACAGCTTGGCTCAAATTAAAGCTGTTTATGAGATTATTAAAGATTCCCTTAACCTTTGGCGAGAGGTTAAAGTAAGGCAGAGCTTAGGGACCATTAAACCCTTTGCTCTTTAATTATTAGATACATTTATATTTACATACTTATATAATTATCTTATTCTAGTGTTGAATGAAGTGG
Organism: Micromesistius poutassou; assembly: GCF_964030765.1. Classification (NCBI taxonomy): domain Eukaryota; kingdom Metazoa; phylum Chordata; class Actinopteri; order Gadiformes; family Gadidae; genus Micromesistius; species Micromesistius poutassou. The sequence goes on along the minus strand of NC_140284.1, from coordinate 10,390,826 downwards.
ATGTTTTAAAAGGGCAGATGAAGAAGTGCGAGCGGATGTGACGAGTGCAGGCTTTGAAATGTCGGTTGCCAACCGACTCACGTCCGGTCTGCACTTCCAAGCCAATTCACATTCCCAGATCTACTGAAGAAAGCGTTTGCTCACTTTAACCACATTTGATTTATTTATTTATTAAATAGTTCGGTCAACTGTGCACACGTCTCTCTCTCTCCCCCCGCAGACGTCGGCTCTGAAGACCAGATTTCCACATCTGAAAGTGTTTTCAGTGCGTGCGGCGTGGCTCCCTGTTTACAGTCATATTCCTTGGTGTGTGCAACGGGGAAAAAAAACAACAACTTCAAACCTCCACTCAACAATTCTGTTTAATCAAAGTTGGAAGCTCTCCATATAGATTTTATTTCTTGACGAGATGCGGCCCTCTTTTTTTTTCTCTTCTTTGTACATTCACACCTACACACTCATCCCTCGGCTTCTGACTTCCCCCTCGTCTCCGCGACGAATGAGTTTGATGTCGACGTCCAACTCTGCGGGCCTCGCCGCTGCCAAATCCACACACGACCGGCTGAGTTTGTTCTCCACTTAATCTCTTACTACGCTTGGCAGGAAAAGGCGGTGTTGATGTTACTTAATGTTCCTCTTGCATATGTATTATGCATCGCATTCATAATTACACCGCCGAGCGATCGCTGTTTACGACATAATCCACGATAACACGCCGTCCCCTTTTATGATCACTGGTGTAATCGGTTGATTTAAAAGATCTTTTATTTCCTCAGGTTCAACGGACAAACGGGCAGACAGCAGCACACGGGCGGCCGCGGAGAGGAGGTAAGAACCGACCAGAGTCAGGCCAAGCATTTCCATTTCCCTGACCCACTTCACACAGTGTGTGAATAATTATAATAATAATAATAATAAATAATGATAATAATAATTTGCCACTGGTGCAAAAAGCAGCCACAGCTGCACATTAACATAGGTTACGCAGCTCCTTTGGATTCGCGTTTTTTTTTCCGGGAGTCCTTGAAACAAAAGCAGTCCTCTCCCCGCTCCCGACCGCGGCAGACCCTGACGACGGAGCGGGTGGTATGTAGGAGAGAGGGAATCAAAAGGGTGGAAATTCACAGCTGAGAATAAACGCCGGCTGTTCCCCGAGGTGGTTTGTCTTTACGCTTCTCTTTCTACAGATGTTAGACCCTTTTTTTAGTAAAGACCTGGGGTTCTTTGGTAGCACTTTGATATCCTGCTCGAATTCAATATGTGAAATAGAAGAGCCACTTCGTGACTTGGAGCACATCACACTCTTTGAAGTCGGATCCAATTTTTGCTGCTCACCATTTGATGTTGAAAGGATGAAATGAGGAAAATGTACAGTTTTTGCCAGTAACTCTGCTGAGCATATGTAAGATTAAAAAAAGCAAAATCCTTTGGAGGATGTACTTAGAAATGTTAAGCAGATTAATACTTTCCTATAGCTCTTTTATTCAAAGATAAAATTAAATATGAGGGAAACTACACATGTGCTTGTTTTTTTCCACCACCCTTTCTCTGCCTCACAATTAAGTCAGTATGTTAGCTGTTTGCTAGGAGGTAGCGCTAATAAAGAATCGCATGTGATTGCATTAGCATGTGATTAGCATCGCAGCGCACATTAACAGTTCCGCGTTACGCCGGCGCCCAATTGGTGGAAGGGGCAAATAAACGAACACAACGCTCTCGCATGAATACATAAATAAAAACGACACGCAACGCAACACAACACAACACACTCCTCAGCGCTCGTGTCCTCCTATCTGACGTCTCTCTCCGACGGTGTCGTTTGTTTGCGCCGTCTTTTTCCTCGTCTCCTCTCAAGCGGGGGCCCGGCAGCCCAGACAGAGGAGTGACAGACAGGAGGAGAGACAAAGGCCGGGTGGAGGGCTGCGTGGCGGGGCCTCGCTGGGAGCCAGCCGGGCTGAGAGACACCCAGTGTACACAAGGTAAGCCCCAGACACACGGCTGCTCGGGGCTGCAGGTAATTACATAGCCAGGCAGGAGGAATACGGCTTTAATGGATAAAGTGGCACTTTGAATGGATTTTCAGTTTCTTTCCTCCACCTTTCATCAGCGCACTCTCCCCCCCCCCCCCCCCCCCCCCACCCACACAGAGGCACGCACACACACACACACACACACATACACACAGCCCGGGAGTGTGATGGGTGAGTTCGCCTGCAGTATGCTAATAACCACAGCTCATCATAAACGCTGCTTCTCCGTTATGTTTTGTCCTCCTCTCCTCCTCCCTTCCTCCTCGAGTCACACAGACACTTCAAAGGGTTTCCTCTCTCCCCTGTGCACGGACAAACCCCCCCCCCCCCCCCGCTCCCCCCTCCAAAATAATTAATCATCAATGGCTCCATCGGCTGTCACAGCGGCAGTGACGAGCACAACGCACACAAACACTGATTTACTGAACATATGTTTGCTTTGCCTCCTCGCCCGGGGCGGCTGAATTACATTCATTTAGTCCTCATGGGCTCCCGGGTGGGTGGCATGTGTACACCGGGACCCCCCGCTTGGGCCCTCAGCCTGCCCACCCATAGGCTGGCCGGGGATGGGGGGGGGGGTGGGGCTGTGGGGCCCGGCCCTTCATTAATGTTATTAAAGGCAGTCTGAGGTGGGAGACGGAGGTGGAATGGCGTTTAGCGGCACTGCCGGGAGATTACCGGGATTAGGCCGGGGTAACGCAGCGCAGACAGGGCTCTCCGGCGGCCTGATTACTGTCAGCCCGCCACAGCAGGTCTGGGTTAGATAGCGGCTAATTCGCTAATGCGGCGGTACAGGTGACCTCCGCCCCCTAGCATGAGGCGGGGAGGGAGAAATGGATATGTTCTCGTGTGATTAAAGGGTGGGAAATGGATATCAGCTTGAGCCCGTTTTGTTTGACTTTGTTTTGGTTTTTTTAACACCAGGAAGGGGGATCTATTGAATTTATTAACTGGGTTCTATCTGAGTGATGTTTAGGGTCTGCCAGCCCCCCTGTTGTTCAGTTCATACCATGTGTCTTTACATGGGATTTTCAAAGTAAAGGTCTTCTGTGTGTTTGGCCTCTCTTGCTCAACAGAGAGACGAGTCGTTTCTCCACTCTTATGTGCACATAGTTCTCATGTCCAGACAGTTTTTGGATACCGTCCTGCCTCAGTGTTCACAATGAGAAATTATCATCAGTGTAAAACGCAGGAGGGTTCTCTGTAATAGGTCCTCAAGCAGGAATGGCATATATTTTATATTTTATACATGCTGCTAGTTGGGAGAGAGTGGAGGCAGGACAGGGAAGTGGTTATTTCGCCACAGATTAAATTAATTGTTTTCATTTAATGGTACTATTTACTCATAATATTTGAATACTTTTATACTATACTATTACTATTACTATACTATTGTCATACAATTATTCAAAAATATTACAAAAAGACTCACAACAAAAAAACTACATACATAGCTAATTAAATAGGACCTATCTTCTGGGTTACAAGCATCACACAGGTGCAAAATTAAAT
>NC_140284.1:10299784-10384784 GCF_964030765.1 Micromesistius poutassou | reverse complement strand
GAGTGTGAGTGTGATCCAGGGGGAGGTTGAGGCGTGGCGGCGGCGATAGCATCACAGCGCTGCAGTAAACAGGATGCCGGATCACTCGGCGCTGACTTTATGGTTTATGAAAGCTGAGCTACTTATGTTAACAGGCTTTTTTTCCTTGAAGATTATAGTTGTGGTAAACACACATGTCAGGAGAGAGGGGAGCGAGGCGCAGATAAAGTGGAGGCACAAACACGCACGGCCAATTACTGCCGCACCTCCGCCAGAGAGGGAGAGAGAGCTAACCTGGTGCTTTGAAGAGACACAGCAGAGGAGGGGGAAGAGGAGGAGCAGAGGGGGTGAAGGAGGGAGGAGGATGAGAAGGGGAGGAGGAGAGGGAGGAGAGGGGGAGGCGGAGGAGATGGGAGGATGAGTAGGCGGAGGAGGTGGAGCAGAGGGGCAGAGGGAGGAGGAGGAGGAGGAGAGGGGGGAGGAGGATGAGTAGGAGGGGGAGAGGGAGGAGAAGGGTAGGAGGAGGAGGAGAAGGGGAGGTGGAGGTGGATGAGGAGCAGAAGGGGAGAGGGAGGAGGATGAGAAGGGGGAGGATGGGAGGAGTAGAGGAGGAGGAGATGGATGAGAAGGGGGAGAAGGTCGAGGCGGGGGAGGAGGAGGAACGGAGGAGGAGAAGGGGGAGGAGGAGGAGGGACGGAGGAGGGGAAGAGGGATAAAGATGAGAAGGGGTTGGAGAGGAGGAGGAGAAAGGGGAGGAGGGGGCGATGTAGGTCGGTAGTGCGGCATGATCAATGACAATTGATTTCTGCCCCCCCCCGGACTCCTAAATCCTGCCCTACTAGTCCAATCCAGCCCCTGTTGTGTTTTGTCTTTAATCTGCAGCTGAGTGAGTTTGTTCAGAATGGGCTATTGACCAGGGGAGGAGCCTACCTTGATGTCAAATTCCGCTCTCTCTCAAACACACACACACACACACACACACACACACACACACACTGCTTTATGTCGCTTTGTTGACATACAGGCAGCAGTTCAGTTGACACCACTTTCCCACAAGTCCTCCCCCCCATGAGTTTGTTAGAAAGCCGTTTCTGAGACAGCCACTCAACTACCACCACGTCCCCTCCACTACTTAAACCTCCACCACCATAGCCACCACCACCAAACTACCACCGCCATCACCACCACCACTACACAACTTAAACCTCCACCACCATAGCCACCACCACCCAACTACCACCACCACCACCACCACACCACCACTACACAACTTAAACCTCCACCACCATAGCCCCCACCACTGCACCACTAAATCCACCACCACCGCAACCACCACCCCACATCATAAACCATCACACCACTCAAACCACCACCTCCGCCACCATAGCTACCACCACCCCCACCACACCATTCCACCAGCACCACCCCCACCACCATCATCATCAACAGAGGAACACCTGGCCCTCTCAGTGTTCTTCAAACCACCCCCTCCCCACCCTCTCTCTCACCCTCTCCCTCCGCTCTCCCCCCTCTCCTATCTCTCCCACCCCTCCCTTCCCCTCCTCTCTCTCCCTCAGCCCTCTCCTGGGATTCCTCCCCCCTTTTCCCTCCTCCTGGTGATATCAGGCCCCACCCCCCCTCGGATGCCTGCACGCCGGGGTTAAATTCCCGCCGTGCGTGGCAGAGATCTGGACAGGGGATAGGGCCGGCTCACGACGGCGGAAGGAGTTCCCTGTGTCTGCCGCCACCGCCGTAATCCTCTTAATGTCAGCGGGAGACGTTAACAGGATGTACATCCAAACGGCTCTTCCTCACCGTCTCACGCGCCGCTAATCTCTTCCGACGTGCGGGAAAAAAAAAAAGGGGGAGAGGAGATACGGAGGTAGAGGCTGAGGGATGAGCGGAGAGCTTGGTGCACGGTGGCACCGCGCCAGAGCAGGGCTCATTTGATGCCGTGTTTGACACGTTAGCTCGTGCTCAGAATTAGGACTTTGGGTTTAACTGCTGTTTGAAGCTGCGCAGTGTGTGCGGATGCTGGTGGAGGCAGTGGTGGTGGTGGTTGGGATGGTGGTGGTGGTTGGTGGTGGAGGTTGTGAGGGGTGGAGGAGATGGTGGTGATGGTGGAGGTGAAGTTGGTGGTGATGGTGGTTGGAGTGGTGGCGTTGATGGTGGAGGAGGTGGTGCTGATGGTGGTGATGGTCGGATGGTGAAGGTGATGCTGGAAATGGTGATGATGCAGGTGGTGGTGGAGGTGGTGGTGGTTCTACCAACAGGAAAACCAAGCAAGACTGATTACAATGACAAACCCTCTATTATATAGAAGAGCATACCATCATAAGTATCACTATAATTACTTATTTAAGTACATGAGTAGGCCTGCATACTGACTGCATACTATAAAATTAACATTTGGTGTTGAGTTTCCAAGTGCAGACATTATGATGTTGAAAAGGATGTCTGGACAAGTCGCAGCATAACTAAATACATATTTATATAATTACTTATTTACTTATGATACATACTTAATGCATAGTCTGAATGGTTTAAATAGTTTTCCAAATTAAACATTGAAAGGGATATATAGTATAAACAAACTTAGCATACATGTTACAGAGAAATGAGAAGGCCATGTGTTAAGTTTCAGCATCACTGTTATTAAAACAACATACATGTTTATACAATATTCTGCCCCTCTGTCCACACGCATGCAGCACACACATCTTCTCCCAATAATTAAATAACTGAACGGCAAACTGATTATTTTTCTTTCTCCTTCTGTACAAAGACCTGTCTGAAAAGTTGAAACCTTCTAATCTGCCATCAATGAAGATGATTGATTTAGGTGTGAAACATTGGTTTCGGGTCACAACATCCTCTCTGGGCATCAGTGGAAACAGATGTAGCAGGGCCTTGTGTGGTGTTATGATCTGGAGTGCTGTGATTTGCCTAACGTGTTCCCTGACTCAAAGCACATGAGTGGCTCTTTAACGGCCATGCCCTAAATGGAGACTTTAGTAATGAATCGCAGGATGTAACGCAGGAGGGCTGAGGAACGTGGACGGCCCACATTTCTGAATCTGACCAATGGTGTCACTCTATGAGTCTGTCTGTCCGTGTGTATGTCCCTCCGTCTGTCTGTCTGCATGTCTTTCGGCGTTGTGGGTGTCTGTATATATGTGTTTGTGTGTGTGATTGCTTGTGCGTGTGTGTTAACGTGTGTATGCACATGCATGTGTGTATGCACATGCGTGTGTGTATGCATGTGTGCATGTGTGTGTGTGTCTGTGTGTTTGTGAATGTGTGTATGTGCGCGTGCATGTGTGTGTATGTGTGTGTGTGTGTGTGTGTTTGTGGGTGTGTGTGTGTGCGCATACATGTCTGGGATAGATAGGGATGGTACGGAGGCTGAGTATGGTGGCTGAGACATGTCAAAAAACCTACATTCCCAAAACGATTAGCAAATAAAAATAAAAAAAACGAGCCCAATAACGGAAAGCACAAATGCAAAAACCACAACACAACTGAAAATACCACAGCACAAATGCAAAAGCCACAACATAACGGAAGGGATCTTCAGCGGATGTTGACAATGAAACAGACTGACTATTACTGCCGACATACTATTATTATATACTCAAACAGAAAAGAATGTGGATAGCATACGCCTAATTAACAGAATAGGTGTTCTTTGAAATGCCAGCTTCCCTTGTGCCAGGCTTATCGGCATACAAGAATTGGATGTTTCTTTCCAAACAAACTGCAGAATCCTGTTTCATTGTCAACATCAATGACGCTCGATTTCATTGTGTTGTGGCTTTTGTGTTTCCGTTGATGGGCTTGCGCCTTTGCGAATTTGCAAAGTGTTTTGGATTTGCTTTGGATGTCTGTTTGACACGTCTCTACCACTGAAGGGTCTGGGTAGCACATGCCTCATTTGCAACATCAAGGGTCCATCAATGTTGATGAATTCTCCTCATCATCCGGCCTTTCGCTGGCCCGGTGGCTGCCAGTTCTCTGGTCAGGGGATCAGTCTGGACTCAGAACCCAAATCAATAGGCTGCTCATTTATTCAACCAACAACCCTTCTTAGCAGCTCTTTTATGTCGGCTTGTCCTCTTCACCACTTTTTATCATTTTGAATTTCAAGGGGGATTCAGGGAGGGGTGTTTAGGGATGTAACGCAAGTCATATGCCTCTCTTTGAAAAAATAATCCCCCACCCCCCCAAAAAAGATAAAAGTTATTCTCAATACTTGTATGAATGAGAATGCTCACTCTGTAAGTCTTTCACTAAGAGGGGGGGGAATCTGCTGGGCTTTCTTTTGATAGAGAGAGGAATCAATATTGTATGAATTCCATCGCTTCTGTATTCCCGCTTGACCATGAGCCCTCCTCACCCCCAACACCACATCCCACCCGCCACCACTTAGCAGCCCTGGTGTGAGGCCGGGTCCAACCCCTTCCCCACCCCCTCACCCCCCGTGCCAGCAGCCTGATGGGCCGGCCGGGGGCCAGAAGAAGCTTGTCTCTGGGGGGTCCGCCTCCGATCAAATGGCAAACGTTTCCCCCCCTAAAGAGCCAGAGATGGGGGGCCTGTGATGGTCTGTCTGTGATGTTTTTCGTGCTGTAATGGCTGTAGGTTGTGATTGACACGTGGAGGGGTGCTGGGCGCTGTGTGGGGTGGATGTTGAAGAAACATTACAGGGTCACTTGATGTGTTCTAAACGGTGGGGTGATGGACACCCTGATTAAACGTTCTGGGTTCAAACCCCAGAGCCAACAGTCTGTCTGTATGCACCCTTGAGCAAGGCGCCCTTATTAATTATACTTCACTACGAGTTGAGTTGGATGTTAGTGTCATCTGCTAAACGACGAAATAGTAACTAGTAATAGAGAGAGAGTAGTTATTCCCTCGTTGATAATGGGGATTCATTCCTCAATAATGGATGACTGGATGACTGGTGGTGTAGACTCCGGCCGTGGTGGTGTTTTGGAAGCGCTATTGTGCTTCAACGTGATTAGGATATTTTTTTGTTGTTGTTCAAGGTTGTCAGAATTCATTGGGCATGATTGAACACTTTGATGCCGTTTCAGGGGAATACGGAATTTGCTTATCAAAACCGTCTCAGACATCATTAGCGGAAACAACGCCCTACATATGTTTATTATGCCTCTGAAGCTTTTATATTAGCTAATTGTTTTGTGCCGCTTTTTTTTTCGTTAATATCTGCAAAATATGGGAGAATATTTCAACATCCCATCCCAAAGTCCTCCTCATCTCTCCCTAAAAGGTGGGCTTCTCTTTGTGTGAGGAACCCTGTGTCCTGAGAGTCAGGGACACCACAGCTCACTTTGTCTGTTTAAACATATGTGTTTATGTTTGTGCATGTGCGCTTGGGTGTGTGTGCGACTCAGCCGGGGAGCAGGCCTCTCGTTGGTTTAAATCCTGGGTCTTAAGAACCAGGAAGTAGCGCGATACAAAAGGGTTCCTGAAGTCAAAAGATGGACGGATAGGAAGTGATCATTTTAGTTCATCTCACATCAGTGAGCTGCTTACGTCCTCAGCAGCATTTCAAGTGTGTCCTCATGCGATCATATAAACTGACAGGAACTTTTCCGGGTCTTTTTTTTTTACAAATAGTGGTTTTGAATGAACCTTTGCTGGTTCTGAGTCCATCGAAGGGGCGCCCGCTCTTTGATGTGCGGGGGGATTGAGATGTGATGAGGGTCGTTCAAAGCGAAGCATCAAGTAGTTTCAAGATGGCCGAGGAGCAAACGCTTGCATTCGTCAAGGTACTGGAGCCGGCGAAGCTGCTGCAGATGAAGACGGAGACGAAGAAGAAGATGCGGCTCCACGTTCTTACCTTAAAAACGCAGAGAGGAGTAGATGAAACGATGTCTGACATTAAATATAGATGCTTCCTTGTAGTACTGTCTGGGCTTTCTGAAACACATTCTTGTAATCCATAAATCTTGAAACACTGCGCACGTGTTTTTTTTTGAAGAAGAAGAATCCACAGAGCCTGGTGACTTATGTTTGAATAATCGAGCGATCACATAACACACATCTCATTACCTTTAGCAAAAGACGCCGTTGCCATTTCTTTCTCTCTTTTTTCTACATTCTGTGAGTCTATAAATAATGAATGGATCAGTTCTCAGGGCTTTTGAACCAGGAGTTCAACCAGCGTCAGGCTCGGCAAAGTTACAGGCCTGCTTGAAGAGGAGAAGTTTGAGAACGGAATAACTCATTTTTTATGTTATTTTGCAACCCGTTCATGTATGATCCGAGGGCTGAATGCAATCTAGATCCTCCTTTAATATCCAAGGGGTTCCCAAAATTTCTCCGGCCCTGGACCCCATTTCCGGCTCTCAAAATGTTTGCCACCGGAACTTTATCTTCTGCTTCCACCCAAATAGATTCATACATCATCAACATCTGTAACATCAATGTCCTGGTGAACGTAAGGGATTAGTAATCATTAACTCGTGTTTATGAAACATTAGGCAGGTTATAGACAGTATATTCAGGAAGTTTATGAGACCTTTAAATGGCTCATCAAATATTATTATCTATATCTATCTACTGCAACCCCATATGCATATCAGTGGACCCCAGGGTTGGGAACAACTGCCCTACGCACTGCCCTTTTACCAGTAAAATCGACTTTGCACTGGTAACACAAGACCTGTTTGTGTTACTCTGAGGTCTAGGGTTGCTGCTCCATCAACCCTGCCGTCGTGGCATCGATGTATGTGTGTGTGGCAACAATGAGTGTGTGTGGCAGCGATTTGTGTGTGTGGCAGCGATGTGTGTGTGTGTGTGTGTAGCAGCGACAACAGATTTTGTGTGTGTGTGTGTCACTCCGCTTGGCCGGCTGCTAGCTGGCTGGCTCCATGTTGCGTCACACCGATTTGCTGTGTTGTTTGTTGTTTGTTGTTGACGCAGGGCCGGCGACTAGGCTCCAGCAGAGAGTACCCCGCCGCCGGGCCCACCAGCCCAAGCTGCTGCACAGCCCCGAGGACAGCCTGTACTACAACCAGCTCAACGTCAGTTCAAAGCCCCACGCGACACCCTCTCTACCACCACCCTCGATAACAGGCCTTTGTCTGACTTTGGTTCCAGATGATAATACAATTAAAGCTACCTGTGCCAGACCCTGCAGCCGCACCGCACCCCCCCGATGCATCCCTGCCTCTTGTCTTGAACATGTGCTTATGCTCTTTATCTGTTTCTTTCATGTCAGGATGTCTGCCTTCACGGTGAATAATTGATGTGGTTTATCAAAGCTGAGCGAGATGCACGCTTCATCAGGCTCACTTGAGCCCCTTTGATCAGAAAAAAAAATTATGCCGGGACTTCTGATATTATCAGCATCTGCTCGCATTCAACACAAAATCACTTTGAATTAAAAATTAATGACTCCCCGCGCCCGTCTTCTCTGACTGTGTGCTCTCGGCCCTTTCCTCAGAGAGCGCTGGAACACCAGGGGAGCAAGAGGAAACCCAGGAAACTCGGGTGAGCATGCCTTCCCCGCTCACAGTGACGCTGAGCAGAGCGGGCCCCTCGGTGGGACCCCGCCAGCCACAAATGGAGTTGTTTTCTTAGGATGTAAATACTGCGCTGGAAATAACATGGGGGGGGGGGGTGGGTGGGTGGAGGGTGGGGAGTCATTAGCGCTGCTCGCTGCTACATGGTGAGGCTTTGTCAGCCAGCGGATTGTGATTGTTGACGGGCCAGCAGCCCCGGTCTGGTGCTCAGCGGTGCCGAGGCGTAGTCGACCCAGGATGAGTAGGATGAGGGACACCTGCCAAACCCGTGCACCCATGGTTATTCACTCATTCATCCATTCATCCATTTATAAAGACCTCTTCTCCAAACCCATGCATCTGGAGTAATGCTGTTATTGATCTATTCATCTAGTTCTAAAGACCTCCTCTCTAAATCCATACATTTTTGGTTATTCATTCATTCATTCATCCATTCATCCATTTATAAAGACCTCTTCTCCCAAACCGATGCATCTTTGGTTATTTGGTTGTTTATCGATTTGTATTCAAGTGAATCTGTATTTACATCTATTATTTAAATGTATTGATTTCCATTGGTTTCTATTGATTTCCTCTTCATTATTGTGGTGTTCCCCTCCCAGTCAGATCAAAGTGCTGGACGGGGAGGATGAGTACTATAAGCTCCTTGCCAGCGTGGACTCCGTCCCGGAGGAGGAGCTCTACAGGCCTGGGACCCCCCACACCCTGTTCTGAGGACCCCCGGGGGCCCGCAGCCCAGCCTTACTCCCCCTGAGAACCGGTAAGACAGACGGACAGACACGACAGACAGACCGACGGACAGACACCGTGGGAAGGGACAGATAGACATAGAGACAGATACTTGGTATAGACTGATAGATAGACAGACAGATATACACTGGTATATACACTGGTAAGAGTCAGATAGAAAGACAGACAAACACACTGGGATGATATAGACAGACAGACACAATCACTGCATAGATACAGGTATTCAGAGTGTGTGTGTGTGTGTGTATGTGTGTGTGTGTGTGTGTGTGTGTGTGTGCGCGCGCGCACGCGTGTGTGTGTGTGTGTGTGTGAACGCAAGCAGAAGCAAGGAAACATGTAAGAAGTAACTTTTATTAGAACTCAGTTAATTCATTCTTTAAATCGATCATTAGCATTGTCACATGGTCCAGTGTAGCTCAGTCGGTGGAGCAAGGCATTAAAGGTCCCATGACATGCCACCAGGTGTGGTGTGATTAGCGTTACAAGCCGTTTTGGAAATCTTGCCCCTGATGTGTGCTGGATAGATCAGTCTATCAGCCTACCCAGTGGACTGTAGCAAACGTTGCTCATCTATCCGTCATACATCTAGGTGGACATGCCTACCTGTGATGTCATAAGGGGCAGATTTCCAAAACGGCTTGTAACGGCTAATCACACCACACCTGGTGGCATGTCATGGGACCTTTAACACTGCCAACAATAGGCACTCTCCTATGTATTGACACAAGCTGTTGATTAAAGCACCTACCACATAACATATGGAATATATTAAAACATTTAGATATTAAAGCACAGCACTCAGAAACCCTTTTTGTTATTATGTTGTGGCTGCGTTATGGTCAGGTTCTCTACAGTCAAACATTTAATGAGCAAAGCCTTTTGTCAACACACAGCTTCATCTGACGTCCACTAAGCTAGCAAACAAACCAGAAACCAGTAGCGTGTCACATCCTAGTGGTTAGCATGACACAGGGGAATCAAAAGGCTTCAGCGATGAATAAGACCAGAAGGACTTTGCTCCCAGCCAAAGCATGGCGGGGCAGTGGAGGGATTAGCTGATACTATATGATAACCGTTATGACCATTGTTATGAAGTCACAATATCAGAAGACAAACAGCCTGCCTTCAGGTATACCGCAGCGATGACGTCAGGGGTCTTGTCTGGCAGGCAGGGTTTTCTTTTAAAGCGTTTGTCAACTGAACTCTTTAAAGGTTGATGTGTAGAATGGGGTAGCCACTTGGGGTGAGGATGTAGATTGAGACCAGCTGAATGCCCCCAGCCTTTACACCTTTCCATCAGACGACTACGGTGGCCTGTATTGGCCTATATTGTATAAGGGGCCAGTAGGTTTTTCCTTGTTGCGAAGAATAAACATAAATTTTAACTGCCGAAAGTTCATTTTTTACGTCTCCAGCCTGCGAATAAATCTATTCAACCAATAACATTTGAGTATTTGTCAGTCACCATGGTCACTGATGATGTTGTTTACGTTTCTAAACACACAGGCCTCCAATCCCATAGTAGGACATTTATAGACTTTTCTTATCGCTATCTGTTGTATGTATTGGTCATTCATCTCAATAGCAGTCAGCACTACAAACCGATGTTTACTTGAACTGCGTAAAGTGAATATCGGTTGCTTTTGTTAAGACTGTTTTAAGTTGTATTGCAACAGTTTTAAGGCAGTTTTAAGGTTTTAAGTACCAACTTTCTCCAAAAACGTGATTGCCTACTTTAAGTTATCAAACAGGGAAACCACCTCAAAAACGAATGTCACCAAAACATGGATGTATTATGGAATGCTTGGACCTCTATAGTACAACACCACGGTGTGTGAGTGGGTGTGTGGAGCTCCGTCCGGCCAGCAGTTGATGTTGAAGTCTGCGTCCAAGTTATAGTATAACGCTCCCAAACAACCACCACCACCACCACCACCCCTTCACCACAACCTCCACCTCACCTCCACCACCACCCCCAACCCTTCACCACCACCACCAAGCAAGACCCCACTAACGCAAGCCCCCTCCCCACACATACACACACACACACTTCACTGTTTTTCACCCGTAAGTGCAGCAGGAATTTTCGGTTAAAGATGTGAAGTGTCGGAAACGCCGGGCCTCTCCCCCTAACTCTCCCCCTCCCTCTCCCTCTCCCTCTCCCTCTCTCCCCCTCCCCCTCCCCTCTCTCTCTCCAATTTGCATATCATTTACTGCATCTCTCTTTTGTTGACACCCCCGGCCCTGGGAAGAGATCTTGATCGTAATAGGAAGAGTAGGGCGGTAGGGCTGGCAGACCCCTCTCCTCCCGCGCGGCGGGGGGGGACATTAGAGGTCTAGTGCCTGGGTAGCCGGCCCTGCTCCCCTGGATGTCAGGTTCACCAGACCCCGGTGCGCAGAGACGGCCCCCCCGCAGGCACGCATCAGCGGCACCCCCCCTCAGCTCGCTGCGGAGACGCGGAGCTCCAGGTACGCGCGGCGTGATAAGCCCATCAGGGATTCGCCGCGGTTGACCTGAATCACGGGCACTTTCCTATGTTGATTTCCTAACCGACTTTGTAGTTGTTTAAGGGGAATAGCTGGGTCGTGGGCAGCTACTAGCTCTGATGTTAGCTAAAAGGAATGAATACAGTTGTGTTTAAGCTCTTACAGTTGATACAAGTTGTATTAAAGGCTGTGAATTACCTTAGTAAACAATAATAGTTGTGTTCAACTATACGTTTGATGTTTTGGTTTTTCGTATCAATAAACTTGTGCAACTTTAGTATGATGGCGTTACCGTGTAACAGAACGCTATCAAACGGTAACAAAATGTCATTATTCCACCTCTTGAAATCCTTGCTATTAACTCAAACTCATCCCTGGGGGAACAGTCATCACCCTCACCATCCTTAACCATTCCTTAATCATTCCTTAATCATTCCTTAGTCATTCCTTAATCACCCCAACACAGAGAAGAAGTGGTGTCCGACCGCACCATGCTAACACTGCAGACCGCATGCTAACACCACAGACAGCACCATGCTAGCACCATGCTAACACCACAGACAGCACCATGCTAGCACCATGCTAACACCACAGACAGCACCATGCTAACACCGCAGACCGCACCATGTTAGCACCATGCTAACACTGCAGACTGCACCATGCTAGCACCATGCTAACACCGCAGACAGCACCATGCTAACACCGCCGACAGCACCATGCTAGCAGATAGCACCATGCTAGCACTGCAGACAGCACCATGCTAGCACCGCAGACAGCACCATGCTAACACCACAGACAAGACCATGCTAACACCATAGACAGCACCATGCTAACACCACGCTAACACCACAGACAACACCATGCTAACACCATGCTAACACCACAGACAGCACCACGCTAACACCACAGACAGCACCACGCTAACACCATGCTAACACCACAGACAGCACCATGCTAACACCATGCTAACACCACAGACAGTACCACGCTAACACCATGCTAACACCACAGACAGCACCATGCTAACACTGCAGACCTCAGCATGCTAACACCGCAGCTAGCTGCGTGGCGCTGCAGCTAGTTGAAACGCGCTCCACCGCGGCGGCGGCGGCGGCACAGAGCCGTAATTAGAGATCCCGGGCTGGTGCGGCAGAGGGCCCCGGCTGGGGAGCCTCTCTGAAGAGCAGAAATAGGTCACCCCGAGCACCCTGTAGTGAGCCTTAAAAGTACACTGAATCACTTAAGTGTGATCGTGCTCCCTTGATTATTTTGGCCCTGTTTCTTTTTTAAGATGAGAAAACTTGAACGAGGCCGGTCGTTTGAATAACGAGGTTGTACCGTATCGACGTATCTTAGCGTGTGTTTTATCTGCTGTGATTTGGTTTGGTGCTAGCAGTGACCCGGCTAACTCCTTAGGCGTTAAGACTGTGCCTAACGCATCGTATGTTTAAGATACATTTTTGCGTTTTTATGCTTTATTCATGAAGAGATAAACGGGAAGGTATGCAAGGGGGTTTACAGACCCCTTACGTCCTTGAGGACCCTCCTTGTGTCCACCGAGGCCTGACGTGCGTCTCCCAAAAAGTGTAACCTTGTGTCGAGCAGCAGCAAGGGCTGTGATTGGTCCACTAACGTAAACCCAACTCAGAACCACAACAGGTTCACGACTGCGTTGAAGCGACTGTGTGGTCATTGCGTTGCGTCAATGTCCAACCATAACTCAACCATTAGTCAGACCACTGGTGCCTGCTGTAAAACCAGTCCCTGGTGACCACCACTGTACTGGGTCCCTCTGGCCACCAGTTTCTTTCCTGTTTAAGAACCTTTCACTCACAGTCGACAACACAGCTGACGTTAAGCTTGTCTCCTTTTTACGCAAAACACACCACATGTCCTTTAAAAGAAAAAAAGGCCCCCATGTCTCCCTGAAACACGTCTTCTATCTAATCCACAGTCCCCACCCGACGCTGTGACATCACTCAAGATGAGGCCTCCACAAATGATGAAAAGCTTTTCTTTTTTTTACTTTCATTCTTCTTATTTTCGCGCAGGAGCTAGCAGCACACTTACCTTCTCACCCGCCGGTGACGGTCTCACTTCAAAGAGAGAGCGCGATTAGTGCAACATTGTCCTGCTCTATGGCGCCGCCGGTTCAAAGGGAGTGCGTGAATGGGGGGGCGAGCGTCTCGTGAGCCGTCCTGAATGCGCTCTACGTGGCTTCGATAAACCGATGTTGAGGCCTGTGCGCTGGAGGAACGCCGCTGTCTGTTTACACGTCAGGGCCCTGCTTAATGCACCCTGCAGCGTGTTTGTTACCCCGGTGAAGGTTGCCCTTGTTTTCGATAGATTGGCGACACAGGAGGCCGTGTGACGTAGAGACAGAGAGAGGTGATTCGAAGCGCTCCACCGCGTCAACATTATGATGGAGCTTGAGGTGACGTAGACGGAGAGAGAGAATGTAAGGCTTGCGTGTCAAACAAACTCTGCGTGTGTGTGTGTGTGTGTGTGTGTGTGTTTGTGTGTGTGTGTGTCAGTGTGTTTGTGTGTCAGTGTGTGTCTGTGTGTTTGTGTATGTTAATATCTGTGTGTGTCTATGTATGTGTGTGTGTGTGTGTGTGTGTGTGTGTGTGTGTGTGTGTAAGCAAAACAAACTCCCCCCTTAAGTCTGCATTAAGGGAGCGAGGGAGTGAGGCACAGGGAGTGAACAGGAGGAGAAGGAGGAGATAAAAGCGGCGGCTGAGGACGTACATCAAAGGCCTTTAATGACGCCGGGGCCATTAGGGTCACAGTGGCCTTTGTTTCAGCTTCCTCACACCTGCAATTTGTTGAGGGGGATTCTATGCACTGTTGAGTTGTTTGCATTTGCATGAGTATAAAACGCATGCATGAGGAGATGCCCCCCCCCGGCCCCCCCTAGCTCCTATCAAACCAGCTGCCCCCCCCTCCCCCCATAGCCCATTCTTCACTAGTGACCAAATGTTGTGCTGATAATTACAGCTGTCTTTTCATTAGCGGAGGAAGCACACACTGACATTCTCTTATATCCCCCCCTACCGCCCCTCCACCCCCCCCCCCCCCCCCCTCCCTCGATGTAAAAGGAAGAGATGAGCAGCAAGGACGCGGCTGAGGGGAGTCTAGCAGGACAATAGGAACAGTATGGCGGTGGGCTGTTATCCGGCACGCTATGACATTTGTTTAGTTCAAACTTTGTCTTTTTTTCCTCGTTCAGCGCCTCCGGTACTGGAATGGGATTTGACAAATCAGAGCGTGAAAATCGTGATTAGCTTCTCTGGGTTTTGGGACGAGGACGGGGGGGGGGGGGGGGGGTGCGGGGGGAGGGGGGGGGGGGGGACTTGGCATGGCCGAAGGTGTAACCTGTTTAGTTTCTGCCCCCGCGTTGCTTCCCCAGATGGTGTGACCAGCTGCTGGCGTAGGGTCTCTGGACGGGGGGGGGAGGGAGAGAGAGAGAGATTCTGTGTGTTTTGGTCATTGCCACTGGCTACAGGAGCCTATCACCTGGTGTCCAACTAAATGGCTTTTTAATTGAGGCCAGGATAAAATGGTGTCAATGACATGGCCAGCTTTAAGAGCTAGTGGAGCCGTCCAAAATGACTCTCATAAAGAAGAGAAATCGTGCTGCAAATAAATGTGTGAGTGTGTCTTGTCTGTCAGTTTATGTGCTTGAGTCTAGCCAGGAGTGTGTGTGCGTGTGCGTGCGTGTTGAAATAATGACCATAGTAAAGACATAGTAAAGATATTAAAAATAAATTATATTTTTCTTATAGTGAAGAACACCACAGACAGCACCATGCTAACACCACAGACAGCACCACGCTAACACCACAGACAGCACCACGCTAACACCACAGACAGCACCATGCTAGAACCACAGACAGCACCATGCTAACACCACAGACCACACCATGCTAACACCACAGACTGCACCACGCTAACACCACAGACCACACCATGCTAACACCACAGACAGCACCATGCTAACACCACAGACAGCACCATGCTAACACCACAGACCACACCATGCTAACACCACAGACAGCACCATGCTAACACCACAGACAGCACCATGCTAACACCACAGACCACACCATGCTAACACCACAGACAGCACCATGCTAACACCACAGACAGCACCATGCTAACACCACAGACAGCACCATGCTAACACCACAGACAGCACCATGCTAACACCACAGACAGCACCATGCTAACACCACAGACAGCACCATGCTAGCACCATGCTAAAGAAGAGAAACCGTGCTGCAAATAAGTGTGTGAGTGTGTCTTGTCTGTCAGTTTATGTGCTTGAGTCTAGCCAGGAGTGTGTGTGCGTTGAAATAATGACCATAGTAAAGACCATATTAAGAACATATAAATTATATTTTTCCTATGGTGAAGAACAGTGAGAGACGGAGAAAACTACATGATTCATTTGATAATTTCCTTTCATAGGGTTCTCATCATCATATTTCTTCTTTACCAAATTTATTTATATTTTCTTGAGAACTTCCCATAACATACATCTGCTATTTCACATGTTCATAAACATATATCCCTTCAGCAGATGCGTTTATCCCCAGCGGCCTGTGTGAGGTTAAACAATCAAATCCTACAGTCCTAAACATTGGAGCCAACTTTAAATGTGAACGAGTTTGCAGAAGTAAGCAGAAACAAGTACAGTTACGGGTTTGCTGAGGGAATAGAAACAAGGTTATTTCATATTTACATCATCAATCACTTTATATTTGGTGCATCATCATGAAGCCTTGCAAACATACAGCATAATACTTTCATATACATGAACATTTAATTTACTCTAGGTATATAATAGAGTGTATAATATAGGTTCATAAACACTGGAAGTAAATATTCTGTATTTATATAAAACAGTATAATATAAAATACACTTATTAACACTAAAGGTTTCATATATACTGTATGATAATAACACAGTATATAACATAAAATACGTTGATATACACTGAAGGTATTATATACTGTATGCATAAAAGCAGTATATAATATAAAATGTGTTAATGAAGACTAAAAGTGCCACTCTATATTCCCTTCACATCTCCGTTCGACCGGTAAATGTAAATATGATCTGTTGCTTCCCCTCGTGGGACGGAACCGCAGGTGGTCACCCTGTAAAACACCGGGTCACCGCCGCGGCCCCAGTGGGCCAGGGGGTGGGGTCCTCGGGGGGGGGGGGGTGGGACCGGGGGGTACGCTGACCCAGCCCATCTGCTGCGACCCCTGGCCCACAGCCGCACATTGCCATGGCTTTGCTGTTTGCTCTTGAATATGTGGAGCACCCCAGCTTCACAGAGACCAGAGTGGAGGAGCTGGAGGAGGAGGAGGAGGAGGAGGTGCACGGGGTTAGAGTTGTATCGCATTGCAGGGGGAAAATTAGTGAGACCAAAGTTGGGGTTTGTGTGTGCGCAGCGCAGGGAACAATGGCGGCTCTCTGTCAGAGAGCGACTTCAAAGGCCGCGCTGAGTGACTGCTCTGAGTTCTACTTTGTTGTAGATCACTGAGGAAATTCACAGATGTTTTCTCATACGAGACGCCATTATAGCAGCTCAAGTACCCTGTAGCCCCAAGCAACTCTGCCTCTCTCGCCCCCTCTCCCTCCCTCTCTCTCTCTCCCCTTCTCTCACTTTTTTTTTTACTCACAAGCTCACACATGCACCCCCCCCCCCCCCCCCCCATCGTATCTCTCATCTCTCGTGCAGGGAGACAGATGTGGAACCTGTTTTATTTCCAACCGTCCAAAGTCTTGGACAGTTGGAAAGTTGGAACGGCACGAGTTGTCGTGACGACCGTTACTGACATCGCTGCTCCGTCTATTCGACTGTCGGATCACTGGAGGTCTTAGCCTTCCCTTATCTCAGCCTGAGGGCTTTTCAAGTTCCACAGTGATGAGGAACAAACCAGGAATAACCAGAAGAGTTATGGTTATGGAGGAGTGCGGGTTATGTTAGTGGTCATTTGTTATTAGATATTGATATCTGTGTGTTATCTGTTCTTCTCCTCCTCAGATGGCCTTCGTCCCACACTGCACCGGACTTAAAGATTGCATAATCACATGATTTGTGATATTGTAAATTAGATTTATTTTTTTGAAATCGCTTTTTTTACATGTTCCACTGCTTTCGTCAATGAATGTTGTTCTTTGGGTTAAGTTTTGTCTTTGGTTCATTGATTGCTTGATATTTTATAAAAAGATGAAGGAAAAAAACGTCTGAAAAACACCTTCCTGTTACTGCTCTCCTTCCTGTAGTTCTTTGAACTTCAAGGGAAAATGTAATAAACCCATCAAAACCTTAGATAACGTTTTACAAATGAAAGGTTGCGGAATATCCAATGTATAGATTTATGAATAAAGTTCTGAGATCTGCAACTGTCAAAGACAGTAATGTTGCACATTACATTAATATATAAGGAGACATGTATGTTAATATATAAGGAAACATGTGTGAATATAGTGGATATGGAAACATACGCACACATGTTTCCATACACAGTGACATATCCCCAGACTTTCTATTAGTCATACGTCATCCATGAACATCACAAGACTCAATGATATCATTCCATGAAATTGTGTTTTCTTATCTTTAAAGATGATTGAGATGATCTTTAGATCACATGTATTTATTCACTGGCAGGGTGTTCGCTGCTAGCATTGACTCGTTTGATGTTTTAACCAAGAACTCACACAGCAGCGACAAACTTTGTTTTCTGACCTCCTTCAGCTTTTGCTGCTTCTATGGGATCATCTTGATCAGAAAAGAGACCCAAACCAAGTCACAATTGATTTTGTTGTGTACGCTATGTATGGGTCCTCCTGGATGTGTCAAAATAACAGTATATCTCAGAAGAAATTATGTGTATAACATTAGCTTAATTTTAATGGTTGTTTCATGGGTATAAATCTCAATCTGTAATTCAATCCCATGAGCTTGGGCACAGAGCACACACACACACACACACACACACAGGTGAAGGATGGGAAACCATTGACGGAAGTAGAAATGTTTGTTGTAAAAAAAGGATAGAACAAAAGACCTGCAAAGTCTCCTCTGACAACGTGCTTTAAATAACGTTAACGTTTGCATCCCAATGAGCATGTGTCATGGTTGTGGGGAGAGTTATGGCACAGTGATGTTTTTATGGGCCTTCAGGGCCCTCCATGTCATCTGTTGATAAATAAGTGTGATTTGATTTGTTTTCTCATTGAGAGTCAAGGACTGCAGCTTTTTGTTTGTCTTTGAATCTGAAACTTTTTGCCTGTTCACCGTTTGTATCGCAATGTCAATGTGTATGTTGTTCCGAATCACCTTTTAATTACATGTTTTTATTAAAGAGAAATGAACAAATTGAATCCAAAACACAATGTTTTGAAGGATTTAAAACAATTGTGTTATGGTCAACTTCCCCAAAACCACAAAACAGATCAGAAGATGCTATTTATGTTTAAGTAAAACACTAAAGTGCACAACAATTGTAATAAATACACCATTAATAGCAACTGCCCACTTGTGTTCTCATGTTTGTCCAATTCATATACCTTGTTTTTATTAAATGTTTGGCTTCAAAGCAAAAGTCCCTTTAACACTCAAATAGAGCTTATATTCTGACTCCACAATGGGGAAACAGCTTTGTGCTCTAGCACTCCGCTTTAGCCTAGTAGTATTTAGTAGTTAAACATGGTTCTTCCAGCACTCACCAGCAGGACCCTCCCCTCCCCCTCTGTCTCCCTCTCTCTCTCCCTCTGTCTCCCTCTGTCTCCCTCTCTCTCTCCCTCTGTCTCCCTCATGACTGTGTAGAGCCGTGGGAGAGACTGGGAACATTAATCCCTTCAAAGGAACAGATCTAATTCAAAATCTGCCGCCCCAAACTAGTGGGGAGAGGACAGTTGATTGTTTCTGCAGGGGAGCAGGATAAAGATCACAGAATTGATATATAAAACTATACAACAACTTCCCCTTCTGCTATTTGAGTTGACTGGTGTAAGTTTTGAAATGGGAATCTGACATTGTGGTAGAAAATAATTTGCTTTGCCTTGAATGTTTGATTATTGCTTATTTTGTGCCAATTTCGTGTCCAATGCCAGTGGTTTATGTTGTGAAACTATTTGAGAGCTCAGAGATGGTTCAGCGTCTTATTTTCGTCTGTCTCATGGAGATCCGTCCTCCCGGACCTTTTGAACTGACAAGTTGTTAAAAGACAAAAACACGCAACACACAATGGAGACGTCAGCCATTCACGGCGCTGCTTCTGACACCTGAATCAGGGGAGAGCTATTGTGCCGTTCCTCATGTCATGTTAAGTAGCATGTTGGACAAATTTAAATGAGCTGCTTAGAGTAATCTATGAGTTATCGCCTGTCGTGGCATTGTTCGACAAAAATGTTAATGATCAGGAAATTGTAACATCATCGGTGCAGCCTGCAACAAGCCAAGGTGAAATAGAAATCATAGTAGTCAGAACACCCTAATTGAATGTTAATAGCAATGTTGCAGTTAAAAGACGAGGGACGCAAATTATATTCATATTACCAATGTAAAAAGAATGCTAATTATAAGACATGAGAAGGTTTTTGCATGACTTGATTATTGTGTCTCTTCTATCAAAACTAGCCCAGCGCACGTGGAGAGATCTCCAGAGATAACAACGTCACATTGTCACGCAGAGTTGCTGCTACAAATCCTTAATTACAAAGCGAGGATCAGATGACTCCGGCAGCCAATACCGGCTTCTCCAGGCGGCACGGGGGTCTTTGATCAAGAAAATCCAATTATTTGTGTATATACATTTCCCACATAGTGATTACTTCATTAATTGTCCCGCCTTTATCTCCTCCCTTCCCATCCCCCCCTAATAATCAGCTCTTTTATCCAGCCCAACAAACACACCATAGGAGCTTTGTGGATTCAAAGGATTTGCTTTCCCCTCTCAAAGAGCCGCTATTCTTTGATGATTGGGCAGCGGCAAACTTCAAAGTAATAAATCTTATTTCTGACTGGCTGGCGGCCCAACAAAGTCCTTATCAAATTCTAAGAAGTGATCCCTCACTCTTCAGATAGTCCAGGGATATCTGGCGGAGAGGAAGCAACTCAGAGTGAAGTCTTTGCGCGACAAGATATTTTTTACTACAAATATATACATATTTATCTCAATTAGTTTTTATTTCGATTTGCTCCTTGTCGAGAGGAGGACGCGGTGCACCATGGCAGCAGTGGCTGTACTAAGGAACGAGACGCTCCACGCTTTTCTCCAGGTTTGTGGCAAAGTTTTTGTGGACTTTATTGGGGAATTGTAAACGCGGTTGAACATGTTGGAGCGGTGGGATTAAGAGGATTGTGAGCACGGCTACAGCGAGGGTGCTATTTTGACTAGTTTAAATGTAGGCTACTATTAATCACATGAGATTGTATCCAGTGTTTCTGTTTAGAATACTTTTGATGTATTACTCGTTTTTACATCGTCGAAGAATATAGTCTGAAGTGTAGGTTATTGAGTTGTCTGTTCATCGAAGCCTATTCAAAAGTTTTCCACTAAAATCTATGTTGAATTACAGTCAAATCGTATCTTTATTGCGTTGTCGTGACGAATTAGACGGGGCTGAACTCGTTGAGCCGAAATGCAGAATATTAATCTTTAACATGTGATTTTGTTTATTTAGGATCGCACTCCCAACTCTTCCCCGGAAAACTGCAAACACTCTCCCCTGGCTCTGCTGGCGGCCACTTGTAACCGGATCGGGCACCACCACCACCACGGATCGAATCCCGCCGATTTCCTCCAGGTGCCTTATGACCCCACGCTGAGCTCTCCGTCGCGTTTGTTTCACCCTTGGAGTAACGACGGGAACCACCAGACCGCTCTTTCCAGCAGCAATTCCACTTTCGGACTACCTTCCAAGCCCCAGCTGTCCGCGCACATCCAGAGCTCCTTCAGCTCCCACCACCACGAGCTGCCGCTCACCCCACCGGCAGACCCCTCGTATCCCTATGACTTCTCCCCGGTCAAGATGCTCCCCTGCTCCATGCAGTCACTGCAGTCCACCTGCCCCCCCACCTACGTCCCTGCGGTCACTTACGCAGCCCCGACTCCCATCGCGCCCTCGATGCCCAGCTTTGTCACGGGACCCTCCGGCCTCATGCACCAGCAGCAGCGGCAGCTGTCCCCCAACCACGGGGAGGATATCCCGTGGTGGAGCCTCCAGCAGGGGGGCCATGTGAGCCACCCGTCGTCCCTCGGCCACCACCGGTTTCAGCTGCAGCGGGGCTTGGTGCTCGGACATACGGACTTTGCGCAATACCAGACGCAGATCGCCGCGTTGCTGCACACCAAGTCCCCTCTCGCGTCCGCCCGGCGTTGCAGGAGGTGCAGGTGTCCGAACTGCCAGTCGTCGACCTCTAACGACGAGCCCGGGAAGAAGAAACAGCACATATGTCACATCCCGGGCTGCGGGAAAGTTTACGGCAAGACGTCGCACCTGAAAGCGCACCTGAGGTGGCACTCAGGGGAGCGGCCGTTTGTGTGCAACTGGCTCTTCTGTGGCAAGAGCTTCACCAGGTCGGACGAGCTGCAGAGACATCTGAGGACTCACACGGGGGAGAAGCGCTTCGTGTGCCCGGACTGTTGCAAGAGGTTCATGCGGAGCGATCACTTGGCAAAGCACGTCAAAACGCACCAGAACAAAAAGAGCAAATGCCACGAAAAGACGTCGGGCCTCGACCACCGTGTGAAACGGGAAGACCCCAGGAGTATGTTGTAACACGTAGAGTAGTTCATTAGTGCAATACAGGTTATATATTAGTAAGGTCAGCTGTCCCACGCCCTTAGAGTATTTGGTTTATTTCTTACTGATACTAGTTGTTTTTTCTTGAACATCGTGAGTCTTCCAGGACTTACTCTAGTCGGCCTACTTTTGTTTCTGTATATAGTCTCATAAAAATATTTTGGGATTCAACCCCCCAAAAAAACTTCTAAAATAATTCATGAGCTCATGAGTTTGGATTCAGTGTCTATATCATATCCAGCGAGACAAGTGTGCAGCTTGTGTTTGGACCGTTGTCTTCGGTGGAAGATCCTCTATGTAAATTATATTTAATAGCTTTTGTTGAATGAAAGTGTCCGTTGTTTGCTCCATTATGGGGTGCTCCTAGCATGCTCTTGGAAAGATCTGCTATTGTTGAAATGACCCAAATACTGTGTGAGAATAAAGATTATAACATTTTCCTCATCGCACAATAATTTGTTTCCATGACTCTTGCCCGAAGAGGATGTGAAGTTGAGATGTCAGAAATCCGTCTTATCTTATCTTACCTTATCC
Organism: Micromesistius poutassou; assembly: GCF_964030765.1. Taxonomy (NCBI): domain Eukaryota; kingdom Metazoa; phylum Chordata; class Actinopteri; order Gadiformes; family Gadidae; genus Micromesistius; species Micromesistius poutassou. The sequence goes on along the minus strand of NC_140284.1, from coordinate 10,362,653 downwards.
ATGAGGAAAGTTAGTTTTATGATCAGTTCATTGTTGTAACCTAGTGCAGCAAACACTGGTGTAGGAATCAACACAGATCAAACCCTTCAGTTGTCAAAATCCCAGAACTGTATAAGATTGTGAATGCGTGGGAATTTGAGAACACTCTATGAACTCAAGGTTTTTCTTGAAGTTGGAAACTGGTTTTATGTTGAGAAACTTGTGTGCAGAAGTTATTCAGCTTACTTATAACCTTTGATTATAGTAGGCCTATATTCTCTTGCTGTACTAAAAAATATTTATATTTAGTCAAAGCAGTTGTTTTTAACTAAAAAGGCTGAGGATAATCAAAAATCATTACACAATCAAAAACAAAAAAACTAACAGTTGAAATCACAGAATTATAGGTATGGTTAGCGGGTTATTTTATTATTTCTTTACACCGATGATACAAATATTTGATATGTCCAGTTAGAATAATGTCCAGCGTAATGTAAAGCGGGCATTATTACATGGTCTCCACACACTCTAAAAGAAGCAGTGTAAAGAAAGTGTCTGTTTATAGTTTAATACCTGGATTTACCTGTGAGAGGAAGGGTCCAGCCGTCACAACAGCGACCGGGCAACTAGATGTTTAGTTGAGGTGTGTTGGATGTGTGATGCTCTCATTCCATCTGAAAGTAAAATCCTTCACAGGATGAGTTGAATAGATCGTGTATGTTTGATAATTCAAATAATTTAGTTAACCAACAGGCAGCCGGTTGAATCCTCTATGGCGTATAACAGGCCTACATATATTGTAGATATTACACATTTTATCCTTCCAATGTAAATATTGATACAGTCTCTTCATTGAAGTACTGTATTAATGCATTAACAGGTGGAACTATCAAGCACTTATAGAATATTGTTTGATTATTCCACACAGATCTGATCATTTGTCATTATTTTATACGATGGGTGGCAATGGATAGCAATTCTTAAATTATTTATTGTGTTTCAAACTTTGAACACTTAACTTCACTTTACATCACTTTGGTTTTTCCTCTACCTTAGAGCGCAGTAGTCATGGAAACACCTCTTCAGTGGACTTAAGTAAAGAGCAAAAGTAAAGTCTGACCTGAGATACAAACATAAACACAGAGCTGTATAAAAATGCACACACGCATGCACACATACTCACACACATGCACAAAAACGCACACACACACACACACACATGCACCCCCCCCTCCTCTTGAGGTCATATAACAATTATATATATAGCCTATATCAAAATTAGTTTGAACTGTAAGATTGGAGTTCATATTGATGTGTATGTTTTTTATGTTCAACTGCAAGTTGTTTTCTAGCTGCTTGGCCAACAATGATCAAAGAGAGCATCTTGGGTGTACCGGATAGTACACCCAAGATGGAGGACTGAAAGTGTGGACCTGAGTGTTTCCTCCCATGATGTGTTCAATACCCACCAGGGGCTTTTAGGTTCCAAACCAGGGGAAGATCTGCTGTGGTCCTCGTGACAACCTTATCTTGTTTCCTTTAACCTCTAAGTCTCATAACCTCTAAAGACAGTGGTCTGATGCTCAGTAAGGTAAATTCAGATCGAAACATGAAATAAAAACTAAGAGAAAGTTATCATTAAGCTCCATTGAGTGAATCGATCTGGAATGATGTGGTGAGTTGCATCACTGTCTGGCAGTGATATAGAGATGTACTTTCAACCATGTTTGGTTGGCAATTGCCTTCAAAAGCTCCGTATCTATGAGGTCAACCAGGAACTCTGTTGTACAGATGCTGCGAACTTCAGCGATTCAACTCAGTTTAACTGCGAGGTCTCAACCTCAACAGTGCCCCCTATCGTAGGGTGGACGGTGTCTCCATAATAAAAACCTCGTATTATTTTTCACTCACACCGGCACGCTCACTAATAAGGAGTGTGGGTTGTGTATTTTATTTGATGACGCTGTTTAATGGATTGAATGGATAGATTCAGTTTCTATGTTTGGAGAAAGCACAGATTCACATACTGTTCTGGAGAGAGGGATTTGTTGATACAATCAAAGCATTGCATTATTTTAGGCACATCAAGCTTATCACATCCAGATCCATTTTTTATTAAATCATTAAATATAATACTTCTAACGCAAAAATACAATAATTGCAATTTTCATAATTGGATATTTGGTTTATAAATGAAGCAGCAAAAGAAGATGCCTAAACGTGACTTCATGTGACTCATGATCCAGAGTCTTCAAACAAATGTTATTATCCTTTAAATAGAAGAAGGCTTTTAACATGAACCAGAGCCTTTATTCAAATGTTATGATTCCTTAAATATAATAAGACTTTTAACATGAACCAGAGCCTTTATTAAAATGTTATGATCCCCTGAATAGAAGGACACTTTTAAACAAGTGTAGGCCCATAAGTGACAACTCCTTCAGAACTGATCCAGGGCATTTTGTGGGCCACAGGTTTGATTGAATCTGCGAGACGGGGTCTACAATACAGCAGATATTTGAGTAATTATCTGATGTCATAATGCTTAACTTTAAATAAAATGTTGTCATATACTTCTATAAAATGCAATGTTAAAGTTCCTAGTAACCAAATTTAACTTATCTAAAACCTGTATTGCATTGTAGGCCTACAGTATAGAAGCCACAATGATGAACAGAGGTGTGCACAGATAATACAGCCATATTATCTGGGCTCCACATTCATCACTGTGGAGTGTGTGTGGATGATGGCAGGTTTAAGGAGCCTCACCTGCCCGAGTCAGACTGATTCGACTCTGGGCCTGGGTGAGGCTGCACACCTGTTGCACATTTAGCAATCAATGTGCAAAGGTCAGGAATCACCCCACACAATCAAGAGCCCTCCTGCATGGCAAGATGGAGCACCAGGTCATGTATCATTGGTCCAATCCCAAAGTGAGCCCTGAGGACTAAGGACTAGGGACTCGGGACTCACAGACTAAATTGATCTCAGGTGCTAATTAACAAGTGAGTGAGTGTGTGAGGCCACATGGGCTCAGATAGATAAAAATGGGATTAGGACAGCACTTCACGAGAGAACATGTTACCTTGGCAACGTTTAATGACAAAGATGTTTAAAAAAAAAAATCATTTTAAGTTTGTTGCTTTCCACACGGCCAAGGCACAGGAGACGGCTGCCTCATTGAACATATTTTTCAATATTTACAACTTTCTTAATTATGAATCATTTGTTTGTTGTTTACCTTCCTAATTTCTGGATTTCCCTATGGTCTCCAAGGTAAACAGGACAACGCTTTGAACTGTGGGTAATTACCTTAGGTTAAGTCTGCACTGATGCAGACTCACAGAAAGGGCTCAGTAAGTGTGGACTCAAACCCTCACACCCTTTGAAATTCAACATTGGGTCAGCCCTAAGGCCTTACTAATTTTGCGAGAACCTGCAGCTAAGTCTGTGGGTCCGTGAGTCCGGACTTTGGGATTGGCCCATTGTCGATCAACTTTCACAATAAACCGGTTTTCTGACATCCCCATCCCCTGTCCTTGTCCGAAGGAGCCCAGTAAAAGTCACCTGGGTGGCGTGGAACATCGTTATTGCTAATCACATCTCTATCCCCAAGGGTCCTGAAGATCAACCAGCATTCAGGCTTGGAGGGTTTGCTTTCCACTGAGGCTTCCCATGCTATCAACGTTAAATGTTACTACTAAAAATAGCACTTCTCATTGTGTAGTGTCTTATCCTAGCTATCTTTGTTGTATGCAGGGAATGGGTAAACCTAGCAATTGTAAGCGCTTGGTTGGCACTTGTTTCTATGAACATTTTTACTGTACTGACAACAATATAGTGTTGTTTCCATTTCTTCTGACAAATGTACTTAAGGTAAGTTGCTTTCAATAAAAGCGTCTGCTAAATGCCCTAAATGTAAATGTAGCAACGTCCACCTTATTGGCTTTCCTATTGGATGAGTGTCTGCCAAATGGCTCATACTTTGAATTACACATTTTTCTTTTATCCATCACCATATAAGATCATATTGTCGTATAGTCTTATGACGGGATATTGTGGAAATCATGGAAATGACTCAACATTCTAGAAGCCAGGGTTGTTCAAGTCATTCCTGTATGATATAAACCATTGTTTTGATTATGAATTATGTATGGTGACTTGTGAATGTTTGTGAGGATGTGTGGGTTTCAGTATTGAGGAAGGACACATCCTAAAGAGTTCATCATGTTCGCTAAAACATGATGCTTGTACTTTAAAAGTCTTCACTACGCATTAGAGGCAGGTCTCAGGGATTCCAGCAGTGACAATCCAGCCTCCAAAGGAGACGAGTCGATCTCAATAAGTCACCAGCCACACAAGTTATTAATCATTCATCACAGCTCCAACAGACAGTCAATCACAGCCCTGGATCTGAAGCAGCTACTCCGTAGGATTCTGAGCCTGACCAAGACTGTGGGGCTTGAAGCTCAGAGCTGAGAGCTCGGTCCAGAGTAACGTGTTGGGGCCCTGCTGACACTACAGCCCCTTTAGCTGAAGTGTGATGTAGCCATGGCGATGGCTCAAAGCCTAGGCTGGGTTCCAGTCACATGACAGCCGGTTTAAAAATAACTGCGGTGATTGAACAATTGTAAATTAAACGGTAGAACACAAAATGAACGATAAACCGATTTGTATGTCTTACCTATCCACACTTTGTTCCATATTTGAATAATATTAATAGCGCTCTTTCAGATTTATATATATGTAGATTTTTTGGGGTTATCTCATCACACTCAGTGTTTTGACTTTGAGTCATGAATACATGTTCTCTCTTTGTTTAATAACTCCTTTGATTTTTAAGTCATTAACATTTTTATTTAAAAATTACAGAATTAAGCTTTCATATTTTAATTAGCCTTTAAGGGAAGGCTGCTGGATGTTTGGACCATGCTAAATTGGTAAATTGGATTCCAAGTTTGCCTTGTTTTAGTCGGGCAAAGGAAACAAAGCCCATGATGGGTTATTTGCATCTACATTTCTCTTTCTACAATAGACATTTGGAAATGTATTTATTGATGTATTAATTTATCTAACTTTAAAGGGGCTACAGGAAAGATTAAGAGTAATTATTTTAGTGTTATTTGTTATAAAAGGCTCAGTCATCTGCCAGCTATTAGTGAGTGAAACGCTCTGTGAGAAGATCTGTCCCAGTGGACTGCCTGCCTCTGCGTTAGACGATGATTGTAGAACGCTCCCAGCTCTGGTCTGACCAATCAGGGCATCTTGTCCACGATTGGTTTAGGGAATCCATCCTACCTGTCAATCAAGGGGGTCAACCGCAACATTTCTGGGGAGGGATGAAGCAGAGAGGGAGGGGATGTTTTTGCTTAGTTTCAAAATCTTGCTCTCATCTGCTCTTTTTGCTGTCTCTCTCGCTTTCCATCGCAGCTTCAATCTCTTACTGTAGACAGTGTTGGGGGTCAGGCCACACAGCTAGACCAGACCAGCACATGTAGACCTCTTGGATGTATTATATTTCACCTTACCTTGTTGAGCGTGGTTTGCTTCCGCACCTTCAGCTCACCTGGGTGTCTATGCGCCATCAATGGAAATTAACATACAGGGCTAACGTCTAGTTTTTAATGCTAAAATTCTCTGTGCCCAATAACCTGCTGTCATGGCTCCGGTTAACCTAACGGTTCAATTCAATTCCTATAATATACATATAGTAGCAAGAAAGATAGAGGTAATTCAATCTAAATCAGTTTAAGAACAATAGTGGCATCAGACAAAAGTCATTCATAGCTTTGTTTGCATGTTTGATACCTTTGTTTGCATGTTATTTAACACAAACAGTGACTTCAGTCTGCAACCGTTGAATCCTGGCCCACGGTTCACCACTGTTTAAAACTTAGCACCTCTACAATTGTATTTCTCTGGCGGTGGTAGAGTTCACTTGTTTGTGTTACCTGATCAGCTTGAATCTCTGGAATACAATTTCTGATCACACTCTTTATCGTGACAAAAGTTGTGGATCGATCGCTGTCAAGTCCCCGTCGGGTTTACGGGTGCCTGCCTGAGTCAAAAGACGGCTGTGAGATGTGACTGGCTCTGAAGACGCGAGGTGATGGCCGCTGACGCACTGAGACCCCCTGGAGGCTGCATCTGACAGCTGGGAGCTCAGAGCTGACACCGTCTCACCACAGAGGAGAGACAAGGCTTTCTCACAACTCTGACACTTCCCAGGCTCTTGAACGTAGAATAGTGAGAACAGTCGGCCGCTAGAAGATGTAGGTCGAACAGTGACGAAGATAAGCGAAATAAAGCTAATAATGCATAGACCCATATTAACTGCCTGGTTTGTTGAGAAAAAAATATATATTAACGATAACTCATGCCACACACACACACACACACACACACACACACACACACACACACACACACACACACACACACACACACACACACACAAACAATACAGACACATAAATAAATACACACATTTAAATGCTTTTATTTGGACACACACACACACACACACACACACACACACATACACACACACACACACACACACACACACACACACACACACACACACACACACACACACACACACACACACACACACACACACACACACACACACACACACAAATACACACAGTGGGAAGAAAACATTCAATTTTCGCTGGTTCTGGCCATGAGCTTTTTGCTCCACCTGGTGGAGATTGATTGGTATTACCATATAGCGACCTCTCATGTCAGCCGTTAATGTCAGCTACAATACACAACATAACAACTACCAGCTCTATGTCGGTGTAGTTGGGCATGAGTTTACTGTCATTAAGTGCAAGATGGCGTCTACAGAAACCGTGTAAGTGAGGTCCAGGAACGGTCCAGTGCTGAAAACATCACATCACACCTTTACCCTCTGTGTGTAGTAAAAAGTAGACAACACGGCGTCTGCTTTTACTGTGTGGACGCCAGTCCCTGCGGGTAGACCGGGCCTCGACAGATTGGATATCATGCGTTATCATGGAGGAAAAAGAACGTTTAAAACAGCCCTGTGGATCTGTACTCCTCCCTGGCGCTTTGCGGTTCCGCGTGTGAACCCCGGACGCGCACCCCTGGATCTGCGGTGTTATGATGAGCTGTTGCTGATTAATAGGTCGGATGGTAATAGCTTTCAGAAGTTATTTCAGGGATGGCCCATTTGTGTCGTGTTCTTCTGGGAGAGTCATTTGTGGTTCCTTACTGCCACCTTGTGGTCTGATGCCTGACCTCGCCTGGCTGTCCCCTCGAAACCATTCACCTGCATTTTGGAGGATGGGAAATAGCGGGTTTATAGCACAACGTAGACGCATCGACGCCAGTTTAAACCCAAGGCTTTGGATGACAAAGAAAAAACACAACATATTGTTGCGGAACGTAATTCTTTCAATGTGGATCAATGGAGGATCGCTCTGCTGTGGGCTCATTCTCATATGTCATTCACGTTAAGACATCAACCTTTCCCTCCCCTTCTCCACCCCCCCCCCCCCCCCCACACACACACACAATGTGTTGCACGCAGGATCCAACTTCAAGTCCATGCTCGTGACAAGGAGTAAAAAAGAGCGAGAGATAAAAAATCGACACACAAACAAAAGTCACACTGTGCACAGCGTCAAACGTCGCGGTTGTGAGTAAATGTGCAGGGCTGAGGAGCTCGGCGCTGCCTCTCTCGTGTCCGGAGGAATACATGCAACGGCGGGGAGTGAACTGCACTGACTCCTGCGTGCGTAATACATGGAGACTGACTCCTGCGTGCGTAATACATGGAGACTGACTCCTGCGTGCGTAATACATGGAGACAGCGCCGCAGGTTCCACATCTGCAACCCCTACCTGTTTGTTTCAACCACCGAAACGTCACCTTGTCTGGATTAATGCTGAAGACTGACGCCTGAGCCCAGTTTCGTTCCTCTGAGTGTCCACATACACGCACACGCACGCAGGGATACGCACACACGCACTCACACACAGCAGTGTCTCCTGAAAGGCTTAATTTGGTTGTTAATTCGCTTCCCTGGACTGCACCTGTCTGGACCCCAGCGTGGACACGGTAAGAGGCGTTATGTGTCTCTGTAGGCTGTAACAGGTTATCTATGGTTAAATGTTAATTTAGTGTCGTTGAAGATGATCTAACAGGTGTTTTAAAAATTAGCATTTAAAAAAATAAAAATCCGGTTACCTCATTGAGAATCCGCGTAAAATGTGTATTTGGGCTTTGGGTCCTGAGATCGGACACAGTTAAGTTATTTGACAAAATCAGATTGAATGGACGTTGCACAGCATCTTTTTCACATGACATTGACCTGATTCACGGTCACCGTTGAAAACAATCCCAATAATCATGCATTTTAATAATGATATGCATCAATTGCAATTAATATATAAAAAAAGTATTTAGTGTGAGAGAAATGGAGGCTGTTTCCATTTATTGTGAATAGGGTTAATCACTGTTTCACATGCCAAAATAATGTCTCATTTAATATTTAAAATATTGTTTTTACTCTGGAATAAAGACCCTGTGTTATTTTGTGTACTATGGGGGGCGCACATAGCCAATAACGGATTTAAATCTGCCTCTCAGGATTAAAATATGAAATGATTAATTAAAATAATCAGGAGGCTATTTTGACTGGCAACTGTGGAAATGTTGTGCTGTTTTTAACGTTCAGTCTGAGCGTTCTGGGCCAAATTGTGGCTGTAATGAATTAAAACTTGTAACACCTCGTTACGCACGTCGCCTGCACGTTGTCTGTGTGCCCTCTGCGCCCACCGAGCCCCCCCGCCGAGAGGGGGGCATCATGGGTGGGTTCATGGGTGTCTGTAAAGAAAAAGTTGAAAATCGATCGTCCCTCCATGATTTCCGATAGAAGAGACCAGGGCTGCTATTCAGCTTGAACAATGTCAGCCATTATAATCAAGTGCCGGCGAAAAGTGAGGACTTTTACATCGTGTTGTCTCAGGAGCTCATGGCGGAGTCTGCTCCCCCCTGCTCGTCCTCCGGCGGAGGAGGAGAACCGGACCCGGACTCGACACATTTACCCCTACCGGGCTCAAGTAGGTCCACCACACATCACACGCTGTTTAGCTGGGGATATTTGCTCTGCGGGCGAAGCCGTTCGTCGTTGAAATGGAGGCGAGAGCGATGCCAGGTGAGATGCCCTCATCCCCCGACGAACCACCGCAGCGCAGCGGACCCCCCGGCAACCCCCCGCGGCGCTGAGGGACGGGTCTGCCGGCTCTGAGCTCTGGCACTCGACACAATCCAGCCCCATAACAGACCCCCATAACAGCCCAACATACCTCCATAACAACCCCTGCCTGGGGTGTGCTGTTGAGATGATCAAATTGTCAATATTTTATTATTCATTATTATTATTAGTTCTATTAGACTATTGTATGTTACATGTAATTTGTAGGCCTATATATCTTTATCTATCTATATATATATAATCGACTGATGTTAGATTTTATCTATCTATATCTATATATCTATATATATATATATATCTATATATCTATATATATATATCTATATCTATATCTATCTATATATATATATATATATATATATATATATATATATATATGTGTGTGTGTGTGTGTGTGTGTGTGTGTGTGTGTGTGTATATATGTGTATAGAAATATTAATATAGGCTAGCCTATATGTATATAACTATAAATATATATAAATACCCTATGTTTATTTTTTTATATGTTTGATTGTGGTATAAGACATTATGTTTCGCATTTCTATAGCTGTTGTGTTATGTTTCGTTGTCATTAGTGACACAGCGTTGGATTCCAGCCTCCTGGATGGGAGAATTAAGTTCCTTTTAATTTGGACTCATTAATGGCGCCTAATGGCTCCACTATGGAGGAGAGGGGGGCTCGAGCCCTCCAGCTAAAGGCTGCTGTGCTTTTACAGTCGCCCATCACTGACTACCTTATTTTGCAAATATTAAATCGAAATGCAGAACTATAAAATAGAATGGATATAGGCCACACACACACACACACACACACACACACACACACACACACACACACACACACACACACACATACACATACACATAGACACACAGACAAAAAAAAAACACACACACACAAAAAATCTAGCCTATATTCATATATATATATATATATATATATATATATATACAAAGAGAGAGAGAGAGAGAGAGAGAGAGAGAGAGAGAGAGAGAGAGAGAGAGAGAGAGAGAGAAAATAAAAAATATTTGATTATTATCATTATTGACTATAATTATCGACAGGGCTTTATAGCAAATCATTCGTTACCATTCGCAGCAGATGCTGTAGGATCTATACTGGACTGTTTTATCTTAGACCAGCCTCATATATTCAATAGGCCTCCTTCAACCTCCATTTCTTCAAACGCCTATATTTTACTTGTCTTTCTATTTAAAACCGGCCGATACGGGTTGTTAAATGGAAAAAAAGACTCAAGCAGGCCCGGGTTAAAGTGCCTCCGATGGGCTGTGAAGGAGGGTAATGATGTAGGTAATGATCAAAAGCAAGCCGGGGTTAAATGAGGATGTGGGGGGTGGAGGTTGCCTCCCCCACACACGCCCAAATCCCTCCGTCCCTCCATCCCACGTCCCTCCATCACTCCACCCATCCGTCCCCGGTCCTTCCATATAACTCCCCATCCTCCGTCCCTTCGTCCCTCCCTCGCTCCACCCCTCCATTCCCCCCCCCCCCCCCGGCTAAACGCCCTGTACCCCCCCCCCCCCCCCCGGCTGGGAGCCCTTGATAAGGCGGAGGTCTACTATCTGCCGGGACAGGCCGACTGATGCGTGCGTTTTAACCAGCATCTTTACCACCCAATTAGATCTGCGGAGCGAGGAATAAATCACACGGCAGATAAATGCTAAATCTTTACAAAGGGTAGTCACCATAAAGCACACAGGACTGTAAGAAGATACCGGGTCCAACGATAAATAGGTTGACTAAGGATATGATGTACTATTAATACATTTTTTTAAATCATTTTCTTATGTATTTATTTTTTATTTTCAATTTGTTTTATAGCGTCTCCAATGTATATTTTTTAGAATATGCTTTTGGCTGTTTTTACAAGAATATTTGATGTGGTTTCTCATCATAATTATTTAAGGTTACGACGCGTGGTACGGAGTTGCCCATGGATGCACCAGAAAATTGGGCATAAAGATATGTGGTAAGATTCCTTTTTAAAACGTTAATTTCACACCATTATTTGACCTGCTGGAGTAAAAGCTGCCCATTGCCTCGTCAGAGATAAAGACCCAGGACAACACAACGTTGTATGCTTTATAGGCCATGCGATCTTCGTAATAAAGAGCAGGCCTCAAGCCTCTCGCTGATTGGCCCTAGATGGGTAAAAGGCTTGTATGGTTATAAAAAAAAACTAAACGAAGAGTGTACCGTGGACCTACCTTTATTAAAAACATTTTTTAAATGATGATGTATGAATGGGGATATTTGCTTTGGCACGCTCTGATGGTCCTCTGGGATTGGCTGGCGTGTGGAGGGTCAACCAAAGCCTCCAGGCTACAGTAGTCCTACTGGGTCCCTTGTCACTGACACCACCAACGATTTTTAAGCTTTTTGATTAACTAGATTGCCTCACATTGCTTTGCAAACAGCCAACACAAAAAAATCCCAAATCCCACCGAGTCTACCTTGGCTGGGATTCAATTATATTTCTGCTTATTGGCACATCCAATGAATACAAATTGTTGCCTCAGTAGAATAAAAGAAAAATAAAATCTCAATCTCAATCAATTCCTAGGGTGACATGCTCATAGTGCTTACAGTGATAAAGGACTGGTTCTTCCTACTCCTATAGGTGGAGCTCCGTTACACCACCTCCAGCATTGCCATTCACAAAAAGCCTCTCCCCTTTATTAACTCCACTCCTTGGCGTGTGCTGTGGGTCCGGGAGGTCTGACAAAAGGAAATCTCCATTTTCTAATTAGCAGCGCGTTGTTTGGTCACGGTTATGGTTCTGTCCTGATGTCATTGGGCTCAGCCTCCCTCCAGCTCTTCGCCTATAAATTGAATCCTCAGGCTGCACAGTAGGCTACCCCCCTCTCGGACCTGGGATCAGCAGAGCAGTAGAGCAGCCAAGAAGAGTGCTGGTAAAATGTTTGGAAATGTCCCACACCCACCTGCGTCCCCGTCCTGTGATCATTTAGGGTTTTTGCAGAAGAACAACAACCTGGACGACAAGGGCCGGATCGTGAGTTCTTTCCAGGACCGCTCCTCCAAGAACCAGCGGTCGTGCGACAACAGTGCGAGGGATGGCCGCTTCAGACGCTCCGAGACAGACTTCTCCAACCTGTTCGCCAGAGGTAGGAAAACACGGGGGAAAAACAAATAAATAAATATATATAATGAATATATATATATTTTTTATAATCCTAAGAATGTGCCTAAATATGTATTAGGCCTAATGTAAAAAAAAAAAAGGTAAAAGTTGTAGGCCTATTTATAAATGAATAAGTTGCTGTGTTGTGCCGCTCGTTATTTCTGAATGAGAATTTTGACAGCCAGAGATTTTATCTGTTTAACCAAATAATACATTTTTGTGTTAAGTGTATTTTCTGTTTAGCCATTATTGTGTGTTTGATATTTTATTAATGTTACACTATATACTGTATATATAGGCCTATATAGCCTACGTATTCATATTCTAATTATGTTTCCCAGAGCTAAGTTAATGATTGGTTGTAAACTAGAATAAGGCCTGAACTAAAATACTGATAATAATTTGATTATATTAAAAATAAAATAAAAATAAAATAAAAACACTTATCAGTTATCATGTGATAATGTCCTGCCTTCATAAGTAAATACAAATCTGTCAACATGAGCAATGGTGAAGGCCCCATGATGAAGACTCAACAACACAGAGTATTCCTAACTATACTTATGTATAACATGTTACAGATCTGCTACCGGCAAAGAACGGCGAGGAGCAGACCATGCAGTTCCTGTTTGAGATTGTGGACATCCTGACCACGTACGTCAGGAAGACCTTCGACCGCTCCACCAAGGTGCTGGACTTCCACCACCCCCACCAGCTCCTGGAGGGCATGGAGGGCTTCAACCTGGAGCTGTCGGACCAGCCCGAGTCCCTGGAGCAGATCCTAGTGGACTGCCGGGACACCCTGAAGTACGGGGTCCGGACGGGTGAGAACGGGACCCCATTGTGGGTTCATTGTTATCAGCAACAGTGACTATTGATTAGTATTGATGATCTGGTGCACGATTCCTCAAATCTCCTGTTGTTCCATGTTGTGGTGTTCAGAATCAGAATCAGAATCAGAGTTACTTTTATTACATCTCATTGTACAAGTACACAAGTGTAAACTTCTTAGGCTTGGGTCCTCAACAGTCACATAGCAGCAACAATACAAGATAAAGTAAACAAGATTAGTAAATCCCATGTGTTCGTATCCCATGTGAAGGTCACCCCCGGTTCTTCAACCAGCTCTCCACTGGCCTGGACATCATTGGCCTGGCCGGGGAGTGGCTCACATCCACCGCCAACACCAACATGTGAGTGCAACACAAACAAGCATGCGTGTCTTTTCTTTTAAGGGGTGATATTATATGACCAGGTGTGAGTGTGATGTCATTGCAAGCCGTTTGAAAATCTGCCTTTTCCTGGCATCACAAGTTGTAGTGTCCACCTATAGATGTACGCTAGATGGATATAGTCCACCAGCCTACCCAGTGGACCGGAGCAAATGTTGCTTGTGCATGGATAATCACACTCACACCTGGTGGCATAATATCATCCCTTTAATAAAAATAATTTATAAACAAGATCCCGATCCCAGTCACAGAATGAGATGCAAACGGGCATAACTTGGACAGAATGAGGGAAACAGGAGTCAGGAGACACGTCAGCACCACGGTGATGGTGTTGACGTGGTGGCAGACACACCACGGCCTCCCACCACGAGGCTGGATTATACCAGCCTGCAGGCAATCCAGATTGCATATTGATCAGCGCTCAGAGAGAACACAGTGTCTTGTTTTATGTAACACTTGTTTCAAAGCGCGGTGACAATAGCCCGAGCACAGACGCAGCCTCTCCTGGGGTTAATGGTACCCAAAGAGAATTACCATTAAGGCAATTCCCTCGGGGCTCCACCTCTCAGATAGAAACAGAGGCTTGGGTGGAGAAAGGAAGCGTAACGTAAAATAAAGAAATATGCAGTTAAATGGAAGCCTGCAATACAACCTTCTACATACAGTACAAAGGAGGCCTGGCCGTGTTTAATGAATTGTAACAGTAATTTTACTCAGATGGGATGAAGATAGGTAACCAATAATTAAAAAGAAACATAAATTCTCCCTAACACAAATTAGTAACAAAATAATGCAGTCTCAATTCTAAGGTTAATGGTGTTCATATTTATCAGTAATTGTCATGGAGAAATTAATCGTTGAGGTAGCTAATAATAATTAAATGATGCAGCCTAAATTCTGAAAGATAATGATTTCCCCCATAGAGATCTTCACTTTTATTTGTCACAAACGTTTCGTGGCGATTTATTTATGAAATATTGCGTCTAGGACAAATGAGACTTCTAAATGCAATAAAGCACTACTATTTGTTGAAAATGTACCTATTTAATGTATGTATACACCAGTCTGCTCTCTGGCAGAGCGAGCCCCGAACACACAGTCTTTCAATACAGTTTCACCCCCTCTTCGTAATGCAAACCTCTTTCCATCAACAGTGTTTTCATCTCCCTTTTGGGAGACAAACAGGGAGCCAGACAACTCTAGTTAACAAATGTTGATGAGCTAGTTAGCACAACCCGAAAAAGCTAAGTCAAAACATTCAAAAGTAAACAACATATGGATTTTTCCACTGACAACATCAGTGGAATGGCCTGCAGCTATTAAAGCCCAGCTCATGGGCACTGATGCCTCAGCATCTTCCACCAGGAAAAGCTGTATGTGGTTCCTCAGAACCGACACCATATCATCACTTTTCACTTTCCTGCAAAACTTTCTCGACTTCCTTCGTCTCCACGGCTGAGGATGAAGCACCTGAGCACACCATTAAATCAAACACCACAACACACTCTGTCCTCAAAGCTGCTTTCACCTGCTTCAGCAGCTTTTAAAGGGCTGTTTTGAAACCCTTACATGGTGTTCCAAAAGTGCTTGGTTGTGGTATTATTAGTAGTAACATGGATCACTAATAGCTTCAACGCTAATCAATCAAAGCTTTGTTTTGTCAATAGCTGTATTTGGTGGGGCTTTCCTGGTGGTTGCCGGAATACATTGGTTGCTGTTCAGTCTTTGGTTCTCAGTGAAACATACGATTAACCTTTCCCGAACTTCTTCTATTTAAACCTTTGATCCAAGCCTGTCTATTATAGGTTGCGCCATCATGAGATGGATTGCACAAATAGGCTGAATAATCATCTAAACAATATTGGGCACACTTGTGCAGTGGCTAGAATATTAGGTGACCAGTGGAAAGGTACTAGGTTCGATTCCCAATGGATGCTGTCTACCTGGAGCAAGATGTCCTACCTCTACCTGCTCATTAAGGACATGATTCGGAAATCACTGTTAGTCTCTTTGGACAAAGGCAGCTGAAAAATAACCAAAGATGAAAACTATAACGTAAGATGGGGTATTTTAGCCAACACCCTCATTAATGACTTCAACCTGAAGGTGGGGGCTTGCTATTTTTTTTGCAATTAACTTTAATTGATTGTTCTATCAACAGAAATTAACCCTGGCAGTGACTGATAGGCTGAAAAACATAAGCATGGTGTGCACAAAATAAATCATCTGTCATCTGTCAACGACTGGAATGGAAAGAAGTAAGCGTGAACTAGTGCTTTACTGAAAATGCAAGGCTGACATTGTGTGTGCCAAGTAAGAAAATTGAAAATGTAAGAGGCTTAAAATTAAAATAGGAGATCATTTGAGGGAGCTATGCTATATTCAATCCAAGACGAAAGCAGAACGTGTTTGTGTGTTTGTATTATTGTATTCTTTAATTTCATGCCTTAATGCATTGATGGATACACATTTGGCTACTTGAATCATTTTCTATAAAACAGCTTTCATCAAAAAAGTTCCCTAATTTTTTGATGACTTCCATAAACTGCATGTGTTTGAGCAACTTTAAAGTGTGTATATGAATACATCTCCTTGCACCTGGGAGGACATATTGCATTTATTAATCACCAATCTGCGTGAAACACAATTCCACAATTTGCACCTGTACCCCAGCAAAATTGTATCACACAGATTCATGCTTTGTCTCCAATTGGATCTCCAGGTTTACCTATGAGATAGCACCGGTTTTCGTCCTGATGGAGCAGCTGACTCTGAAGAAGATGAGGGAGATTGTTGGCTGGCCCGAGGGAGAGGGAGACGGTATTTTCTCTCCAGGTGAGTGATCTCGCACACAGATCTTCCTAGATCATGTGAGCTTCTGCAACATTTAGATAATCTCTTTGTTTGTGTTCCACCAATGCTACGATGCTAGACTTTAAATGTCCCTGCCGATGTCTGCAGGCGGTGCTATATCCAACATGTACAGCGTGATGATCGCCAGATACAAGTTCTTCCCCGAGGTCAAGACCAAAGGCATGGCTGCCGCCCCCAGGCTGGTCCTCTTCACCTCCGAACACGTGAGGAGAACAAGGCCTGTATTGGCATGGTTACTGTAACCCTGGTGTTAGGATGTTCTGAGATGACGATGCACCGAAAGGGCAGAGGGGAACCGAATAAAAAGACACACTCTAACACAAACTAACACAATAACTACAGGGCAGGATGGCGTGGCTAGGGCAGGGTAGTGTAGTGGTTAGGGTGTTCGAATCCCAGCCGCAAAGCACTGGGTTTGATCCCCGAAGTCCGAGCCTAACCTGTGTTGCTTCCTGAGCTGGTAGCTGAATCCAGCGGATGCCTTTTGCCGACTTAAAGTGGAAGTCCCAAACTAAGTTACCCTAAGTGTCTGCTAAACGTAAGTGCTGACTCAGCCCCAGCCCGCAGTCTGGTCCGTGCAGCAGAGACTACCGGGCCTCAGTCACGGATGGAATACACTTAACACCCTCTTCGTTTTGACATTCATGCTAATTCGGCCATTCCAGCTCTGTATATATTCTGTCTTATTTATGTGGGTCTAAGTGGGCCCTAGAGGCGGAGGGGCAGGCACTACTGGGCCCTGGCTAAACACAGTGTGAGGAACGCTGGGCTAAACGACGGTGACTAAACACTGCACACTAAGTGTCTCTAACCGCCCCCCTCCCCCCCCACCCCCAGAGCCACTACTCCATCAAGAAGGCGAGCGCGGCCCTGGGCTTCGGGACGGAGAACCTTATCCTGCTCAAGACAGACGAGAGGTAGCATGCAAGTCACATGCAGGCCGGCTGCGTATGATTGGTTGAAGTGTATCTCGATGTAGCCTCACGCACGTCACATATCGTTTAATTTTGTTCCACAGAGGGAGAGTCATCCCCGCAGATCTGGAAGCCAAAGTCATCGATGCAAAGCAGAAGGTAATTATGGTTTCGAAAACATTGGGCTCTCAGTTATGGAAAGATGTAGACTAAACCATAATGTACACATACCAGAGAGGATGATGAGGATGAGGAAGAGGATGAGGATGAGGATGAGGTTGAGGATGATGATGACAATGATAACGATAATGATGAAAATGATAAGGATTAAGATAATGATGGAGCCGATGATGGGGATGACGATGCAGCAGGACCAACCCTCAGCTGAGCTGAAACCTCAGTGTTTTCCCCTCACTGTGGACGGAGTTCCAGAAAAACAGAAAGGTCCGGCCTGAGGTTAATGGTTCTGTCTGGGTAGATGTGTGATCCATGCAGCTCCTAAAGCCCCTCACTGGACCCTGAAGCGGTGCACCAACTGGGGAGGGAATTGGCATGCAGCTGGGAGGGCGTTTCCAAAGTAGAGAGTCGAGCAGTGGTTCTCAAACTTTTTCTACTAGTGTACATTTTTTCAGATTTACATTTCAACCACCATTTTCTCGATTTTCTATTGTCCAGCTTTCAGAATAGAAAAAAAGAAAAAAAAAACCCAAGGGGTATACAGACCTCCATTTGAGAACCACTGGAGTAGAGAATATAAAATGTGTGTATATGAGGAAAGGGAGAATCATGATCCCTGGATCTGGAACATGTTAAATGGTGAGTAACGGGCTCCCCGATGTTGTTCTTCTGCAGGGCTACGTCCCGATGTTTGTGAACGCCACCGGCGGCTCCACCGTCTATGGCGCCTTCGACCCCATCAACGAGATCGCAGACATCTGTGAGAAGTACAACATGTGGCTGCACGTGGATGTGAGGAAACACACCGCCTTGACACCAATACCATAAAACATCAAGGAGAGGTTTACGCTATGGTACACTGTAGGCTAGGGGCTGCAGATAAACAGATGATATCTCATGATGTGATGAGTGCCTGCTGCAGCCAAATCACTGACAAATCACGTGTGTTAAAAGCGACAAGGGAATTATCAATAACATTTTACATTTCAAAACTTTTTTTCAGATAAAATCTAATCAAACACATCAAACTTACAGATTATACACATTGATAGAATGATGACATTTTATTTATTAATTCATAAAATTAAATACGATGTCACGATATTAATCGTGATTGTAACATTACTCATGTTATAACTGTTGTTTATCATTGTTTGTTGGTGTTTATTGTTGGTTATTGTATACAGGGTGCGTGGGGAGGAGGGCTGCTGATGTCCAGGAAACACAGACACAAGCTGAGTGGGATTGAGCGGTACGTTCCTGAATGTGTCTGTGAATACTCAGCTATTCACAAGTAACCTGAGTATGGCTGCTCACTGGGCTGGTCAATCCTAACCTAGACAGCTCATTCCGGCCATCACTCTGCTAAGGCATGTTGTATGGCGATACCTCTGGGATGCGACTATAGATGCACCATTATATATATATTTTTAATCTATTCACCATGTCTTAGTGGTTCATTTAGCTACTCAGAGCTCTGCCCAGTTAATTTCAAACCGGTCATGCAGCACTTCTAGCTTTTTGGTACTTTAGAGTTTAGTAGTTCTTAATTGTGTTTTGGTTGTTCTCAGACTCAGTTGTAAGTGGCTTTGGATAAAAGCATGTTGTAGAATCTAACTGAATGAATGTACGTATAACGCAGTATATAACGTGATGCTACCCAGCTGTCTCACTGTAGTATAGTATAGTATAGCTGTCTTACTGTGTCTCCACGTCTCCGTAGAGCAAACTCTGTCACCTGGAACCCTCATAAAATGATGGGAGTCCCACTGCAGTGCTCTGCCATCCTGGTCAGGGAGAGGGTAGGCACACACATGCACTCACACACACACACACACACACACACACACACACACACACACACACACACACACACACACACACACACACACACACATGCACACACACATACACACATGCACATACACACACACACACACACAAACCAATGATGACGTATATGCAAAGCATGCAGGTGAATACATACATTCATGCTCCATATCGTCTCTGGTGCATTAACTCTGTCTCCCGCCAACTTCCTGTATTTCTATGATTGCAGGGCGTATTACAAGGCTGCAACTCCATGTGTGCCGGCTACCTGTTCCAGCCGGACAAACAGTACGACATCAGCTACGACACAGGCGACAAGGCCATCCAGTGTGGACGCCATGTTGACATCTTCAAGTTCTGGCTTATGTGGAAGGCAAAGGTATCTGTCGTTCTGGTAGTTTAATATTTGTTGGTAGATGATGATGATGATGATGTGTTTTTGTCGTGTATTAGAGTTTAGTTTGTTGAAGATGTGGCCATATTTACTTATTTATTTTGTAAGAGAGAGAACATCGATAACCTTATTGATTAATATTTAAAAATATTAATTAAATTGATCTCTCTCTCTCTCTCTCTCTCTCTCTCTCTCTCTCTCTCTCTCTCTCTCTCTCTCTCTCTCTCTCTCTCTCTCTCTCTCTCTCTCTCTCTCTCAAAGGGAACAGTAGGGTTTGAGCAGCATATCGACCGGTGCCTGGACCTGTCCGCGTATCTCTACAATAAGATCAAGAACCGAGAGGGCTACCAGATGGTGTTCGAAGGAGAGGTACTTCTAAAGATACTCTTTCCCTCCTCGTTTCAGCAGATACATAACGTCCTCCAATTAAAACCCTTTAAAATGGGTCAGAGTGGCTAATTTCTCTGATGAATAAAAACCCTGAGAACTCATTAACGGAGCTTCAGTGAAGCTGTGGCCTCGGAAATGAATTGTTGACCCAGCATAACCGTCCTGTTACGCTACAGTTTGGATAACATACACTGATAACATCCCATTGGATAAGCACTTCATTTAATAAAACAAGCTACAACTTAAAGCCATAATGTTTTCATAATGGTCCTCATCAAAACTTTGATTTAACGTGAACCCACCGAATCGTAGCCTCCTAATGTCCGACGCCTGATGCACATTTTTAGCCAATTACCAAAAACGATTTCAGAAGTGTGTATTGATTCAGTGATCCTGTCCACTCTTTCTTATGGCCTCTTCATCTGTTTCTCTATCAGCCCCAGCACACCAACGTGTGCTTCTGGTACCTTCCGCTGAGCCTGCGGGCCATGCCCGACGGCCAGGAGAGGCGAGAGCGGCTGCACAAGGTAACAACCCTTGACCTCCGTGTCATCCCCTCCCCCCGCTCCAACCTATGAGCCTTCCCTTACGGTCGGTGTTGGATATTATTATGCTCATGGGAGCAGGGTAATGTAGGGACACCAAGCAGAAATGTACTAGGTTTCGATCCCCAATCATTTCCATGATGCTGTGGACCGATAAGTTATCATTATGGGTGTGTTGGACCAATGAGGGGACAGTAGGGGTATGTTAGATCAATGAGTGATCAGTGTTGGTCTATTAGACCAATGAGTGATTCGCATGGGTGTGTTGGACCAATGAGTGATCAGTATGGGTCTGATAGACCAATCAGTGATCAGGATCGGTCTGTTCGACCAATCAATGATCAGTATGGGTCTGATAGACCAATCAGTGATCAGTATGGGTCTGTTAGACCAATGAGTGATCAGTGTGGGTCTGTTAGACCAATCAGTGATCAGTGTGGGTCTGTTAGACCAATCAGTGATCAGTGTGGGTATGTCATTGCTCTGGAGCGCAGGTGGCTCCTAAGATCAAGGCGTTGATGATGGAGTGTGGAACCACCATGGTGGGCTACCAGCCACAAGGGGAGAAGGTCAACTTCTTCCGCATGGTGATCTCCAACCCGGCCGCCACGCGCTCCGACATCGACTTCCTGATCGACGAGATCGAGCGACTGGGCCACGACTTGTAAGAGAGAGCACCTGATTGGTGCCGGTGAGCAGAAGAGACCCCTCCCACTCCGAGGTTTGCACACCGTTGGTTGGTTTGGTTTTAAATTCTCGGTAAAGTCAAGTTTAGCCCAACACCGCCCCCACCCCCACCCCCCTGCACAGTGTTCTGGTAACGCTGTCTGGCCATGAAAGTCCTCTTGATTACCGACATAGTGGTAAGAAAAACACTTATAACATTCTCCCTCTTAGCGGTGGACCTAAACATTTGACTAATAAATAACTACAACGTTGTTATTAAATCATACATTTAAAAAACTTAGCTGTTAGTGGGAAGCGTGTCCGGTGTCGACATCCATCGTATTCCTGTCATAAACATGATGTCACGTCCTGACTGTAGTGTTGTCTAATACCTAAATTACTTCCCCAACCAAAAGCATACCGTACCCTCACCATGGCGTCCTTTTCATACCGACTGTGTAGCACAAGTACTGTAATCGATTGCTGTGTTTTTAGAGCTGCTCCTTTTGTCTAGACTGTGTATAGTATTTATTGTTACATTGCTTTTGTCACAAATGTGTCCCAGTTTTGTTATAGGAAACACGAACAGGCATATAGAATGTAACAGACAAAACACTTTATTTACATTTAAGATATTGTAAGTAAGGATAGGCTATCCGCTATTCTATTCCATTTTTAAGATATCCTCATTTCGATTGGAAATGGTTATCAGAATGTTTTAAAACTACGTATACGTCCTTTTGTGTATTTGTGAACCAAAGAACACTATAGTTACACATATGCATATATACCTGCCTCTCACGTGGATTAATTAAGATATTTATGTAGAGATATTTACCTTGCCACCTAAACTTAAGTGCAATCTATGTGGTGTAACTCTATCATGTCCGTGTGGATAATGACTAAATGTTGTCCAGTCCAGCAGTATGGTTCCCTGTGCTTTGATGAAGAGTTTAAAAATAAAAGCACAACAATGATTAACCATCATCTTCACCCAAACCACTTACTCTGTCCGTCCTCCAGTCCTTCACGTAGTTAAAGCTTCTATCAGAGAGGAGGACAAAAGGGACAAAATAAAAAACAAATGTGTAAAGTGCTTGGATGAATAAATGTAAAGAGTACATCGAAAATATCTTTTTCCTGTATTTATTTATTGTTCTATTTCCATATTTGTCAATATATTCTGTAGGCATAAATGTATCTGTTTCTGTGTGTATTTGATGAATGTGAGTACTTATTGACGACTGTAGGAATAACATGGTCCACTGGTGGTCTAACGGGCCGGAGCAGAGACATCCACCCAGGTGCATTCTGTCTCTGCTACGACTGAACCAGCGCCTCATTACCAAACCACTCACACTCTCTCATGGACATCCTCGTCACCCTACTCCTCTGAAAACAACTCCAAAACACGTCGTAGAAAATCATACAAGCCCTACAGTGCTAGACTTTGGGTGTTAGACAAACTGCTGTCTATATTTATACTGTAGGCAGGCAGTTTATAGTATTTATATTGTAGTATTTATTCTAACACTAACCCTAACCCATTCATCATTCAAATCATTCTGAATTGTATTAATTGATGTATCATTGTGTGGGTATGTGGGTATGTGGGTCCTCCACATACTACACATACTATTATCCTTTTATTTTATGAATGGAATGGCAGAGGACATATACAGTGGGCTTTAAAAATGTTTTCAGTTGCTTGACCACTAGTCTCTGACCATTCTTTCTCAAATTTCGGGAATTTGGACAAACACTACCATTCATCTTGTTCCTAAATTCTAAATTTTATCATTCATTCATTATTTATTATTTATTTATTATTCATTCATTTTACAAACTGCGGTCTATGTTTATACTGTAGGCAGTTAATAGTATTTATATTTCAGTATATAAAGCGGTATTAATTGGTTTCTGACCACTAGGGGGTCAAAGAGGATATTGATAGCAGGGGTAGTCCTATAGGTAAGGCCTTATGCAGTTCGAAGATCAGTCTGGGTCTCTAAAAGTAGGTCTACAAGGGAGTTTTATATGCCCTGAGTGCCCTATTCAAATCTCTTTGGTCTCTCTTATTGTCACCAACAGATTCATCGCCCTGAGGGAAATATTATTGGCTGATCCTCCAGCAGCTGGGATTTCATAACCCCCTCCCCCCTTCACATTAACTGCACCACTCTTTTCATTACTCCACCTTTTTAGATATTTATCATAAAATGCATTAGACTGTGCTCTCTTAACATTTTTTCCCAGGCAGCCAATTTCAGGGCTGTGCTTGGCTGGTTTTAGTCCCCGGGAAAGGAGGGGGTGGCGGTTTGACTCGCTCCCCTCCCGTCCTCCGCCAGAGTCGCTCTCTTTTGTTTCGCGGTTGAATGCAGCGATCATTATGGAGCTGATGTCACAGGCTGCTTTGTAAAGTTCCGAGGGGGGGGGGGGCGATGGTGTAGCGAGGAAGGGTGGGTGGGGAGGAGGAGGAGTGGGAGGGGGGGGGGAGTCACTGGTTGTGATGGCTGAAGAAAAACGTAACACGGCTACAAGAGAGGTGAATACCCATCGCATGGTGGTTGTCTGTGTCTGTTTTTGAAGATGGCGGTAATGTGATCATACCTGGAGTCTGCTGGTTTGTGCCAAAAGGATAATTACAGAGCTAATGGGGTAGCAGGTGCTGCAGAAGCAGGGAATAATTGAAGGCTAATGGAGCTAAGGTCTCCTCATGTCACAGTCTAGTGACTCAATGTGTAGTTGGATCACCTCTAGAAGTTACATCATCAGAGACAATGGGGTTTTGATGTCTGCTGCAACGCAGAATGGAATTATAGCTATAATGCATATATGTAGCCTTGCTGCTGTAGCCTATATAAAGAGAGTTATTTCATTGATATGTTCATGGTTCAGCTTTCGGTTTTTCTAGCCCTATAGACGGTAATGGGTGCCTAATGTTATGTTCAAATCAATATAATAATATTACACGGTGTGCGCTCATCGCCACTTTAATCAACAATTGCTAAGCTCATCAATTCTAATGACACATAATGTTAAACCTTAACCAGATGCCGTGGAACGCTGGACTCAATAATAACAAGGATGACCCGTTTCCTCTCTTACCTTCAGTGGGACACTGAAGGTAAGAGAGGTGGGGAAGGCCGAGGAGAGGAGGAAGAGGACGAGGTGGAGGAGAGGTTTGGGGAAAGGTGGGGGAGAAGGGGGAGAGATGGGGGAGGAGGAGGAGGTGGGGGAGAGGTTTGGGGAAAGGTGGGGGAGGAGGGGGAGAGGTGGGGGAGGGGGGGAGAGGTGGGGCAGGAGGAGGAGGTGGGGGAGGAGGGGGAGTGGTGGGGGAGGAGGCAGCTCACTAGACTGTGTAATGCCCTTATGTCTGTCTTTGGAATTACCTGCAGAAGGTGCCAAACTCTACGCAGATACATGGAGTGATGTTTCTCCTTTTGACATTGATGCTAAAACCTCCACTGTTCCCTACACATTACAACTTCAATGTTGTTGTGTCATTGTGTCCTCTTCATTTGTGTGTGTGTGTGTGTGTGTGTGTGTGTGTGTGTGTGTGTGTGTGTGTGTGTGTGTGTGTGCCATGTCTGTATATGTGTGTGACACACTGTGTTTTGCTTTGATTTCTCAGAGGCTTTCTCTGTGTCTATTAAACTGAACCACCTCCTCTTCCTCCTCCTCCCTCCCCCTCTTCCTCCCCCAAATCGTCCTACTCTCCCCACTCTCCTCTCCCCCTCCTCCTCCCACCTCCAGTCAATGACTTTGTGATGTGCCAGACGTTTCTCTCTACCCCTGGGAGTCACTGCCACATTAGCTCCCTGATAGATGCTGATGTTCCCATTGTGAGAGGCAGGGCTAATGAAATGGTAATAATATTGACTGGGCCCCACACTCCCCCGTCCACCTCTTCACTCTCTGCACAATTTAGTGCATTGACGACGGCTTATGCACAACTGCTTTTGATTTCATTTTTCTGATCTGTCTAAAACCAAGCCAGCCAATAGCAGCCCTGTATCTCTCCTCTAAGACCAAGCCAGCCAATAGCAGCCCTGTATCTCTTCCAGGATTCTGGTGCGATGAATATGACTTTCATTTTCCTGGCTGGACTCTCAGTCCTGAGGTAATGGTTATTGCCTATGATTGGCTGAATAGCCTCCTTTCATTGGCCACATTCTTATCTTAGCAGAGGGAGTAAGAGTTAAAAATAGAACAGGATTAGCAGCTTCTTAACCCCGAGGGATGGTGCTTCTCTTTAATTAAATGTATTTGAAGAAATACATTTAATTAAATGATCGATTGTTTATATCGTCACAATTCTTGAGTTAGGGTAAGTTAAAGAAACCCTACAAATTCTCAGTGCTTTGAGCCAAGCATATTGTCATACCCAGTGTGATTTTATCGGTTATATTCAAAATGTCTGTGTAAGATAGGACCATTTATGTATTTGCTGATGTTGAAAGCAAAATGGTAAACAAGAACATGACAGCGCCCACTTTATATCATCTGTTTGTGCTGTGGACACAACTGCTGTCCCCCAGTGAATCTGAATCTGAAACTGGGAACGAAACTGAAACTGAAACTGAATCTGAAACTGAAACTGAAACTCCATCAGGGGTTCCTCACTTTTCTTGACCCACAACCCCATTTCTAGGTCCATAAAACCACACACTATAACCAAACCCAAGACTAAAGCCAAACCCTAACTTGACCCTAAAACCAAAGCCTATATCCAAACCCTAAGACTAAAACCAAACCCTAACTAGACCATTAAACCAAACCCTATCCCGGACAAGCCTGCTATAGTCAGTTTGATCTGTGTGTGGAGTAAAACCACCCCTAACCCCCCAAACAAAACCTATTTCTAACAAAAAAATCTTGTTTTCTTCAAGTCTTCTACATGTCAGGTAGGAATATAAAGAATATCCCAAAGCAACGGCCATATGTGTGCTATGACATACTCATGGATGAAAGATGTGAAACAGGCCCAATATCCAGGCCACGGTCATCCAACGCCTTGTTATATAGTGTGTGTTATATAGTGTGTGTCACTGAAACAACGACACCCTCCCCTGGTGCGCCCTTCAATGAGGATTCCGTGTGGAAACGCTTCTCATCAACAGATCAACTGGGAGCAGGGTAGAAGGCAAGGTGAGTGCTATCTGACATTCACACAGACAGGCCTGCAGCATGATGGATGGGAAAAGTAACAGTCCCCGACGACTTTATATCAAATTATTTGATAAGATCCGCTGCAGCACAAAGATATACAATTACATATTTATCAATCTTCTCCTCGAGTCTACATTCCATATGATGGGGGATGACGATAACCCTTATCAGCACTTATAGCACCCTTCTTTCTTCCCCATCTTCCATGAAGCCTCCCCACCAGGGTTGCCAGATTGGGCAGGAAATTTGACCCAATCTGGCAACACTACTCCCCACCCTAACACACCACCGCCGTGATTATATGATGGAGTTGAAGTCCCAGGTGCGGAATGAGCGTGCGGCCCGGTGAATATTTAAAGCTTCAAACAACGCGCTTTTCAATTACAATGAGTGGCACGGCGGAGATAAAGTATCCGGCCGCATTACTCAGCCTCTGAATCCCGTCACATTAGTTGTTTTTTTATGCAGCTGCACAAAACACACCATCCATTCTCCTCCGTATTGACACCATCTGATCAACGACCGTCCATATATTAAACATATCCTATTTTACCATAGTCAACCCCTACCTAGTTCATATTATTAATAACTATTAGGCTTAATTAATGTTTGTTGCGGGTTACTCAATTTGCAGTGTCCACATGTGTATCGGTTTATTTTGGAGAAGAGTAGGCTATTTCGAAGTAAATAGGCCTACAGGTTGCTGCGAAGCCACGCACGATGCACAGGTCGAAGTGTGATGATGCGGGATGCGTGATGCATGATGCGGGATGCGCGATGCGTGATGCTGCGTGATGCATGATGCGGGATGCGTGCGCCCCGCGGTGTCCGCGTGTGAGTGTGCACTTCACCGGAAGTGCTTGGATTCCGGGACAGCATCCGCAGGAAAGAACCACTGCACTGTGCGGTGTGTGTGTTGTGTGCGCCGCCGTTATAAACTACTCTCTCTCTCTCTCTCTCTCTCTCCAGGGGCTGTGTCATCCAGCAGCCCACCGACCCTCCAGGTAGAGATGGGGGGATCTCAGAGCGTGGAGATCCCGGGCGGAGGATCTGAAGGATACCACGTCCTCAGAGTAAGATGTTGAACCGGGGCAGATGGTTCTCTGACGCGCGGCTGGATGGGTTTCAATCCGTGACTGAAAACATCCACGTTCCGCTCAGCTCTCCTTTAGATTCTCCCTCGACGCTGGAGAACCAATATGGTCCTCAAATAATACAAGGCATCCATGGATTGTCCGCATTGTTGTTAGCACGTATGTTGCTGATGCTGGGTAGGGTAGCTGTCAGAAATTGTGGTTGTTCATGGCGACTGCAATGATTATGACGCGATTGTGCCGTAGTCCCGTCTTCCATATGGTCCTATTTTACTCTGTTTAATCAATGTCAATCCAATCATGTATAATGTTCAAAGTTAGACCGTGTTAGCACAACATCAGCCGGATGAAAACACAATGTGTGCACATAGCAGATAATTCAACTGTGCAGCACCTGCTCTATAATACCACAAATGTCCCTGCTGCGTCAACGTATTGTTTGAGTCCACTTGTTCAACTCCATGACTAATCCCCCTCGAGACTAAACCCCATGACTGTGTTGTTGATTTCCAGGTGCAAGAGAATTCCCCTGGCCACCGCGCTGGTCTGGAGCCGTTCTTTGACTTCATCGTCTCCATGTCAGATACACGGCTGGTAAGAACAGAACGTCAATCACACGTCAGTAGGGTGGACTACCAGGGGTGATGCCTGAGGGACCGGTGAGGCGGTATCCTGTGGTATTGGACGGTTGTGGTAACACACGTTCAGGTTAAACAGAACGCCGGGCGTGGGATTAAATGTAGGAGGCGATCGGGAGGGATGCTTATTGATCCCACTTAGGAATGGTTGTCAATATTAATCGGGATTGAGTCATGCATTGCACACACACAAGCGCGTGCGCATAAACACACACACACACACACACACACACACACACACACACACACACACACACACACACACACACACACACACACACAAAAAAAAATAAGCCAGCCAATAGTAGCCCTGTATCTCTCCTCTAAGACCAAGCCAGCCAATAGCAGCCCTGTATCTCTCCTCTAAGACCAAGCCAGCCAATAGCAGCCCTGTATCTCTCCTCTAAGACCAAGCCAGACAATAGCAGCCCTGTATCTCTCCTCTAAGACCAAGCCAGCCAAAAGCAGCTCTGTATCTCAAGAAATCTTGTTTTTCTCCAGCTCAGTCGTCTCCACTGATGAGCATCCTGTCGTTGTTGTTCAGAACAAAGACAACGACACGCTGAAGGAGCTGCTGAAGGGGAGTGTGGAGCGGCCCGTCAACATGCTGGTGTACAGCAGCAAGACCCTGGACGTCAGGGAGACCTCGGTCACCCCCAGCAACCTGTGGGGGGGGCAGGGCCTGCTGGGGGTCAGCATCCGCTTCTGCACCTTCGACGGGGCCAACGAGAATGTGTGGCACGTGCTGGTGAGGGGGCTGCCGCTGTGGTGCTGTTCAGAGTTCACCTAGACTCTGCATAGCCTCTCCCCTTACCCCCCCCCCCCCCCCCCCCCACCCCCCAACCCCCTCTTACACACTGTATGTTTGTGCTGCCTGGCACTTAAAAATAGTACTTGGCATTGTGTAGCGTCTCATCCTAGCTATCTTTGTTGTATACAGGGAATGGGTTAACCTAGCGGTTGTTAGTGCTCGGCACTTGGTTCTATGAACATCCTGTACCGACAGAGATATATTGTTTCTCTCTTTCTTCTGAAGAATTTACTTATTGTGGGTCGCTTTGGATAAGAGTCTGCTAAATTCCCTAAATGTAAAATGTGCTGAGAAACATGTTGATGTCATATGTGTCGGCTCCCAATTATTTAAACAGTGGCGATTGTAATTAGCTTTTGGCGCAAAATGGGATTCTAACTCGACATCCCGTCGTCATATTTTTTCAGGAGGTAGAGGCCAACTCTCCGGCGGCGCTGGCGGGCCTGAGACCCCACTCGGACTACATCATCGGAGCCGACTCGGTCATGAACGAGGTACCTCTCGCGCCGAGACCTGGAAGAATCCTGGAAGAGACACCCAGGGCCTGGTTCACCTGTAGCGGCCATCTTGGCTCCAAACGCTAGCTGGGTGAGGCGGGGGGGGGGGGGGGGGGCGGAATGCGGAGCTCCGCACCCCACCAAGCTAGCGTTTGGAGCCAAGATGGCCACTGGGTGAATTAGGCCCTTTTTGTGCTTCGATGGCAACTGTTGACTTGAAGCTTGAATCCTTCTTCAAACAGAGCGAGGATCTGTTCTCCCTCATCGAGGCGTACGATGGGAAGGGGCTGAAGCTGTATGTGTACAACACCGACACAGACAGCTGCCGCGAGGTGGTGATCACCCCCAACTGTGACTGGGGCGGAGAGGGCAGGTGAGAGGGGGGAAATGGAGGACGGCACACACACACACGCAGACGCACAGACAGACCCGCGCAAACACACACACAGACAGACGTGCGCACACACTTACAGACAGACACACAGACAGACGCACGCACACACTTACAGACAGACGCGCGCACGCACGCACAGACACACACACACAGACAGACAGACGCACGCACACACTTACAGACAGACGCACGCATGCACGCACAGACAGACAGACAGATGCACGCACACACTTACAGACAGACGCACAGACACACAGACAGACAGACGCATGCACAGACACACAGACGCGCACACACAGACAGACGTGCACACATAGACACAGACAGACAGACAGAAAAATGTCCTGATTGATCTCCCGATTGATCCCATGTCCTCAGCATCGGCTGTGGGATAGGCTACGGCTACCTTCACAGGATACCCACGCTGCCTTTCTCCGAGGGCAAGAAGATCAGCTTCCCTGCCCAGACAGCCAGTGAACCGGTGGCCCCGCCTAAAGATGGTTTCACAGAGGTCAGGGTTAAAGGAGATGTTTACTGCTGTGATCCAACAGTGTTGGGAGCTTAATCGAAGATATTGTTGATCATTGGCATCAAGGTAGTATGTTAATATTGTGTAGACAGTGTCTAGGCATTAATTGCCATGTGTTTTAAGAGACGTTTAAGATCCGTACGTTTTAAGATCAGCAGTAGTTTACTGTACATTTTGAACTACAGTCATCCTGACTTGTTGCGGGTGTGATTCCCAGGTTCACCTGTCGGCTGTGAGTCTCGCTGCCTCACCTGACGCATCTCCGTCTGTGGGCGGGGTCACCGTCAGCTCCGCCCAGCCCCCCGCCCTCAGCGCCTTCCAGACCGGTATGCTGAGGACACACACTAAGACTGCGTGTGTCTGTGGGGGATTGATCCGAGGAGGGGCCAGTGGTTAGATAAACGGATGGATCATAGTGACCGCTGAAAGGATCTGTCATGCCCTTCTGTTCCAGGAACTCCTACAGTACCGGTTCCTCACCAGATCTCCCCTGGACCCCTCCCTCCTGTTGGCCTACCGGGTCAGTCCCAAGTACCACATGATTTTAATGGAGCTGTTGTGGATCCATAACATGCATGCATGCTTACATATCAAAACGCTTAACGTTTGCACGTTCAGTGAGGCATGAATGCAATGAATGTGTCCACCTCACACATCATAAACCGACCTCTGTCTTCGTCTCGCAGGTTTAATGCCTTTACCCGGACGCCTGCCTCCTCTCCCTCCCCTCCCCAACCTCAACATCACCTTGCCGGACCTGAGCAGGCTATCGCTACATGGTGTTAGTGGTCTTCCCCCTGCAGGTAACCCTGGTGAAGTGTTTCTGTGGCGTTCTTTCGTCTTGTCAGTCTTGGCTCAGCCTCAACGATCACATGCACACCAAGATAAGGTTGAGGCTTTATAATTTCAACTGTAAGAGCCATGTTTGCTCCTACAGTTAATATGGAGAGCAGCTGCTGAATAAATACTATATTGCATAACTCAAGTCATTTGGAACTTGAGCAAGTTACATGAATACAATTACAGGTAAAGACTTACTTGAAGTTTCTTAGTTAGGTTAAGGACAGATCAAGATCAGGTCAAATCTTTAAAGAGTCCAATGAGCCAATGAGCTGTCCTGTCCCTTTAGATTCCAACCCCCTAGCCAATGAGCTGACTGGTTATTTTAAAGAATTCAACACCCTAGCCAATGAACTGACCTGTTATTTTAATGAGTCCAACACCCAAGCAATGAGCTGTCCTGTCCCATGTTCTTGTGGACAAAATGCTCCAACTTAACAGCATGCCTGTAAGGCTGCTTCTGTATGTCTCAAGGACCCAATGGTTGCCCGGTCGTGGACATCGCTGTACAGCTCAATGGAAGGGTGGAACCAGGCTACCAAATTCACTTGTTTGTCATTCTGTGCCCCCCCGCCCCCCCCCAGGTCTCCCCCCGCTGGCTCCACTCAGCCTGCCCCCCCTGATCCCGGGAGCGACACTCCCCCTGTCGGAGATGGTCCTTCCGGGCGTCGGGGCCCCGCCTCCTCCACCCAGCGGTCAGGACCCCACCTCTACGCCAACACCACCGCTGTCCTTCCCCGTGGTCCACAGCTTCCCCCATCAGTACGCCGTGCCGTCGTCAGGGGCGACGCCTCATCCGGGAAATGTCACAGTGTCTTCGTAATGGATGCTCAGTTTACATCACTGATCCTTACTCTTCTTCCCTCCCCTCCAAACACACAGTGTCACTGGGTCGTTTCAGTTACTGTGTCTAGAATGTAAAAAAAACAAAAAAATACAAGCGTGAGGTGCTGGTTGTTGTCTGGGAGTATTTATAATGAGCCGATCCCTTTGGCTTTCTCCCCACTGGTCTAGGTAATGATTTAGTGAGGATGGCTGGACTGAAGATTAAACAAATGTTTGAGGATTATGGGATTGCATGCCGGAATGCAAAGTTACCACAAACACTCGAACCGGAGTCCATTTCATTCCTGGCCCGTGTGAACGCAACCCAGCCAAGTATTTAAAAAATAAGCTATTTAAAACAGAACTATTAATGGGGATGAAGTGCCAGAATTCTTCAGAATACGTTAAAAGGTTTATATTTACTTTGCTGTATATCATGTTTAACTCGGGGATCTTCTATGGCTTATAGCGGTTCACTTCATAAAGTGGTTTTCCTCATAATTCTTGTTGAGCCAAGTGTTTCTGAACAGGATAGTTCTGAATGACAAGACACTTTACTCAAGCCAGTTGCTGTCCGTGCCTTTATACACGATTAGGCTTCAACTATTAAAAGTAAACCGCAGTACTGCTCAGACACCACAAGATGGCGGCAGAAGCTCAGGAGTGACCGCAGGACCCCGCAGTTGAAGGACGATTGTATTGCAGTGATCGATAATAAAGCAGTTGTGCAAGACCTCAGCTCTTCTAATTTCACAGCATTTATGTTTTACTCTCAGCTGAACTATACATATGTACACAAATAAGATTACACTGCCCTTGACAATAGCAACATCTACAGCTGCAAAACAAGACAAGACAACAAACCTGAAATCACCCAATTAGGACGATTAGTTAAACAAAACCGCCAAATCATCTCCTGTACAGCATAAACAGTTCTCAATCCATCCATTTATTTATTAGTATTCCTGCATAGGATTTTGTACAACGTCATTTTTCTACATTTGGTTATCTTGTGCATTAAACATTAGTATGCTGCCAGAGCCTATTTCTTACTAGATGCCACAGTTTGCTAAAGTATTACAATCTCATGGCTAGGTGTAACTGAATTAAAGCCTATCACTTTGAACAAAAAGAACAAAAACAAAAGTGAAATTCTTAAAACGATGACCGTCTGCTTATTACAGTAAATGAACGTGTGTGTAGCAGCTGTATGGTTTGCACCCTGGCAGGACCGCCGAGAGACCCCCCCCCCCCCCACACACTGGGCCCTCCACTCAGATCCTCCTCCAGGTTCTCAAGTCAGTTTCATTCAGTGCTCTGCTGGATCTTCTCCTCGGGATCCATGTTACCCTCAGGCTCCTCCTTCTCCCCCCCCCCAATCGATCCAAGTCTGTGCCAACGCCAGGAGCATGACATGGGTGTAGGGAAGAGTAGGGGGGCGGGGGGGGGAGGAGGGAGTCACAAAGCTTTGGCCATTCTAGTCCCTCCCCCCTCGCCCTTCCCCCCTTCAGTCTCCTGCTCCCCCGGTCCTCAGACACCCAGACAGACGCCGCCGGGTGGGTGCTGGGTGGGTGCAGGCGTGGGAGCAGCCCGCTGCTCGGTTCCGTCACAGTGCAAGAGGAGAGAGAGTCAGTACGATGAGATGATGCCACCGGCGGAGGCAGAGGAGGAGCCCGGCCCCGTCCCGGGCCCCGCGGGGCCCACCTGCAGGGTCCCTGAGGAGCTGGAGCGCCGCATGTGGGGCAGCAGGTAGGCGTCGCCCCCCAGCTGGTGCACGTCGAAGCGGTCTTCCTTCCGGTAGGCCAGGCAGCGCTTGATGAAGGCCTGGGGGGGGGGAGAGGACCACAAGGGTGCGTGAGACAGGGAGGAGACACAGCGCTCGTGCAGTGTAGCTCTCAGGGAAGACGGGAAGAGTCAAGGGACCTCTCAGTCACTTGACCCCAACCCAGCCAGAGTATTCAAAACCATTTATGGTGATGAAACTACTGATGTCCTAAAGGTCCCATGACATGCCACCAGGTGTGGTGTGATTAGCTGGTACAAGCCGAAAGTCCACCAAGAAGTGTGCTGGATAGATTAGTCTACCAGCCTACCCAGTGGACTATAGCAAATTTTGCTCATCTATCCGTCATACATATAGGTGGACACGCCCACCTGTCAAAACGGCTTGTAATGGCTAATCACACCACACCTGGTGGCATGTCATGGGACCTTTAAGGGGAAGACTTGGTGAATGTTTATATCAATATGCAAGTATATACTTTGATGCGGCATATCATCATTCATAGTTTATCTTGGGGATTTCATGGTTTTCATTTATGGTCAACTTCATTAAGAGTCTGATCCTGAAGCAGTGCGTGTTGCGCAGGACATGGGACGGTTCTGAAACATAAGTCAGCTGCCGTCCCCGTCCTCTGACTCAGTCAAGGCCAGAACTGCAATAAGCAGTGTGACATTGTAAAGTCACACTGCTTATTCAGTCACCATTGAACAAGTGGCATTACTTCAGTAGGTTAAAAAGGTTAACTACTCACCTTTGCTTCATTACTGGAGACGGGCTTCACAGGGAACTGGAGGTCTGTAGCTTTAAGGATGGTGTTCTCCTGCAGGATGTCCTGTTGGGACTGATTGTGGCCGAAGGGCTGAAACCAAAACACACAGACAGACATCAAGCAAGCAGCGGGGACTCCAGGGTATTCAAACACCTTCACTCTGATCGGTTATGCGCTCACCTTTCTCCCGTAGAGACACTGGAAGAAGATGATGCCCACAGACCACACGTCCACCTTGTTGGAGATCTTTGGAGGTTCTTTACCCACGACAAAACATTCCGGGGGCAGGTACCTGAACAGGTGAGAGACACAGACAGTCTCAGAGACCTGGTCCCCACTAGGGATGTCCACAGCTGGGAATACTTTGACCGGTCTATAGGTTCATTTTCATATACACAGCTTCGCTAGCTAGCAGGTAAAACAAGCACGCTAAATTAAGTTTGGTGTGGGATCATTTCCTTAAGAAAGGAAACCAAGCCAAATGTAAATTGTGTGACACTACATCTTCAGTTAAGTAGTAGTACTTGCAAACCACATCAAGAACAAGCACCCGGGTGCCATGTCCGAGGATTGCTTGCTCCAACAGTGATGTCTTGGGCGACGGACCCCCCAGACGGGTTCCTTACCAGTAGGTCCCGGCCCCCTGCGACGTCAGGTCCATGCCGTCCGCGCCGTAGTTGTCGTCGTCCATGATTTTGGACAAACCAAAGTCTGTGATCTTGATTTCCCCGCACGCCGTGCCGTCCACCAATAGGATGTTGCCTTGAAAGGAACACAATAATAATTACAAAAAAGAAACTGTGTTGTGTGTCCGCTGAAGAGCATCGCACACTGGACCCGCAGTCAAATAACGTTCTATACATCTACAACATTATTTGCAATGAGTGCATTCACACGGTGCTGTGACGTCCTCTCAAAACCCTGGCATGCTACTCAGTGACATCATAATAAACAGACCAAGACCTAATCTTCGTCTGTGCGTTGTCCTTTCTACTACGCGACGCCGTGTGAGGCTTGTGTCTAGCCTGGCATGTCCGCTTAGCTCAGGAGGTAGAGCGGGTTGACTTGTAACCGGGAGGATGCTAATTCGATCCCCGAGTTCCAAGGTGTCCTTGAGCAAGACACCACCCCAACCATTTCTGACGAGCTGGCTGTCAACTTGCATGGTTCACACCGCCATCGCCGTGAATGTGTGTATCAACTCTTTGTACGCTTTGGATAAAAGCATCTGCTAAATGAAAATGTAAATGTGTGCGCCCCGCTTCAGTCTGTGAGTGGTCGTCAGTAAGTCTAGCCATGTTTAGGTCAAGTTGAGCTAAAAAGACTTATAGAAGGCCTAGCACGACTGTTCCCAACCTCTGTGTGTCTTTATCCTCTTTATTAGCCCTGAATATACTTGTGAGACCCCAGAGGACAATTTTTACCTGGCTTGAGGTCATAATGGAGGACAGTGTTTACCTGGCTTGAGGTCATAATGGATGATGGGCGGCTTGATCTCGTTCAGGTATCTCAGTGCGTTCACGATCTGCATGACGATAGAGCGCGCCTCCTTCTCTGACATAAGCTTGTGCTGCTTCAGGTAGAAGTCCAGGTCGTTGCCCTCACAGTACTCCAGCACCGTGCAGAACCTGTCAGGGGAGACCGGAGGATGGGGGGTCAGGGTGGGTAGGTCACAAGGGATCCCGCACTCCTATGCGTGAATGGATGAATCGTTCAGGAAGGGATTAAATAAGTGTATTTCCAAATAGGCCAGTCTACACAGTCTCTTTTTAAGGGGACGTCCTGATACCACCACTATCTTGTACTTGAACAGTTTACTACTGCATGTCGAGTTTGTCTTTGCCAATCATGCGCTTACACAGCCCCTCCTCCGGCAACACATCGAAATAAAATACGAAGGGAAAGGACGGGAAACGCCCTGTCCAACCAGATCTTAAGGGCTCTGGTTTGGAGGGGAACCCTCCCCAGACCCCTTGAGCTGGGGCGCGTGTGAAGCGGACTCACGTGTCCGTGTCCAGTGAAAAGTAGTCGTAGAGCTTCACGATGCGAGGGTGGTCCAGCTGCTTGTGTATTCTGTACTCCCGGCATGCATGTCTGCGGAGGAGAGGGATGCACGGTTACCGTCGGCAACCGTAGCCATGGCTGAGGTGCCCAAAATGCAACATGTGTATAGTGGAATGTAATTATGTGAACTAAAGCAAAAGACAGAACAACATTATTTGAATACACATTTCATTAGTCGAGTTAGTGCTTGGCAATACGGACATATCCTGTGTACTGGTAATCCGACTCAACATAGTTTCAAACCTTATGTTCTTTTAATTACCCATCTTTTCATCGTAATTAAGACTATACTATAAGACTAAGATGATGATACAATTCCATTCAAAGATGATAAATAATATAGAATTTTTGTGTATATTTTCATCGGTGACCATTCATTCAGATCAAGAAGGTCAAATCCTGAGGAACCATACTTGTGATAGTTCTCCTTCTTCTCCTCCCTCCAGTTCTTGTTGAGTTGATGGATCTTCACAGCAGCATATCTTTGTTCGATCAGGTCGAAGGCCTTCAGAGATGATACACAGAGCATGTTATGACCCAGTGGCCTCACCAGAGGGAAGGAGCCCTGACATGGAGGTCTTTACTGTGAGATGTAGAGGAACCATGAACCCACACCGTACCTTGTAAACTTCACTGAAGCCCCCTCTGCCTAGCAGGTGTAGAAGCAGGTACCGCTCGTTTAACGTTGGGTGGTCCTTAAACCTGTGGTTGAGAGGAAGCAAAGGCAGGATATTCATTATGAACGCCATAGATGCATGTCACGATATCTGATCCGCAACATCTTTTGTTTGTTCTTGTAGTTGTCACATTTATTTAAAAACAGACAGATCCAATCTTTGAAGATAAATTAAAGGAAATAAACCCAGTTTCTTTCCAGTCCAGCGAGTGCATTGCTAAAACTGAATTCAGATCAAATTAGACCTAATTTAAACAACAAAAAACACCCTAACAACCACCTCCAAGTACGAGTTCCTGTCAGCGTTGTGTGAACACGATATCTGATCTTTTAAAATCTCATCCCGTTCCTCTTCCACATTCGACATGCTAACATCTTGTGCCGTCTTTATTGCTGGTCCGTGCTCAGCTTTGACTGACTAAACAACAGAAGCACTTTAAGCCAGGAGCCTGGGCTAGATGGGGTCTCTAGAGGGATTTAGAGCGCAAGTCACCCCAGGTCAGCCTCATGAGAACATGCAGATAGGCAAGTTTGCGCTTCGTAGTGAATGTCATTCAGGCCTCAACTGAGCAGCAATTGATATCCAAATATGGGCGCGGCCTTACGATGTTCAAAAATGTGCAACCAGCAGATTAAAGAAACAAGTGACGCTTGATAGGGTTGGGCGATGTCCCCTAAATTAGCAGTTGACGATGTTTACAGTAAAACATCAGGATGGACGATGACATCGTCGACGTCGGGGGGTTAGTTACGTTATTTTACTAACCTAACTAATAACTCATCCAGGCTTTTGCACGTAGGTAACCTACATAGGTGCACGTAGGTCTTAAGTGCCTGCTAATAATTTAGGTTAGGTTAATTAGGTTAATTTAGGTTAACTATAGAAGAGTAGGATTAGTGTGTGTCTAACTGACAGTGATGTCCTTGCTGTCCTCTCACGGCTCTTTACAGTTGGAGGTCGACAAAAACGTCTTCTCTGATAAAATATCAGTTAATTTTTCAACTATTTCATTTAGTCCATCTGATCAAACTATTTATTTGCTGCGTTGATTTCTACACCGCCATTGTATTGACATTCTGTGCACTGCAGAGCTCCCTGTCTTGAACTGAAAGTCCCGCCCCCTCCACTGAGTGTTATCTCCCCCTGGCACCTCGAAACGGGGGGAGGGAGTACTATATGGAGGGACCTTTTATACCAACTGTCAACTGGATGACAGTCACCTTGAGACAGCAGTCCAACGTCCTGTCAGCCTCACAGAGACCTATTCTAGATACAACTTTGTCATTACTTTTCCTTCTGCTGCTGACCAAAACAATTGTAGACACACTGTCTGTTTGTCTGTGTGTGTGAGAGACTCACTGAGAACTGTCTTCATTATTTATTCTCTTCAGCTCTCGAATGTGGAGGTTACGCACTCTCTCCAGACGCTCCAACTCGGCCTGGATCTCCGCTTCTTCCTATAAATGATTAACACACACACACACACATCTCATCAGAATCCACTCACTAGTTGTGTATTTAATATTCATACTTTGTAGCCCGTCTGTAAGTTTATTTATTTGGAAAAACAACCAACACTAGAACACAAAACTCAGCCAGAGTTCTCCAGCCCATAGAATTTCGGTATCAAATATGAATGTCTTCATAAATTACAATGATCGTCTACAAGTCGAAATTATTTGCGAATCAACATGCAACCGTTTAATTATTCAAAGGACACAGAGTTTCCAACTGCATCTGAACACGGTGACGCACGCACTGCCTCCTCCTCTCTCTGGTAATGTCTCCTGTAAACACCACTCTGGCTTTTTGACCTCCACGAGGATCTACTCGCTGGATGAAGCGGTGCGGTTGAGCGTTCTCACCTTCTTCAGATGACCAAGTCGTAGTTTGAAGATCTCCTCCTGCTCGTGGTACTCGGCTAGAGTCAACCTGTCGAGAGAGAAAACGTCTGAGTGTCCAAGCCCCCCGTTCCGTTAAACAGGTTACCACAGTGCTGCTGTGAGTTTATTAGTTCTGTTTGGACCGCTTGTTGACACGGGAAACACTTCAGTAGCGGGTCAAGCCACTGGCAGCTCTGATCTGATGCCATGAGCATGAATGCTCGTGGGCATTGTGGATGAAAGGCAGACGCACTCACAGCTGAGGTAGGCTGGGTTTCAGAAAGGGATCGCTTTCAGCTCCATTCACCGCCTTTGTCTTGCGCTGCTTTGGCTCCGGGTTTGTCGCGGGCGCCTGGGAGTTGCTGGACGATGGCGGCTTCCTTTTAGCCAACAGTTTTCTTTGCCTCTCCATCTCCTCGCGCTGCTGGTTCAGCCATTCCTGCTGTCTGTGAAAGGGAGACATTGTGCAAATAAGAGAAGGCGAAGGGAAGAGTTACCCCCGCTGTGCAATTCGACTCATCGCAATGCCTTGAGGCATTGTCGGGAGGCATGTTCAAAGGGAAACCGCGTTTATGTTCAACTGTCATTTTATTTTCCAGTTACAAACTAAATGGGCTCATCCAGAGAGACCTACTTGACGAGGTTCTGGAAGGCGTAGCCGTCCGTCCACTGCTCCGTGAACGAGGCCCCGTGGCGCACCGTGGTGAAGTGTCCGAGACGCAGCCGGTCCTGCATGCTCTTCTCCCGGCAGGACTGCTTCTCCTGGGTGCTCTGGGGTCGCAACAAAATGTCCTTAGTGAACACACACACACACCACCACCACCACCACCCCCCCCCCCCCCCCCCAGCCAGGCACTCACCTTCTCTATAAGCAGCTTCTTGCTCATACTGATGCATTTATTCAAGCGTTCCTTAAACTTTTCAAGTAATTTTTGTTGTTCGTCTATCTGTCTTCTGAGATCACAGTTTGCCTAAGGAGAGAAAAACAAACAGAAATTGGCATGTTGAGATATGTATACTCCCAAAACCACTTTGTTTTTAAAGCTATCCATGTAAATAGAACCAACCAATTCAGCCCTACAGAGATGAACACTTATAATGTGGTTGTTTTAATGTCATCGTCAACAGCTAGTTTATCTGGTGGCATGTTTTAATGTTAGCTTCAATAGCTAGCTTATCCGGTGGCATGTTGTAATGTGAGCGTCAACAGCTAGCTTATCCGGTGGCATGTTGTAATGTTAGCGTCAACAACTAGCTTATCCGGTGGCATGTTGTAATGTTAGTGTCAACAACTAGCTTATCCGGTGGTATGTTTTGATGTTAGCATCAACAGCTAGAATATCCAGTGGTGTGTACTATATTGATTAAGCACGTTTTGACCAGAGACCGGTGACCTTACCCTCAATAAGTCATCTATCCTCCCCTCCTTCTTCTCAAGGTCCAGATTCTTATTGCTTTCAAGTGCCGCCAGTTTCAGTCCAGTGAGGTCAGTCTGGGGAGAGAAGCAAAACAGTTACTCCAGACAAGCCATCCAAATCTGGTCAATGCATTAAGAGGGTCTACAAAACAAGTAGAGTAAATGAATAAATCCTGGCCTCCTCACCTGGACACATTTGATTGCGAGTTGCTTTGGAAGCATGACCTGGTCCCCAAAAGACAGACTGGGAGGAGATGAGCTACTTTGTCTGACCTGCAAAACAACACAGCAGAATGTACAAAAACACACACGATGACTCGTAGTAGCAAAGAGGAGTGAGCGCACCGCCAGATGCTATGGCAGTCGCTGGGGGGGGGGGGGGGGGGGGGACTTACAGCGGCACCCTGAGCTGAGTGGGAGTTCTGTGGCGAGCGGATCACTAGAGGGACACCACCACCAACACCTCCTCCTCCTCTTACAGGACTGGCCCCGTTCCCTCCCTGGAACTGAGATCACAGCAGGGGATGAGTGACATCATAGCCTCTCTGCTTGGCAACAATGTGGGCACACGAGGCTGCCTTTGTGTCACAGCGATTTCATTCAAAGGCGCCAACCCTGATGCCGGGCATCTTTACTTCAACAAGGAAATGAGAGGCAGAATCTTGCAATGCAACCATCGTCGTCTTTCAAACTGAAACATTTTGAAAATCACTCACATCAAAATAATCACTGATTTTAGGTCCCCGGCCAATGGTCTTTCCTGTAAGAGAGAAGATGCATCATTCTTGTGTTTCGATTTGATTCCGGAACATTTAGTCACACTTGATGGATGGACTTAAACAACACGCGTTATGACGAGGGGCAGGGCTCACCTTGGCTGCTTTCTGATTGGTTCTCAGGTTTTCTCTTCCTTCCCCTTGAAGACTCAGATGGCTTCTTCTCCGGCGTCTGAAAACAAATGGCCAGCTTAGCGATGACACGCAATCATGACAACAACCGATCTCAATAGAGACTTATGACAGGCCTACCGAATAAGCAGGAGAACTCCCCCTTTTTACATCTGAGCCCTGGAAAGACAAGAAGACATTTGAACCCAAAAGAATAACAATAAATCACAGTAAATGTCTTAATGCGGTGGATACATGGTGGTATCAAAGACCATGGAACATTTATGACACCAGTGCCTCAAATAAAAACTAGCTGTAGCCATACAGCATAGAAGGCTCAATACTTTTATTATGATCTCAAAGAAACAGTAGCATATCATAATCCATATATAAGGGGCGGAGCTAAAGAACCAGGACTAAATGCTGGAGGGTCAGGGGTGGGCGGAGCTACAGAACCAGGACAAACAACTGGAGGGTCAGGGAATCTGCTGACTGCTGTCGTTCTGATTGAGGTTGTCACTGCTACGAGCCATTAGGTGTGTGACGTATGAGAGGCATCTGTGACACACACTCAAACAAACACCAACCCTGGGGTGGTGGGGGGGATGACAAGTGGTGAAACGGAAGCTAAAACAGACGAGCACCCACATACACCTAATCCAATGTTATTGCTCTAGCTGGCTGCAGTCATCATGTTCCTCAATCAGGCCAACCAGAACATATGCAAGCACAATAAAATACATTTAAATGTCTTTATCGAACCGTACCTCAGACTCCTTGTCACTTGAAGACCCTATGCTTCCAAAGCTGTGATTTGAACATTCATTGTTTGCTAAACCCTGAAATCATAAAGAACAAGCAGAAAACATGCAGTGGTTAACACTTGTAGAAGGACATCTTCACATTGTCATTTGAGTTAA
Organism: Micromesistius poutassou; assembly: GCF_964030765.1. Classification (NCBI taxonomy): domain Eukaryota; kingdom Metazoa; phylum Chordata; class Actinopteri; order Gadiformes; family Gadidae; genus Micromesistius; species Micromesistius poutassou. The sequence continues at coordinate 10,320,038 of NC_140284.1, read as the reverse complement.
TCAGGACCATAGCATGCAGTAGGCCGAGAGAGCATCATGAATTGTGCCATTATCCCTGGCCTACCGCAACACAATGTCTGTTCTCTTACGAGCTGTGTACACCTGTTAACAGTCACCAGTCTTAAACCTCCTATGAGGTGTACACCTGTTAACAGTGCTTGGTCTCTTAGTTCCCATGAGCTCCGAGAGGCTACGCGCATAAAATGAACATTTACATAATTTTTACTTGGAATTTCCCAAAGATATGCAACTGAAAGTCCCACCCTCTCTCTGGCCACTAAACCCATGTAACTGAAGGTCCCACCGTCTCTGGCCTCTAAACCCATGTCACTGAAGGTCCCACCGTCTCTGGTCTCTAAACCCATGTAACTGAAGGTCCCACCGTCTCTGGCCTCTAAACCCATGTCACTGAAGGTCCCACCATCTCTGGTCTCTAAACCCATGTAACTGAAGGTCCCGCCCTCTTACTGGTCTCTAAACCCATGTAACTGAAGGTCCCGCCCTCTTACTGGTCTCTAAACCCATGTAACTGAAGGTCCCGCCCTCTTACTGGTCTCTAAACCCATGTCACTGAAGGTCTCGCCCCCTCTCGTCAACAAAGCTCATCTGGAACGTCCCCTTCCGGGCGTTCCCGTCATGAGGTGAGAATGACGCGGCGAGGCACTCCGAGATAAGGTGTGTGACAAACAACTGGACGGCCTCCAGACATTGGCGTTCACTCACTTTGGTTCCCCCGCTGGTGCTGCCGGTGCTCCCCCCCGTGCTGCCTCCGACCCCGCCCATGAAGCGAGCCTCCAGCAGCTCCTGTCTCCTGGGGTCCAGGCTGTGAAGCTCCTCCATGGCACCTGCCAACGTCAGCGGACAGTCACAGCATGAGCCATCGGAAGAGACCCGTCTCACCAAGGCCTTTGTGAGCCCATTTAACGCCTGACGGCTTAATTGCCCTTTGTCAAAGTTATTAGGCGACGTATGTTGTTTTTTTTCGCCATCTAAAAATAGACCACCCCATTCACAGCGCAGACACAGGGGTCAGGCCTGAACGTACGCCTGGTAAAGCGTTTGAACGAATCAGCCCATTAGGGGCTCTTACTCAGAGAGCAGTGCTGTGACCGACATATTTGGAGACATTCTGTTTGCGAGGCCGCTGGGGTAACAGCCTCAGCCGCTGTGCCATGGCGACAGTTGGGTCCCTGTAGGCACAGTTGCTCTCGAGGCTCCGCCGTCACAGGAGACTCGACGGGGGGGCAGACCTCGTGGGAAAACCTGCCATAACTACGGGGCCATTTTGAATTTGCTAAAGCCAGGACGGTGTACATGCAGGAATACTGATGTATTCGTTCCGTTAATGTATGGTCACATGTACATTAAGGCATCACTAATAGCAGTGACATGCTTGGATTGTAGGTGTCAACAGTGCACATGTTTACAAGAAATAAAATATACATACTAATGTCTACTTCAATGCAGACAGTAAGTGAACAATTTGTTGTTGACCATAAAGGTGCTTGCTGCTGCACTGAGTAAAGAATCCAACATAATTCTGCCGCTTCTTTCACACTTCTAATGTATTCATCTTAAAAGGAACAGAAGGGAACTGGGAGAAAACCCTTCTGTTCACAGAGAAAAGGAGACTGAGAGCAGCCTCAATATTGGCTACGGTATGCCGTCCAATGCTCCTACTAGGATTACAGATTCTGCTGCTCATCTGCGAGGTAGATGTGACATAAAAAGAGCAGTAGAGGTATTCCAGGGAGCCCCAGTAAAATTCCAAGAAAATGTAACACTGCTCCCGAGCCATCTGCACTGGCCAGACAGTGAGCGCGTCATATTCAAATGTGGGTTCACTAAAAAATGAAAGCAGAAAGACAGCCATAGACACTTTGCACTAATTCAACCATCAGGCTTGTCCAGCAGAAGAAAACGTGTGTTGACATTCATTAACACATTAGTTTTTCCTTTTCCCGTGCATTCAAGTTATAACAAATGGAGATGAATTACACATTTGCAGAACATTCAAGTGCATCAATAATCGTTATGATTATCGTTAGAATGATGCAAGGCTTGTCCAATGTTTTCCAGAGTTTTAATAACAAAGCCATTCCCTGCCCTGCCCTGTCCAAGTCCTACAGTGGACTAGCAATGGAAAAACATGTAGTAAACAAACAGCAGCCATCACCTGGCTAGGGCTACTGTAACTCCTAGTAGGGCGAGGTAAGATAGCCCACTACTACATGGTAACATGAGATAACTCGAGAGCCGTCATGTAATGGGAATGATGCTGCAGACGCAGCAGTGACTTGCAGTGCTGCACGTCATGTACTCTCGCATGTAAAAGATCATCTCACCGATGTGCAGGAGCCCAAAAGGCAGGCAGTCTGCACTTGATTCGGTTTGGACAAGTCATCTACACTTAGAGTCTACTTCCACACAGGCTTGTTCGCCCTACACGCTGAGAAACTGCACACAATTACTGGACTTAACTGGATATCATTCCAATATAAATGCATGTGATTCATGCGTGTGGGAAATGCCGACGTTAGTAGGGGGACCGAAGAGAAGCTCAAGGTGGGCACAAATAACCCAGATATAAGAACACAATATCCTGTTCATCACCTCATCATCTCTGTATTTAGTGCAAAGTCTAAAAAGCATCCATCTGCAAACATCAGACAAGCCAGGCCAACTTCATGCATTAAAATTTTTTTTTTTTAAATACCCACAAATACGTTTGATTGATCAATTACTGTTGGGACTTCCCCTTAAATACTTTTGATATCCTTCAGAATCAGTCGACAAACATCTTGAATTATAACCATTAGAATAGTTCTAAACAGCCATAGTTTGACAATAGGTGCATTATTATAAATGTCACTACCGGATCAAGCTGTGCACATTTGCAAACCAAAACAAAGAAATGTCCACATGACAAGCTACTTTTTTTCTTCACCATTTACATAACTTTCGATCAAACAAGCCACTGGTTTTGTTCCTACCATCACCAATAGCATTTTAAATGTAAAAATTGGAAACCACACAAAGGATGCAATCCTAACCACAAGTTGTTTCCCCCCCCTCACCTCGTTTTAAACTTAGCAATGAGAGCTTATTTTTCTTTTGTGTCAAACAAAAGGAGGTCCTCAGGCCATTCACAACCATCATCTATATTCAAGCCCCTGGAGAAGCATGAGGGTGAACCCTTAGAACTCTTGCTGTGGATGTCATTTTGACTCCATGCAGTTCAGCAGTTACCACCTGTTTATGGCACACACTTGTTAAGCTATTTAAATCGTTGGCATAACACAGCCGATTATGGAAGTGGAACAACCTACAATGTTAACAATGAGGGGTGCAATTCAACAGTGTTCATTTAGGCAAAATTAACTATTTTGTAAAATGCATGCATGCAACATGAATGATTCATTTGGTGTCACATTGGGGGGGGGGGGGGGGGGTATGCATCCACTCCTCTATGCAAGACCTACATGCAAGTTCAGAAACAACATTGAGACCAATGTGTGCGTACGTGGTTTGGCTATCCCAGAACCTCAATTCTTTGTTCAGGTAGACATTCCACGTTAAACCCCGCGTGCACGCGAGCGTGCGCGCACACCACACACAACACGTATCCATCCTGCTGGACTCTCACGTGCATGCCCCGCGTTTAAAACCCACCTCCACCACCGTGTTACACACATTCACTTAGCCTGACGTGTTACATACACACATCGCTGATTAGTTTTCGAACACAGTAACCTTACTAGCAGCGAAGTGCCCTGGAATAGCACCCGGGGAGACACGCCAGCCCCGTTAGATGGGGCTTACGTCTTCACGAACCACTTTATAAATTTAAAAAAAAAAGAGTTCAAATGATGACCGCATTGGTCCAGAACCACCCCAGTCCAGCCATGGACACCAGAGGATGGCTCACGACCCCCACCTAACGTGAAGTCACGTTAACCATCATCCAGGGCTCACAATCTACCGTGTGCCATTGTTGAGCGTTTCACTCGTTGATCGTCCCCACGACCCAATGCATGCATATTATAGCAAGTATTCCGTCGGAACATCTCTGTTCTCCGGTGTCCTGGCTGTTTGTGGCGTGACTGTGCTGTCCTATGGTTCAGGAGGACAGTGGTTCGGTGCTACTACCAGCTAGCCTCGGAGGCTCGGTGGACTTTGGAGCCGACGGGTTACCAGCACTCCGCCGCCTAGCTGGCGAGACTGCAGTCCCACATTTAAGCACAACGCATTCAATATCGCACAGGACTACTTACACAAACATATAGCAAACAGTTTCGAGTCCTATATCGTCACACGACACCGTCCTTTATCCTTCACCACCGCCGTGATATGTTGCTGAAAAAACAATCCGCGTTGGGGACGTGGAGAACCGGGACCAAAGATGGCGTCCCCTCCAAACTTCCACTACTTTGGACACTCATCAGTGTACTTTTGTGCTCATATTGGATCACGTACAACTAATACATGTCGGTGGCCGGGAAGTCAGCTCATTTGTGGTCCAAATGGGTCTATGCGAGATGGGCAGCTGCCGCTCGGTTGATTGTAATTATCCTGTTTTTTGGACACGAACCTCTTCACACCTCAGCTGTGCCGTGTCCTGGCTCCTGGACGGACCTCTGTCTTCAAGTCGCATGAGACGTCACGCATCGTGTGCAAATTAGTATCGCGAGGCGAGGGGCATCCCGTTGTTTCAGAACTGGGCAATTACACCTATTTTTTAAGGAGATAAAAGTTGCAAAAGTCTTTCAACTTTTGCCAGAAGATAACGTTTTCTTTGGAATGAACACACTTAGTATGACGAATGTTTTATTTAATAACATTTGAATACAGGTGAAATATCTGTGTAGAAATGTAGGTCATGTATTCATATTTAAGGAATATTTGGTTTATTCATGAAAATAATCCAATTCACAAGAACAATTGACAGTAGCTTTGGTAAATGTTTTCAGATTCATCAATTGCAGGACAATGTGTGATTGTTACATTTTCAAAAACAGCCTTTCAGTAAGCATATGAAAAATGGTCTTAAAAAATAAATACAACATGTAAGGTATAAGTAAGCTCTTAAAATGATCCAGCTTAATGGGTTTTCTGGTATTTGCTCTGCATCCACACCCTGTGCATAACCACTTTCTTCCCCCTGTTCACTTGAAGTCGTCTATCCTCCAGATTCTGAAGCTCCTCCAGACCGGCATTGGTAAAGAGACTATGAACTTCATCTGTGAAAACAAACTGCATTATTACTTTTATACAATGAATAAATAATATATTTTTGTTAAACATAACTATTTCACATGTTTATGAAGAGTTTACAAACCTTTTGTAAAGAAGTACACACAAGTGCCATCTCCACGGGTGTAGAAATTATCTGCCAAACATTGTCCTAAACATACAAGAACCAGCCTGTAGATTAACAATTATAGTCCCAGGGAACTGAATGTGGCAAAATGGAGTATAGCACACATATGAGTATCAAAGCAAGGCCATTTTATTGTTCTTTACACACCAACCTTTTTTAAACCTGAGTTGAGAAAGATCATATCTGCCATAATCACGGAATAGAAATACTCCTCCAGGTTTCAGGTATGTGGTCAGTCGGTTCACTACTGCCTGCAGTCTGTCAATAATAGAAATACATCTGTAAATAATCTATCATCATATGGTACAAACACCATTATTGTGTAATGACATTTATTATTTAAAAGTCCATCACTCTAAACTTCTGTAAATTGCACACAAGTACAATATGCTCAAATAGTTTCTCAATACAGGTCATGATTACAAATCTCATTTGAGTAATATGCATTATAAAAATGCATTCAGTCACTATTGCGTGTGTGTGTGTGTGTGTGTGTGTGTGTGTGTGTGTGTGTGTGTGTGTGTGTGTGTGTGTGCATGCATGCTGATAACAGTGATGATAGTTGAGTTTTGACTACCCATGGCTTCTTCCAGGTGTATTATTTGGACCTACCTGGCTGGATGGATGGAAGAGAGCACGAACACCGCCATGACCACATCCAGACTCTGTGGAGGAACGGGGAAGGACAGCCCCTCCGCACAAAGGTCATGGACGAAGGCATGACACACGGATTGATCATAGTCTGGATGCTCCTAGCAGTGAAGGGAGATGGAGTTTAATGTGGTCGCCCTGGAGATTGAACATCATTGATTTCTAACTCAAAAGCCCATTTGAGAGACACTTGACCATTATTAAACATACTGTATGTATGATCCATAAATTGATCTGGTGGGTTTACCTTTTCTTTTATGTTCAAATATTATATTGAAATTAAATGCAACATGAGTTAAAGACAATGTTTTATGGCAATGACAATTTCTTTTGCATGGATTTTGCAGGATTTGGGGATGTCTTGATAATGTCTTACCTTGACCAGCTGAATAGCATGAGGGGAAAAGTCACAGCAGTATACAAACGCATCAGTTTCCCTGCAAATAGAAGCAGAAGCCAACCCTGATTCAACACCCGCATAGACAACAACATTGGATAATTTATTAGCAACAACGAATGTTGACGAGTGTCCATCAAATCCTACAGCACCATGCATCATTAGAACATTTGTGAATAAAAACATAGATATATTATCAAATATATTACATTTATTAATCAAATGGACATTCAACAGATGAATTAGCTGGTTGAAAATGTAACTCCTACTCAATATTTGTTCTACTTTCTATTAATTTGGTTTGGTTGCAGGCCTTGCCAAGTGCTTGTAAGATGTATCTGTTAGGGCTGTCCAACTGACCAATGGAAAGAGTTGAGAGGCATTGGTTGTGAGAAAAAAGACATCATTGGTAGCATATAATAAAACTACAGTGGGGTATGAAATGGGGACCCCATATATACTTACTTAATGGATTTTACAATGGGAAACACACTGTTACCGACTCCACATCCAACCTGTAAAGAGGCAGCACAGTTCACTGATTATATCGTCAATCAAGTGAACACATATATTATAATTAAGAAAATATTATAATTCTAGCAATAAAACGTTTAAACCTCCAATATCCGGAAATCTGCATATTGTCCAGGAAAGGAAGTCACTAGCGTCTCTTCACTATGTGCAGCCTGAGCATCCACAGAGGTTGGGGATACAGGACCGTCTGCATCTCTATGCTGCGGAGGGGGATCTGGGCTGTGATCCTGGCAGGTCTCTGAGGTTCTGCCAGAGCCCAAGTTCTCTGCGGAGACGTCCTGTCGCTCAGCTCGGCTCACGTCTGCCAAAGGGCTTCTGAGCCTCAGAGGGAGCAGTTCTGGAAACTCTTGGAACAACCATTGGCGATCTTTGAAGAACTTGCTGCTGTGAGTCTCATAAAACCGGTCCCAGTATCCACAAGCTTCTGTGTCGAATTTACCTGCACGAGGGAGAGATAGAACAAACTTAACGTTAACTTACCCCCTTGTCACTGTCTAATCTGGTAACAATGTCAGGGGATGTTTGCGATTGTGCTGCTTTCAGCGTTCTCTTGCAAAAGAGGTGCTTAACCCCAATGCCTAAATAAATAAAGGTTGGATAAAAATAACATTGCCATGCCTTGTTCTGCTAAAGGAATGTGTACACTGGAGTTGTCCTCCACTTTCTCACGTGCCCTTTCCTTCTCCTCCTCCGTCCACTGAACATGATCCCTAAAACACGTGTGTTGCGGTGAGCAATGAACATTCTATTACTATATATTCTAGGCTGTTGAAACATGAACATCCCATACATGATCAGTTAAAAATGTACATTGAACACCATTTCTATTTTTGTTTTTGCTGATAAAATAATGAATGACCAATGTTTCTTATTATTAAATGGGACAAAAGTAGTTATATGCTTAATATTTCTGCAAGGATAATGGACTCCACTATTTCTACTGACCACATGTTGTGTTGGAATATGTCCTCAGGGTTAGTAAGAAGTCTGGAACCCAGTGGACCCGAGGGTCTTCTTGCTGTGCTCTGCAAACGTATGCATAACTTGCACACATATTTAGCCACAGAGCAAAGATATAAGCTCTTATATGTATGCATGTTTTCTACCAAGCTGTGGAAAGGTAACACACACACACACACACACACACACACACACACACACACACACACACACACACACACACACACACACACACACACACACACACACACACACACACACACACACACACACACACACACACACACACACACACATTAACGCACTCTAAATTAAGTTAAAAAGCCAACAATATGCAATAGTGATGATATGACAACACTTTAGAGCAAGTATGAATTGTTCAATCGGAGATCTTATGAACATTGTTGCTTGATTCACGTTCTCAACTATAATTAAACAGGAAGATTGCTTACTTGGAAAACCGGCGTTTTAAAACCCTAGTTGCACATTTACGTCAATCTTGTTCGAGAGAAATGAATTAAGACCGGATATTTACTGCGTGCCTTCAAAATAAATGACTTCTCCGTTCAGAAGAAAACACTGCACCCATTAATTTATTAAAACTACAGTAAATGTAAGAAAATAACCAGGGCGTTGTATGTTGTGCAATTAAAGTCAATCACGTATGGGAAGAATAATACTAATAACCTCATAAACAAAAACGAACTTCCAACAGCTTTTATTTTGAAACTAAGAAGTAAGGATATCCTTTTGTTTTGTTGCGGCTGACTGGCTGTTTGCTTCCGTAAACTTCACACATGTTCCGAATGTGGTAGCTTACTTTAGCTCAAGAGGTTACACATTGTGTAATCCAAGTTGCAATCAGTTGTTATTTACGTATTTTTAGGGTGTTGGCAATTATTGAGCAACGATCCTCACACAAATGAGTCAATTTATCACAGCGAACTTACGTCCACTTAATTGAGTTATCATCGCAGAACTCATTCGGTCAAATAAAGGTTAACTAGGCATGCCTAGTGGAACGATTATCGACATTGTTCATCCCTGGAGTGTGTTGTGAGCTACAGTTACACGCATAGCGCCACCTAGCGATGGCCTGTCCACGTAGAAAGAGACAGACCAACACCACTTGCATGCTGGCAAGGAGGTCCAGAGGAATTCCTCAGTATGGAAACATCTTGAGGGAAAATATGAGGATGTTAAGGGCCATCGTCCTGCAGGTGAATGCCAGTACATTGTCTTTCATGAACACGGTGTTTCAGATTCTGATGATTTAAAACGTTATCTGAAAACAAGGATCCTTACCGTTTTGATTTGTATGAATAATAGGAAGACAGGAACTTCATAAAAGTCTGGAGCAGGACTTCAAAATCCTCGATTGCCTATGACAGTGGAAAAATCTACTTTGAAAACTACCAGAGTTGCTACAGTTGGTACGTTTTGTTTTTGCACCGTTGCCATTTTTTATTTGAGATGATGATGGACATAACAGCACTATTATATGATCCCTACACCAAACCCACTAGTTTAAATGTACGTTGTTTTCAGCATTGATTCACATCCTCAGCTCTTATACAAGTTGCCTCAACGGAACAAATCTGAGAAAATAGAGGATGCCTTACAATGCTCAAGCCCACTTGTAAGTGAACCTCCAACATTAGTCATTATTACAGCATCTATTCTGAAATGCTTTGCTGTTTGCTCTATGAACTTTACCTTGCATGTCCTTCCCCAACAGGAGAAATCATTGTCCACTCCCTCTGACCAGAAACCATGCCTAGTGACTCTAACTGCCAATAATTGGCTCTACCGCTTATCAGCTGAAACTGGAGAAAAGCTACAGGGAGTTTACCTCTCTCCAAACCCGAAGTTCAAGTAAATTATTACATTTTCAGGCCCCTTTTTTATGTTTTCCGACACAATGTGTGTCAAACGTCATGTATTTGTTTGTTTGCCAGGTACCTTCACTGGGATGAATATCAAGACAGATTTTATGTCAGGTCCATCCAAAACAAAGCGGCACCTTTTTCACGACAGGTACAATGAAAATGAATAATCCCAACTGAATGAATACACAATATAATGCAGTAGTTATGTTTAACACCAAAGGTGTGATCCTGGCGATGTGCAAAGTATCTTGCATAATCCAACATTTTTTATTTAATATTGTCATTTTGAACATAAAATAAATGTTGTTGTTTCTCCCTCTGAATGTTACAGGCAGGCATAAGTCAGAATACTGTGATGCACCTGGCCATCTTTAATGTATTCCCCTTAGAAATTGTAGGAATGTTGGAGATCAATAAAACGGTATGCAAACTTGTTTTACCCTTACGGTACCGTTTTTACCGACTCACTTATGTATTTCTAACTCAAAAGTACTAGTTTTGAATTTAGAATGTATCCTCCTACAATGGGTTACACTTCTTCCTCTAATAATGAGAGGTTTTTAAGATGAACATGCTACTAACCTTGTGTTTTGTTCGTAAACTAATAATAACCTAAAGATGAACTAGCTAAAATCTTGTTTCTTAATCCTGAAGCTACTCTGTAGGTTTGGCAGCTTTGTTAGATTTGCGTCAATACTGATTACCTCACCTGTTTGTCACTGTGAATAAAAGCTTCAGCTAAGTCTCTAGACAGAATGTCATTTGAATGCAGGCCTGTGAAACCCTGTGAGCTTATAATTACAATAATAAACAGTAAATGCCCTTGACTCAGTGACTTTATCTCTTTAGGTGTTTGGGAACACTGTTACTGATGTTGTGCTAACGCAAGGCACACTGGGCGTTTCTCACAGCACCAAATCAGTGAAGCTCTATAGCTTTGATCGGATCATCAGTGAGGTATGCTTTATCTTGTTGATTTATTTCACACTGTTGCAAAAACAAAGGCAGCTCCTCAGATATTCCTTGTGTAGCTCTTCTCAAAGCCCCCTCATATGTACCCCCTCCTCACAGTGCATGACAGAGAGGCTGGCACTGGGCCAGCCCAGCCCGTTCCACGAGGGCAGAACCGTGGGAGACGCTCCCTACGGAATCCCGGTGAACATCTTCATCAAGGGTAGGACATCCCCTCTCTCTAACTTTAGAGAGGAATGACACACTTTAGCCCTGTGTTGTTTCGTGGTATAAATAATTATATGTATGCATAGATGTATATTTATTGTATGTTGTGCATCCTGGCACTTAATGTACGCACTTATTGTATGTTGTACGTCCTTGCACTTAAAAATAGTACTTCGCATTGTGTGGCATCTTATCCTAACTATCTTTGTTGTATACAGGGAAGGGGTTAACCTAGTGATTGTTTGTGTATTATTTGTCTCATTAGATTGTCCACCAGTGCTGTTCGAAGTGTCATGCTCTGACCATAACGTGCAGATCGGAGGCCACCCCTGGCACTACATATACACACCGCCCCACAAGAAGCACAGAGGAACCTACCACATTTGCTCCCTGGCAGAAGGCATTCTGGTAGTAATAACCGATTGTGGGTCTTGTACATATAATTTAGTATTTTCATAATGGATACTTATTTACTATGGGTACAGTCCCTGTAGTTGTTACTTTTCTGCACTGCCAATGTCTGTTTGAGAGCCACTGATGTTTTTGACAGCTATTGTTCTCAGCTGTTGCCACGAGCATGGCTGCTTATGTTCTCTAGTCTCTTCACATAAGCTTTACTTAATGGCCTCAGGAGCATATTGGGCCTTTTTGCAATGTGTTTGTTTTTGCCTTCATTGTTTTTCTTGATACATAACTGCTTATCTTTTTTGGGGGAATTGACTGTTTCATTATCACACCACCCATCTGTCAAACCTCATCAATGTATATCAATTGTGCTATTTCTAGTGCTTTAGTTTGTTCATAAATGTGTTTATTCTTGCAAAACGATAGGCAAAGAACGGCATTCAAGACATGGACTGCTGCTCTCTGGAGACTGATTTAATATATCTACACCCTGACGAGTCAGGGCGGATCATTCATGTCGGACCCAACACTGTAAAGTGAGTAGGCATGCGGGACTTGGAGTGTGATGCATCATTAAGATACATTATTCAGTACTGTGCAGTACGTTGTAAAGAAGGCCTTTATTTTAGTTTGTGTTTAACATATTTTGGACCTTCCTCAAGAATGCTGAGGTGTGTGAGTGGCCTGAAGAGTGACTCACCGTCAGAGGTGGTGGAGGATTTCTCCATCACAACCTGTCGCAACAATGTGAGTATAATTCACATTCACAGTCTCTTCCACATGGAAGAGTGCACACCAACAGTACTCTCTCCACCTCTCATGGTGCGATGCACATGGATGTATTTGTGAACATCCTGATTGTTTCAAATGCACAACAATGTGTGTACATTTTTCCACCTTTGACTTTTCTCATCTATATGTGAGGTCCTTCACATAAAGTTGTATACTATCTGACAAACATTGGCAACACATCTCATGAGGTGCCAGAGGATAGTGTTAACAGACTAGCTGTCAGCATCGGATGCAGAACACCTGTGCCTGAATTGGCTCTAGCTTTCTGCTGAACGAAGTGCTCACTCAGATGTCCTCCCCATCACATGGTTAACAGTCTCCCTCACTTCACTTCTCCCTGGACCAGGTGGGTCCCCGGGTCACCGTCACCTCCTCAGGAAGAACGGTCAAGCGGATCAGTCAGCAGCTCGACGACGACCCAGATCAGGAGGTATCAAGATAATCACAAGCAATATCCAGTCGCCTGTGCATGTTAGAAAAGGTCACTTTACCGGACAAAGATACAATTACAATGTCCTGAATTCAAAGTAAACACGCTCATACATTTTACTCTTGGCTAAAGTCTCTGGAACGGATGAGAAGTAACACCGTTGATTTGTGTAGACCTTCCGCACGGTGGAGTATGAAGACGAGGTGGATCTTCTGGCTCTGGTGGTCACTGACGGAGAAGAGGGCGAAGGAAGGGCCCGTGTGAAGCTGCATGACAACAGCAGTGGAGTACTGCTGAAAACCATTCCCCTGGAACAGGCCTGGGATGTGGTGAGAGGCCAGCGTTCTCCTATGCACAGCGGAGGATCTCGTGTCTTGATTGTACTTGCTAAACCCTTCACCCTTTTTTTTTTTAATTTTCTAATTCCAGACATACCGGAATGAGATGTGCTATGACAAGGAGACGATTGTCCATATAGAAGAAAGGAACAACAGCTTTCACTGCCATGTCTACAAACTCCAAACCGAAGCAAAATAGTGCTGGGACCTTCACAGAGTTTATCCATGCTGGGAATATTTTTGTACTGTATTTCTTTTATACCATTGAAGAATTAATAAAGAATGGTTTTCTGTGTCTTCTCTCCCTTACTGTGGCTGGTGTCATTATTGTAACGGAACACTAATGGCTTCTTTGGCATCCTCCCGTTGAGGAAATTCCTCCTTTCAAAAGAAACCGCCAACTCTTGTAAGAAAAGGCAAGAGAGGAAGTTGTGTTGTATTTAAAAAATACTATTTATTTATTTTTATATCTTTATCTTTTTGACCATGCTGTTTTTTTGTAACTAAACGTGGCAACAAGTTGTGTATTGCTGTGGTCATGTGACCAAAGTCCTGCCTCTTGAGTAACCTCTTGACATACTTCTCGAAGTCATTTCCCCCTCACTTCTTCACGTTCACTGATGGCGACTGAGGATTATAAACAATTCGTATTCGCTTTCTTCGCCGCCGTTTCTTTCGGTTTAGTCTCTATCATATTTGTGTTGACCTGGGTACTCCACTACAGAGAAGGGTTGGCGTGGGATGGAGGAGCGGCGGAGTTCAACTGGCACCCGCTTCTGATCGTCGTGGGATTCGTGTTCCTGCAGGGAATCGGTACGGAGACTAGAGTTCACTAATGAGCAATGTGAACGCTTAGTTTTATCTTGTGTATGCTAAATAACTGATACAATGACTTATGTGAAGATTAATTTAACGTTTTATATCTGTATTATGATTACCAAATGAAAATATTAGAAAGTGATAATACAGTATATACTCTACAGACAAGCGATATATTATTGTTACTCGTTCTTCTGACAAATTTACTTATTGTAAGTCGCTTTGGATAAAAGCGTCTGCTAAATGTCCTAGATGTAAATAAAGGCGCACTTTCTAGTTACACACACACACACACACACACACACACACACACACACACACACACACACACACACACACACACACACACACACACACACACACACCCCTTTTGCTCTTAATGCTAATGAATTTGTATGCGTTTGCTAATATTGGATGTTTTTTCCTTCAGCCATTATTGTGTATCGACTGCCATGGACTTGGAAATGCAGCAAACTGATAATGAAGTTTGCCCATGCAGGCCTTCATCTACTGGCTTTCATATTGGCAGTTATTGCCTTTGTAGCAGTATTTGACTTTCATAATACTGCCAAGATTCCCAATATGTACAGTCTACACAGCTGGTTGGGACTAGCTGCTCTACTACTGTACTCCTTGCAGGTACAACCATTTTGAACAGTTAAAAGTTAGTGGAATGTAATGTTATAGTTAGTTAAATAAATAAATAAATAAAAATTGTAGTAAATTGTACTTAAATTACTAAAGCATTGTACAGCCTAGTGGCGAATGTACGTGTTCCGTTATGCCGATACAATTCTGTGTGGGGAGAGACTAACAAGGTTATGTTTAGGTGTAGGTTATGGTTAAGTTAGGTATTAGTTTAGGGATGATTTCGTTTAGGTATTAGATAACAGATGGTTAAGATTAAGGGGAGTACGCAAATGTCATCTGTGGCTGTTAAGTCTATCCCAAATTTGTGTAGCTTGTGTAAGAAATGCATCCTAAAATGCATTATTGTCTTTTTTGCACCAGCTTATTCTGGGACTAGGTCTGTACCTCATCCCTGTTGCACCTGTGCAATGGAGAGCGGCGTTCATGCCCCTTCACGTCTACAGTGGGCTGTTCATCTTCACGTCTGTCATCGCCACTGCCCTCATGGGCCTCACAGAGAAACTCATCTTCGCCCTGTAAGGAACGCAACAAAAACTCAGTGGAGACTCTCCATCCAAACCTCAGTTTTATTCAAACACCAATGAAAACACTCACTGAAACCAATGTTTAGAATAACAATGATTTGGGGCGTGGGGTGGCTCATCAGGTAGAGCGCATACCATTAAGGCACAGTCCTGATCACAGTGACCCGGGTTCGATTCCTGCCCCCCTTGGTCCTTTACTGCATGTCCTCCCCTCCGTCTCCCATACCTTCCTGTCTATCTCATTCTATCATAAAGCATAACAAATAAGATATATATAGCATAGCAAAAAAGAGAGGAGTAACATCCTAGTTAAAAAAAAGAATAACAATGACTTTTCATTTTCCCTAAAGGAACAACCCAAAGTATAAGGACTCTCCCCCTGAGGGCACGTTTGTGAACGTCCTGGGCCTCCTCGTCGTGGCGTACGGAGCGCTCATCCTGTGGATCGCCACGCGACCGCACTGGAAGCGGCCCAGCGAGCAGACCCTGCACTCTCTGACGTCCTCAGAGGCGGACCACTCCCAGGGCCGGCCGGGCCCCGCACTGCCCCAGCCCGCGGACGGGCTCGCCAGCGAGGGGGCTGAAGACTTGCGGAGGAGGAGTACTAAGCAAAGTGATATGGAGGATTGAAAAGTGGCTTAAACGTCAATTCATTCACTGTGATTCACAAGTGATATGGATGAGTGAGTTGTGGCTTAGAAGTCAATTCATTCACTGTGATTCACGAATGATATGGATGATTGAGAAGTGGCTTGGAAGTGACTCAAGCATTTCCCAAGGCGTTACTACTGATTTAGATTCTGATTCTCTAGATATATGACTCATTCCTTAGCAGTAGGTTTCAAACAATTGGCCTTTGTTCCACTCCATGTAGGAACCCTGCTTCTTAGTAGCACCTAGTGTTATTTATTGTTATTTAGATATCATGTAACAAATATATTTTTTTGAATATGATTTAGCTTATGCTATTTTCCAGACTCAACATATTTGAATATTCTAACAGAAAAGTTGTTTCCACTATTTTTCCAAGAGTTTTTTTTTACAATTAACATGTACTGCAAACAATAAAGTATAATAGTTTTTTATTCAATCACTCACTATTTTCCATGGAATAAGTGGCCTATACCAATTTCTCACACATTCAAATCAGCAAATTAATAATAGGCAACCCGGTATTTTATAACACACAACCTTCATCGTTGGTTTCCATTTCAAATACGTGTATAATATAAGTTGTCATGTGGTTAAAGTAATTTCAACCAGATGTACGCTGTAACAGCAAGCATTAACCCACACTGTATTGTCTGACACACTTGAATTGTCTCCGCTCAGCCTCCGTAGCGACGCGATTGGCCACTAGGCTGTTTCAGGAAAAGGGACGCCGTTGTGTCAATTCACAAACCTAATCCAATTTCCAAAGGTTCGTTCATCATCTTCAAAATCTTCTCATAAATTGTCTTTACACTAGCGATGCTACTGTGCGGTTAATGTCACTAAATGGCGTCACTGTTCAAATAAGCTACATTCATGCTTAGCTTAGCATAATAACACGGTCGTTAAAAGCTTCGGGTCTCCCTGCTATGCAGCACTCGGCTCTATTGTTAATAAAATATTCTGCCTATCGCATTAATATTGCGTTATGGATCCTGTTGTTTGAATGAGTTGAGTCCAGCTCTCAGGGTATAACATGTAAAACATGTACCGTAACGTGTGAGCAGCAGCGGCCTTGTGTCAGGTCGCTGCTCGGATCACCATCTCTGTGTTAAACACAATGGGGTTGGATTGTGACTGCGGAATAGCAAACACGCTAAATAACGTTACGTGTCACGTGTTCTATTATAAAGCTGATGGTGGTATAGATCGTATGTATGCATGTATGTTTGCGAGTGATCCACCGACGGCTGGGTGGGGCTCAGCTGGGCCGCCTTGTGGACGCTTCGCTGTCAGCCGTTGTGATTATACATCATGACACGTTTTATGCATTTAGCCAGCATGAACTACACGTCAGATTTCAAACACACACGCACTGCATAAACACGTCCGATACAAGCCATGTAAGCAGATATGGCCGAGTGTCTCGTTAGGTAGACACCAGTAGGCTACTGGTGTCAGTCATGCAAGCTTTGCAACATCAGCAGATAGGTGTGTGTGTGTGGTTGTTGTTCAGCACTCGGTTGTTCAGCATTCGGTTTAAACGAATGCATAGTTAACATATATAAATATTGTTTTACATGAAAACATTTTGTAAACCTTGTCCATGCAAATACTTTTTTAACTAGGATCTAATTAAGGGCAGTTATCAATCACCTTTTTCATGTGAGCTCAATGTGGTGTTTGTGTTCAGCTTTGCCATCATGTCAGACAAAAGTGAACTGAAAGCAGAGCTGGAACGGAAGAAACGACGGTTGGCCCAGATCCGGGAGGAGAAGAGAATCAAGGAGGAGGAGCGCAAGAAAGAGGTAGAGGACCAATATTTTGGAAACGCGTAAAAGTTTTTGTACTTTACTACTTTTACTTCTACTATTAATACTAATGATTACATTTAATGCAAAGATTGTCCTGTCGTTCAATTGTGAATGGATGCCTACCGATTCTTGTACTGATAACTGCTTTGATCCAAGACAAATCAATGTCCTCCAACCTTAAGCTGTACTTTATGTAGTGATGCAATAACTTCAACTGCTATTCTACTACTCCCATCCAACATGAAATTAGTAATTGTAATTTGATGAAAATATATAATAATACAAAGGCAGTAATATTTACCAGCCAGCGGTTTCCATTCAGCTCTTATGTTACCATGGTAGCAGATACTAGGTGCTTCACTACTTCAAGTAGAAACACCCACAGACACACCCACTGCCAAGCCGTTTGTATAGGAATTGTGGGTATTGTAGTTGGAACAGGACAGTGGCGCCGCTGCTGGTGACCTGAGCTCAAAGAGACTCTCACTTCCTGTTTCAGGCAGACCTGAAGAAGGATGCCACTCCGCCGACGGACGACTCCGACCTGGACAAGAAGAGGCGGGAGGCGGAGGCTATCCTGCAGAGCATGGGCATCACCTCAGATGTGACAGCCGGTAGGTTCCCCACTAACACCCGGCCTGTCACTCACTGCACCATTCAAAGCACACTTGTAATATCAGCATCATGCAAAGTTGCACCATTTTTCTGCAATGAAGTGAAAGATTGAGTTGTCCCTTCCATTGAATGTAAATATAAGCTACAAATGTTCAACATTTCACATGTATGACATTTAATCATATCTTGGAAAAAATGTCCTTAACTGCATGCTTAGCAACAGTCATTATTGAAAATAATATAATTCACCACCGGAAGTCGGGAAGGCCCATGCAAGTGAACGGAGCGTTCCACAGCATTGAGAAGAGCCATGTAATAATTTAATGCTTATCAGCACCTGGAAAGGTTGCAATGGCATTTTACGCAATATGTATTGCCACATATTTGTATCAGATTATATAACTATCAGGTGCGTGACGTCCATATGGGCAGGTGGGGCAGTGAACTACTTGCAAAAGCATGCTCCCAAAAAAATAGTTCCTCAGTAATTCATTGTTCCAAGTCTATTTTTAATAATGTGATTGTCACATTTACTATCTATAGTTTCTGTAGGCTTTCCAACTATGTTTGGTCTGTTGACATCACATTTTGGATGATGGTGGCCATTCTAGTTGAGTTTAACGTGTCATGCAATGTTGGGGCAGGCAGCTCAACGACCGCGTCCCTGCTATGATTATCGCATAACCCTGCAGGGCTGCAATAAGAATTGCAATCCTCCCTAATAGACGCCTATATGGTCGTAAAGTAGTCTGCCCCATGGTCATATTCTAGAACTGTTGTTGTTTTAACTTGAATTATTCGCCAGTATCTTTCGTCGTTTCTATATCAGATGCAGATATGGTGAGTGGTGTTGCACCTGTGATTAACAGTGTTGAGTTTCTGTTAAACAACCCATTTGAGAGGTTAAAATTGGAAGAGAAGTTAGCCATTAAACAACAGAACAAGGGGATTTATAGACCATGAGTGTGAGTGATATATTATATATATAATATATATATATATATATATATTAAAAAACATGTAAATTGTGGGTGTGGTCATATGCCTGTAGTTTCTGCCCCACTGAAATTTAGGGTCACCGCACGCTACTACCTATAGCATGAAGATAAAAGACGGAGCGTTGCTGCTTTAAAAGGCACAACCGATTGCTCCCAGCAGGTGGCAGTAGAGATCCACATACAAAAACGCTTTGAGTGTCTGTGTGAATGAATCGATGTTCAATTATAGGATATCAAAACGTTCTGCTATTGTCATGCTACAACTCATTCCCTCATATTTTTTATCTATATATTATCTCCTGAGTATATTTGTAATATTATGCATCTTTTTCATGATATATAAAAATGAAATGAATCCTGTGCTTAGTGCATCTGTTGTTTTTGAATTATTCTTTTTTAAGTTGATCAAACAAACAAATTATGTAGGATATGTGTGGTATTGAGTATTTTTCATATTAATTTTTAGTCTTATTATCCTCCCCCTCCAAAAAAAACTTAAAGAAAACAATAAATCAACAGCATTGGTTTCATTCTGAAAAAAAGTGACGGTTTTCTGTTTGTGGTTGAAGCCCTCCATTTGTAGTAAGAGTCTCTCTCTCTCTCTCTCTCTCTCTCTCTCTCTCTCTCTCTCTCTCTCTCTCTCTCTCTCACACTCTGCATGCAGCTCCTGCTCATATGTCTCCAACTGCCAAATCAGTTGGCACACCAAGTGAGGCTGGGAGCCAAGACTCGGATGGAGCCGGTGGACCCAGGTACACCACACACACGCATACACGCTCACGCACACACCGCTAAAAGCATAATGAGTGTAATGGCAAAAATACTTTCCTCTTTCCCCCCCCTTGTCCAAGCCTTTTGTCCACTGAGGACAGAGCTGTGCTACATATAGACATGATGGCAAAGCTGACTGTCACATACATTAAGTTGTGCTGTGCTATAATGACCTGTATGAGGACCCACATGTATAAGGACCCACATGATCAAAAATGGCTAACAGTAGAACAACTTGCATTATGGCATCTCAGATTTTTATGTAATCCTTCTGGAGGCATTAAAATGGCGTGTTCTGGGTCTGACTATATAATAAAGAGGCTAATCATATCAACATGTTTCATGCTTCCTCAGTGAATAATCCTGGTTTATGATTACATGTTTATTTAGTTTACACGGCCCTGACTGGAGCACAATGTGGAAGTAACAATAAAACAGTTGGAGGGCCCAGATATG
>NC_140284.1:10128169-10295669 GCF_964030765.1 Micromesistius poutassou | reverse complement strand
CATGCAACAGAATCAGCAGCAGCCACGACAGAACAGTTGACCTTATTCGACCAATTGAACAATTCCAATCAAGAAATCACTAGGCCTATAATCAAAAGTATGTACAACACTTCTGATTAAATAATTAACAAATAATTAACAAATAATTGTATTAATAAGATTGCACCATGCAATATCACACAATATCACAAAACATGTACTTGTATGTATTTGTGTCATGCAACATTAAAAATGTGCACATGAGAGACAGATTATTTGCAAAGTAACAAATTAAAACAAAAATCGAATAATTATTGGTTAATTCTAGGCTAACATTGGAGTGCTACCTGAACAACAGCTTGTGGACATATTGTATTAATATATAGCCTATAATATTTCTGATATAATATAAACCTGCAATTTTGAGAACAATTTCAATCAGTTAGTCTTATTATTTACGTATTTAAATACGATCAATTATACAGTATTATTATTACCTTGATACCAGCATGTACTCACTCTTCTCTTCACTCGAGGGAGGCGCTGTTAAAAATCACAAATTGATTTCACAATATCTCACAACATACATATTTTTCCATAAACATGCACTAATGTGTAGTTCAATTAAAAATTAAAATTAAAACGACGGGTTGGCGTGACAAATGAGGAGGGCTTTTCGTCGCCACTCTAAAATTAAATGGGTGACATGTTAGCGCCCCGGGGCCCCCCATCACCACTACCCCGGGGCCCCCAACTCACCGCCCCTGGCCCCCAGGTAAGGAGCAGCAGGTGTTAAACTCTCCGTGCCATAGAGCAGCTCTCCCCTAATACTAAGTGCTGGCTCGCGACCCGCATGGATGGACAGTCTTATTGTTAATGTCATCACTGACCACCATGACAATAGCCTATACTGGACTGTAGCGGAGAGGGACACACTGTTGAGAGGGAGTTATTTTATTGAATGAGTTTTGAGTGAGGAATATTTTCAGGATGCAGGCCTACCTGAAGAATAAATTGTTAAGCCATGTTATTGGTATGTGCATAAACCTAGCCTATATTGTGTACAATTTTGCATTTATTGTTGTAATCCTATTTAATTATATTTCACAAATGTAACGGAACGTAATGACTGTAAACATATGAATTAAGTCACGCATTTATTATGTTTTATGGTGGGTCCGGTTATAACTGGGTCTTTTAAGTGACACGTCATATTTTTTTTTAACCTTTTTCAGATTCGTCATCTATTCTGTTAATGGTTCTGCTCGCAGTCTCGTTCCAGTTTGCAGATACTATAATCGTCAGATATAATGACAGTTATCAGTCGCCGCCACCAAGTACCCATGAAAATCTGTCTTGTGTTCTGGAAGATGATAATTATTGGTTGTACCACTATTATCCTTGTCGTTGTTGATAGAGGATATCTTGAAGCATTTTCAAAAGTAATTCTAGATAAATCACCACAAATTGGCCTATTTTACAGGACAAGGGGACAGCTTTTCTTATAAGCTAATATTTTACAGATTCCCCTTTTCCCTCCATTTTCACAGATCCTCAGTCGCGCGACCAACTTGATAAAGCGCGCACTGATCCGCGCGCCTGCCTCGCGTCTGATAACACACGCAACTGGCTCTGTTTTTACTTCAATTATGTCATTACATTGATAATCACAGTGACGGAATTTAACCGGGTTTAATTCGCTTATTTAGCTGGATATATGGGACCGACGGTGGTGGAAGGCGTGCATCCATCTCTCCACTCCGCGCGTAAAACCTCTCCAGGAGGACCGCGCGCTGCAGACAACACGATGAAGACTCGGAGACGCTCTTCCTCGTCCCGCCCCAAGACCCGCGGGCCCGAGCCCGTGCCCAGGACGCTCTTCATCCTCACCGCCGTGGACTGGTTCCTTTATCTCTGATCACCTGATTCGTTAGGCCGATGTAAGTGAAGTGCACGGACGCGTCGGTGCTGCTTTTACTTCTTCTTATAATTACTTGTTATAAATTTTGAAATTAACAGATAATTGTGTGTGCATTGTGCGGTGTGTGTGATGTGGGATGGGTGTGTACGCCTTTCGCCCTGTTTCACACGTTCTGTGTGCGTGTCTACCTTGACAGCTCCCAGCCAATAGCCATGGAAACTTTCTCTTGTTTAGTCAGTCGTCAATTCAGCCGAATCAAACATCCATGGATAATTATAATTATGAGTTATGGGCGATCGGCCGCATATCCCCACGCAAGCTCTAAGTCCATTCTCATCCAAATACTCGACTTTGAATAACCCGATGTTGTGATGGACCGGCTTAGGTGTTGTAAAATTAAACAGTCTACAACTATGAGTGACTAAATAATACGCCACCTTTTTATAGAGTAAACAATCCAGATATGTGATAAATCGTTGGGCTTCATGACAATCTATTAGGCTTATTAAACGTACAGAATGATGCGCAGCAAAGGTCCCCGTTTGGTTTTGGACTAAAATGGGCACAACCATCGTCTTCAGATATAATTGTATTTCTTATTATAGCCCGGAGCCAGAAGTCAGTGTGTCCTTTTTCTTGTTTGAATTGAGATCAGCACATTTCTCCATTAATTCCCCATCGCCTGCAGCCTGATTTCCCGGAGCTGTGTCCCTTTATTACAACAACACTTTAGTTAGTCATTTAATGTATTCCTTATCACATACAACACGTGTCGTTAGTTAAAGAATAAATAAAATAACCCCGTTTTCCTCGGCAGGCAATAATGTAAACGGCATCTTTACAGCGTGATTAGCAGGTGTAATTGCGTGTTAAATAGATCCTAATTATAGGTATTAAAATCCAACACAGTGTTATGTTAATAGACATTGCTTCAGACAAGCTATTGAAGATGGCATCAAATGTTACTATAGACACTAAATACAACACGATGGAAACGTTTTTTTTTTTATCGTTCTTTTTGTTTTTTTATGATATGCAAATACTTAATGATGCTTGTAGATGATTGAAACAGGCCATACAGTATAAAGACTAATGAAGTACTTACACCAAAAACCATACCATTATGTAGACGCAGTAATTAATAACAAAAAATGCTTATCTACTCCTGTATGACTAAATAATAATAATAATAATAATAACATCAACAATAATAATAATCATCATCATCATAATATTACAAATAATTATAATGCGTAAGGCTCCATCGCACTAATATTAATCTCTAATACCTGAGGTTGTAAGGGAAATGTGAGCTTTGGTTTCTTCTCCTTGGTGATCAGCTTCTTTGGGGATCCTCGGATCGCCAATCGCCATCATTCTTGGATAGAGTGGACCAATCAGCGACAGTCTATGATGAATATTCATGACTCCATGATTCAAACCTTTGAGCGAGTTTGTCTTGGTCCACAGCATCACACGCCAGACACAAACTACATTTTCTTATGAATGGAAAGAGAAAAAATGAGTTCGGCTTAAATTGGGATCCGTCCTTCACTGAGATCATACAAGAAAACAAATAAGCAGGAGAGACGATTCGCTCGAAGAGATGACAATGACTACAATACCAGAAGGTCTTAATAGCCCTGTCTCGGGAAAAACCGTTTTCATGGAATTTGGACCCCCGAGTCAACAAATGTCGCCTTCCTCCATGTCCCACGGACACTACCCCATGCACTGTTTACATTCTGCAGGTCATCCCCAGCACGACAGCTCCTACAGCCCGGCGTCCTCCTTTCCCAGGTCCTTGGCTTATCCATACGTCAACTCCGTGGGCGGCCACTCCACCAGTCCGTACCTCAGCACCGTGCAGAGCTACCACCACAGCCCGGCACAGCTCTCCCAGACCCGGCTGGAGGACCCAGGTGAGTCCCTCTCTCGTCCCCACTCCACGTACGGAGGAGGCTGGTTCTCCTCTCTAGTCAGAACCAGCCCGAGTAATTCAGACTGCGCATGGTAAAAAGCGAACCAGATGTTAGGGAAATTAGGCTTGGTAATTATTTATTGCGTAATGCTATAAACAATGTATGCAATTAAGGGTAATTATACCTAAACTACAGCCGGTAAAACTTGCGCAGGAGTAATTGCTGCAGTTCTTTTCGGGTGCTGGAGATAGAAGCTCCTCGCTCACTTGCTCGGTTTTTCCTCCTCTCGTTCACAGCACCGGAACCGGAGAAGAACACCGTAGTGGAAGGGGGAGAAGTTCGCTTCAACGGGAAGGGCAAAAAGATCCGGAAGCCCAGAACTATCTACTCGAGTTTACAGCTCCAGGCTCTGAACAGAAGGTTTCAACAGACCCAGTACTTGGCGCTGCCGGAGCGGGCAGAACTGGCTGCCTCCCTCGGTCTCACGCAGACACAGGCGAGTCCCTCCACCGACACCAGCCTGTGCCTTTACCCCTGCTTTAACCAACCGTAATACTACAGAATTAATGACAACATGGCCTGCTTGTCTGTCTCCTTCAGCTTGTTACAAAAAAAGAAAAGCAATTGGGAAGTTTTTTGTAATATGTGTTAGGTGTTATTTTGAATATGTGTTAGGTGTTAAGTAGGCCTATAAATACGCACACAAAAGTGCAAGATTCGAGAGGCTGGATGTAATAAAGTGTAATGTAATGTAAATAAAAAAGTGCATGTAAATAATTGTGGTGTTGCCAAAACAGATATTAAGGTTGTATAGCTGAAATGGTGCATTGTTTCTTGTTTGCTGTGAAATTTGCAATAGCAAACCCTGCATTTTGACGCGCCTTTGTGCGCAATGGAGACTAGGATGTTTTATCACAATGGATTTTCACATGGCAATAATATTATATTAATCTGTGTTCGCTTGTTTTGTCTCAGGTGAAGATTTGGTTCCAAAACAAGCGATCCAAATTCAAGAAGCTGATGAAGCAAGGCGGAGGTCAGATCGACGCCAGCGTTTTGGCCAATGGCCGAGGACTTTCCAGCGGCTCCCCCTCCGGTGCACCTGTCTGGAGCTCCCCCACCACCGGGAAGACCTCCGTGGGGACGCCCGCGCCCTACATCCCCAGTTACACGTCGTGGTACCCCACCACGCACCATGAATCTATGCAGCAATCACAGCTCATGTGAAGGGAGACCCGAGTCTCCCCATCTCCTGGTGCCGCACGCACGGGCTCACGCGAGACTGAAACGGGGGCGAGCACTCAGCGTGCCCCCCACTCCCCCCCCCCCCCCCCCCTCCCCCAGGGGGTCAACGCACACATGTATTCCCGAGCTGGCCAGTGAGTCGCCTCTGCCGCTGACACAATGGCCCCCCTGATACCGGACGACGGTGGTCTGCGCGGAGGGATCTGGAGAGGCTGGAGAGGCGCCCGTGCCTCGGGGGCGAACAGTCCTTCGAGGTCCGAGACAGCCACCGGAAATGGTAAACAAATGGATACTTTTGGCTGCTCTGTTAACGGTTTTTTGCTGCATTTTTTGAGAGCGCATGGGTGGAATGGGCCAATCCGCCGAGCCGACTCCGAAAACAATCCACGATGGTATATTTTTCATTAGGCAATGGATGAATACACTCCAGGTGACTGACCCACAACTGGAGGCTCGGGTGGGCTGCTGTTCGGGCCGATGAGCCGAGTGAACATCTGGGAGCGAATCATCTCCCCAACAACACTTTTTAATTACAACTATCTCGGGCCTTGTCGTTTTTAAAACAGATACTAATGAAATCACAGCATCCATTTTGAATATTCGCCAAGGCTGCAGCCCGATGCTATCAAAGATTGTGAAAAGACTGACATTGATAATATAATATGTGTGCGTGTGTGTGTGTGTGTGTGTGTGTGTGTGTGTGTGTGTGTGTGTGTGTGTGTGTGTGTGTGTGTGTGTGTGTGTGTGTGTTTTCTATTTAATTTAAGTTATTCGGAATTGTTTCTGTTGAGAGTCAATACGTGTTAATTTGTTTGTGTATTTGACATGACATCTTTATGTGTTGATGCTGCACTTAATGCCAGCGATGCTCTATAAGCCCCCCGTGAGGAGACGCGTAAGGGCCTATCCTGCTTTAAGACACAAGGTCAAGGACTCGTTTGACCCCGCGGTGATGTACAAAATAGATATTCCCAGATTTGTGATGTATTTGGTACGCTGTGAGACCGGGGTTTAGACATTCTGTATTCGTCGAAATGTGTTTAGTCAGTATAGAAATATTTAGTTTTGTATTGATCACTTAATTTATTTCTTTGTTTTTCCCTGTAAATATGTGCAAAGTTTCAAAACAGTAAAATATTGATTTAACTGATGTAAAGAAAGGGTGTCTTATTAAAACCAATGTTCCTGAGGGGGATAATTGAAAGGCTGATGAGATGAGGCGTCATCGTTTGAAACACTAACGTGCACTGGTAAAGTGTATAGGTCTACTTGACATATGCCTCACCTAGGAGCAGTGTTTTGTATTTTTCGTGACCTTTTTTATTATTCCCTTCTTTATTCCACTGTCTTTATTCCACAAGTCAATTCAGGCTACCAAAGATCGTCTTATAATTCTGATTAAAATATAAAGTTCAGAGTATTAACAGAATATTTAAAATGGCGAGGTCATAAATGTAACACACAACACCACTTCTAAAGAAGCCTTAGGCCTTCTGTCTTAGGCTTTTCTACAGCATATGGATTGAAGCATATAACATTCATAACATGAATGGATGACCCAATCCTTATCCTTAATGCTTCGTGACCTCCAGACTGTATATTTAATGCATCATCGAGTTGTAGGCCTTCATATAGCATGAAGGAGCATCGAACGTTTGGAACGAGTTAAAGTGAGGTGGACCTTCATGGAAGTAAAGGTGTGAAAAAAAACATGTAGATAATTTAAAGTAATATGTTTAAAGGTTTGAGGTAACACATGTATATAGTACGTTAAATAATATGTTTAAAGGTGTGACGAAACACATGTAGGCTAGATAATTTAAAGTAATATGTTTAAAGGTGTGAGGTTACACATAAGTTACATTAACATGTCAAAAGGTGTGAGGTAACACAGTTGAGTCAAAGTACGTTTAAATGGGTGAGGTAACACGTGTTTATAGTCAAAGAAAAGAGTGTGAGATAAGTCCAGGTAAAAGGTTAAAATGTGTTTGATAACACATGTATAGCCTATAGGTTAAATTAATACGTTAAAAGGTGTGAGGTAACACATGTAATTAAGTCCAGGTAAAAGATTAAAAGGTGTTTCGAAAAACATGTATAAGTCGTAACTTGTTAAAAGGTGTGAGGTAACACGTGTAGATAAGTCCGGGTAAGAGTTTAAAAGGTGTGATTGTTTACGGTCAAAGCTGCGCTCGGGCCAATGAAAACATTCTGGATTACGACCAGCGGGAGGCCAGAACATTCAATTAATATTTATTGAATGTAGCAGACGCTTGGGAAATGTGTGTATGTATGTGTGTGTGTGTGTGTGTGTGTGTGTGTGTGTGTGTGTGTGTGTGTGTGTGTGTGTGTGTGTGTGTGTGTGTGTGTGTGTGTGTGTGTGTGTGTGTGTGCGTATGTGTGTAGTTTTTGGTATAGGAGGTGAAAAGTAAATTCATTTATTGGAATTGCAAAATATTTACTTATATCCTCATCATTCATTAAAAGAAGGCAATAATAATAATAATAATAATAATAATAATATAGTAATAATAATAATCAGAATGATAGTAATTTATAATGTAGTAATAATAATAATAATAATAATATAAAGTGTATAATGTTTGTAACAATATATAATGTCATAACGATTATAATAACATATAACGTATTACTAATATTAATAATAATAATAATGTTGTCATAATAATGATGAAATAATACTAATACATAAAATATCGCAATAACTATCATAACGTCATAAGAATACTGATAATAAGAATATCTAAATAAATATTATTAATAATTCATTTATTAATAATAATAAGAATAATATGTCTATGAATTCATTGTTTATTGTTTATCCATCTTTAAAAATACATTGCAAAGATTCGACACGGGCCTGCACGTCCTAATCTTCGTCATGATTGCCTCATTAGGGCCCGAATAAAAGAATGTAGCATGTAGGTTACACGTGGTGTTCCCAGCGCGCGGGATTCATCCTACCGCTAATACTGTTGGACAAGAACAAGGATTCGGGTGATGTCGAGGAAAACAAAAGTCCCATCTCTGCGCCAGGAAAGGGCGCAGCTGCACGCCCAAGAGGGTCAGCGCTCGTCGCGTTCTTCCCTTGATTACGAGCCCATCAAACCCAACATAATTACAGTCATTTCGCTCTTATTTATTCTAATTCAGTTTTCTATCCATGCGGTAATTATGAGCCATTTTTCGCATAGAGAATCTTTCGGCGTTAACAAAGGAGATAGTGCTCCCTGAAAGAAATTTGCTATAGTGAAATAGAAAAAAAAAAAAAGTGAAATAGGTGAACTGTTGCTTTAGACTCAGCCTCATGCGTAGGGCGGGCAAATTGCTTGCAGGTGTGCGCCACGGAGGAGCCGTCGGTGTGGAGAGAGGTTTGGAATTAGCCACGGACAATGGTCCTGAGAGCAGGGACGACAAGACAAACGAGTCTCATTGGGGATAAATGTCGCACTTCGGTATAGCCTGCAGGCGAACTCGTGGCTGATGCAGGGAGATGTGCATGTGCACGGTTCTCATGGTGACGATAAATATACTAAAATAATATAATAGGATGTACCGTTCAGGTGCCTCGATTTTTTTAAATGGCGTCCAATAAATTATGTGTGAAATATTCCGAATTTTAATAGTGTTGAGCAGCCCACACAACATAAACATGTTTATTATTAGTATTAGTATTATTATTGTTGATTAATTATAAACGAGTCTGCAGCATATGGATATTGGAGTCCAAACATAAAGACGAGATTTAAACAAGAGAATGTCTACGTTTTCGAGCAGGTTACAGACTATTGCTTATAAAACATGCAAAGCGAAATACCTCTGCCTTGAGAGCGAGGGGCCAGCGTGTCCAGACGGTCCCCCCATGTCCCCTCATGGCCCCTGGCACGGAGCAGTCCGCGACACACGGACCCCCAGAGAGCCACAGTCCCGACCCCCGGAGAACCACCGTCCCGACCCCCAGGGAGCCACCGTCCAGACCCCCAAGAGAGCCACAGTCCCGCACAGAGCATCCGAGGCGAATCCCAGCACCACAGCTTGGAATATGACTGAAAACGTCTGCTTTATTTCCCCTCTTTATAGCTGATGGAAAAAAATGTAGATTATTAGCATAAATGTTTACTCCTCATTACGCTGATGACATTGTGCACTCGAGATCTTGGTAATCTTTGGGGGAAATTATGAGCAATTTTTGTAAAATGTAAAGCAGCAGTTACCGTGCAATTCCAGGCTAATTCTGCGTAGGCTCGGATATAATTATCGCCGAGTCAAGATGTTATGCTAAAAACTATGCATTGATATTCCCATTAATTATGTACATGCAGCTTTGACAATGTTGACGCTTGAAATAGCGGGAAATTGTCTTGCGTAAAAATTACAGCCCATATTAGGACATCTAAAATTGCGAAGAATTATATAGGCCTAGTAGGCCTAATTGCAGGCTTTCACATTTGAAAGCCAAAATGCTCAAACCAGAGTAAATGTGGATAAAATGACAGATCACGCCACGGTATAAATTAGGATAGGGGGGTATGGCATTTACAAGTTGTCTGGAGAATTCGGGCGTCTATAAAAACGACTTCATGGTTTCAGAACAGATGCGCACAGCCACAGGAAGCGAGTTGCACGTCGATGCTGCAATGTGCAACGAATAATTCACTGTATTCTGTTTTTTTCTAGTTTACAACACCAACACCAACAACTCCTACATTTCGTTGCTTTATTATGGACATCAATGGGGACAGTTATATACAGAGTTATATGCATACTTGTCAAACGTGACCAAACGTTCAAGTCAAACCCAAATAAGACGTTCTTTTTTTTACGTGGTGCGGCTGTAAAATATAATTCATTTTCCACGCCTCACACACACACACACACACACACACACACACACACACACACACACACACACACACACACACACACACACACACACACACACACACACACACACACACACACACACACACACACACACACACACACTCAGTGCCCGGGCCTCAACAAGCCCTCTGTGTTTGATCGGGGATGACTTCAGGTCAATGCATCGGCCCTGCGCCTCATTTCGCACCGGGACCTTCCTTGCAACACGAGCCCTTCATCACATGGCCTCGTCCTGTTACCAGAAGACAGGCCGGGGAACAACGCGTCGTCTTGTAAGAGCGGCCGCCGACAAGGTGGCCTCCATCTAATTAGGCAAAGCGACGCGATTAGCGGCCCACGGAGCGGAGGACGCGGTCGCTTTGCAGACCCTGAGCACACACACACACACACCCACACACACCCACACACACCCACACACACACACACACACACACACACACACACACACACACACACACACACACACACACACACACACACACACACACACACACACACACACACACACACACACACACACACACATAGGGCCGGTCCACTGAGGATGACAACTTTTTCTAGGAACTACCGCAGCAGCACGAGTTATAGTTAACGTGGCGTGGCCGTGTTAAAAAATAAAATGTGACGTCGTCTTTTTAATTCACCCTTTATGACTCCTCGGTTCCCATGAGCGTCAGAAGCGATCAGAAGAATCGCCGATCATAAGATGGCCTACATCAACATTCTACATGGCCTGAACAATGTAGGTCAACCGGCTGGCGCTTGTAGGCTTATAGCCCCATGCGTAACCAATTGTGGCCCTGCCGAGTGAACAATATGCGGATGAAAAAAAAAACATGTTTCCATGTAGTCTGAGCTCCAGGCGAGGCTGGTACGTATGAGAAGTTATAGGGAGGGTTGGACGCGTGGGAAGCCGCTCAGAGCCCCGGGGCGCAGAGCCGTCCCGTCCTGGTCCTTTTATCTCACAGCGAGGCAGGTTTGTATAAATGTGTCTGTGCCACTTATAGAGACACACATGCAAATGTGTTACGCTTTTCTAGAAGTTCGGCCCTGAAAATACGTTTGGTAAATGTGTATCATAACGGTGGTAATGGACATACACCGATGGAAACGTGTTAAATATAGGCCTACTTCAAATGAATAAAACCATTCTGCCTGAGTTTGAGTTTTTTTCAGCTGCGTTTTGTAAGGTTTCAAAACAGAATTGGGATGTGTTTGTGTGTGCGTCTTTTGCAGCTTCTCTGCTCAGTGGATAAATGGTAACTTCATGAAACAAACCCATGTTCAATTCTGGTTTTACGCACGAGATTTATATAAGAAAGGAGAGGCTACAAATTGCACAGAAAATTCATTTATTTAAATAACGTCTGTTTATATGTGAAAAAAATAAAAACACGGCTAAAATAAATAAGATAAAAATACAAATAATCGTCATATACAGGTCAACTCGGTATAGGGAATAACATTCAGTAGCAGTAAGAGATGGTGGAGGGGGCCATCCCACCCAACAACCCACACAAAAAAGTCTGCATATCAGAGGAATGCTGTGGGATATTTACAGAGACGGGACACACTCCCACCAACTAAAACACGTGATCCGTGGGTCGAACAACAAAATGAGGTCATATTATAAACAAGGCACGATACATCGGATAGTGCTACGGTTTGTGACAGTATAGGCCTACCTGCAGGTTAACGTGCAGGGCGGTGAGGACAAAGTGACGCCCGCCCCGGGCTCGAGGCCTATGCTGCGGTGCGTTGGGGTGTCCGTGGCTACCAACGCATCCGTCAACACACACAGAAATAAATAAATACAAAAGTAACTAGGCTACAAAATCGGTCTAAACCACCAACCCGGCCCCACACACACAAGGACGTCCGTGGGGGGACGGGGGACGTAACTTTAATCAAATTCTTGCATGTAGTGGTCGTGTGTTATCCGAGGATGTCCGTGAATAAGGGTATTGGCGTTCGTCCCGTCCGTCACTTCCTCTTGTGTTTTTTTTCACCAGTATTATCCGATCGAGAGTCCACAACGGCTTCAGAAAATAGTCGCGGCGCTGGCGGCGGCAGCGTTGTGGTGGTGGGGGTGGTGGTGGTGCGGTCCCAGGGAGGGTTGCAGATGCGCCGCCGCAGAGTTCGTCGCGTACCACGAGTAGTTGGCCAGGAAGGAGGGCGCCGCCGCGGGGTGCGGGGGGCTGCAGCTCTGAGGTAAACTAGGGTTGTGGACCACACTGTTCATTCTCTGGTTCTGCGGGAAGTCCCATACCGTCAGCGGGGAGCTGCAGGAGGGGGACTCGCCTGAGGCTGCGATCTGCTCCGGGGGGATTTCTCCATTCTTCCACAGCTTCTTGAACTTGGAGCGGCGGTTTTGAAACCATATTTTTACCTTAAAAAAAAATAAATAACAGGACACAGGTGTGAATACATATCTGGAATTGTCATGCGTAATTTGGGTCACGCGTAATTTGTACCTTGATGCAACTTTTGGCACCCTTTCGGTGAATCTTGTCTACTTATTCTATGCACAGAATAGACAGGCCTACATCATACTTTACGCGCGACATGGGCATGTCTCAAGATGAACTCACCTGTGTTTGCGTGAGGCCCATAGACGCCGCCAACTCTGCGCGCTCCGGCAGCGCCAAATACTGCGTCTTCTGGAACCGCCGCTGCAGAGCCGCCAGCTGGAAACTGGAATAGATGGTCCGCGGTTTCCTGATCTTCTTTGGTTTGCCGTTCACCATCCTAATCTCCGGCTCACTCTCCTCTCCTTTATCTATGAGAGAGACGGAACACGTTAACACCAATGCCGTTTCACGTCACTATCGCCATCATTCAAATAAACCAACCAACACACAACTTGTTAGGTGGGCTTTCATACCTGTGTCTGGTGGAGTTGGCGAGGGGCTGGTGCCGTAGGAGGTGAACGCTCCTCCGTAGGACGAGTTGAAGCCGAGGTCGTACGCGGTCTTGGCGGGGTAGGGGACGTTGTAGGGGTAGGTGGTCGGGAGCTGGCCGAACGGGGAGCCCCCGCATTGGCCAGGCAGCTGGCTGTTGTAGTAGCTGCTGTCCGTGGCCGTGGACACTGGGAGCGTCGGGGACTCCTGCGACTTGTGCAGGCCAGTGTGGTAGCCGCTGGAGGTCATCTGGTTCGTCGTGTGCATATCTGCGTTTAGGTTCTCAAAGACTCCGGTCATCTTTTACGCCCCGAAAAAAAGCGGTCGCGCGGATAATCTGGGCTCTGTGAAAAAGAAACAGCAGCCAGGAAACCGAAACAAAAATAAATCGTTAAGATTGCGGGATGGGATTTATGTGTAAAATAATTCAGAGGCATTCCCGTTAATGTGAACCCGGGGCGACAGAAGATGCGTGTGTCTCGCGCAGTGGCCTGTGATTGTCTGCTGGCTTCCACTCCGACCCGCGCGCCTTTATGAGAGCGCGAGAGGCTGTACTGCTATGACAACCAATGAGTAACGGCTGCTTTTCTGACAACCCCCCCCCCCCCCCCCGTCCAACACACACACACA
Organism: Micromesistius poutassou; assembly: GCF_964030765.1. NCBI lineage: Eukaryota > Metazoa > Chordata > Actinopteri > Gadiformes > Gadidae > Micromesistius > Micromesistius poutassou. Next base: position 10,282,167 of record NC_140284.1, on the reverse strand, counting down.
CACACACACACACACACACACACACACACACACACACACACACACACACACACACACACACACACACACACACACACACACGTCTTTGTATATAGCCTTTGCTCATGGTATAGCCCAATATTAATATGACTATTATATATTAAATATATTATTATGTGATTATGTATTATGTTATTATGTGATATAGGTTAGGAGTGGACTACATTGTGTATTATGTTTTTTTTTATTTTTTTTTATTTGTGTATTGTTTTTTTATTAAATTTTATTGCTTTATCTAATGTCGTTATTATTGTTATAATTATTATTTTAAGTAGTATGGCTTCTAATAATTAAGTCCTCTTTCTGACTTATTCATGCATAATATTATTTATTAAAAGTGTTATTCATATATATATATATATATATAGTAAATAACAGATAAAGGTTAGTGTGTGAGAGAGAGAGAGAGAGAGAGAGAGAGAGAGAGAGAGAGAGAGAGAGAGAGAGAGAGAGCGAGAGAGAGAGAGAGAGAGAGAGAGAGAAAGGCCATGTCAAGGGCTGTCTAGCGTCCCCGAGTGGTGAACATCTATTATCTTCTGGGCCCTGATTAGCCTATGGCTAACGGAAGGAGCTATTATGTTTGGATTATTGTCGTTTATAATTGTCGTTCCCAGCACTAGGGGCGCTAAAGAGCGCCAACATGTAAAGGTAGATGGATTGCCTAATTTAACGCAGCTCTGAGGACGAACACCCTGATGGTTAACATTAACCCACCGAACTAGTGTAAGTTATTGACTGGCGTGTGTTATTTATTGTGCAGGTGGGCATAGACATTTTTTGTTTAATAATCAATCGCAGTTTATTCCCATCAATCAAACGCCCAGTGGACGTCCCGCCCTCCGACCAGCCGGAAAGGTGCGTAAGGCTCTCTCTGATCTGGACTCACGGCCACTGGGCCTACTGCCCTAACTACCTCTATGATCTGGACTGATGGCCACTAGGCCTACTGCACCAACTACCTTTCTATGATCTGGACTCATGGCCACTGGGCCTACACTAACTACCTCTCTTTGGAAACACTCCCCAGAAGGCTAAAACTAAAATGGAGCTCTATAGAACACGGGGTTGGTCTTTAAGGCGTTATATAATTAGTTTAGTACTTTATTATTAACTTCCAACTTCAAGAACAACCTGGTAAGGGGGTAGATCGTGTTGATTAAAACACTGAAGTGACGTAGGCATATCACCACTAGATGGCAGCACAGCTGCAATTTAAAACAGTGGTGTTGAACTGTTCTAAGTGAGTTTAGTCCTACCATTTGCCTCAAAGCGCCCGCACACAGACACACACACACACACACACACACACACACACACACACACACACACACACACACACACACACACACACACACACACACACACACACACACACACACACACATTTTTACAATACAATACATCATTTTCATTACACAACAATACGTAGCCAGGAGGCATATATAGGGCTAGCACACTAAATTTGTATAAGCTAATTAAGAATAATTATATGGCTGGTGGTATATTGTGTGAATACTGCCTAGGTCCTGCTAGAAGTCATCAGCAATGGATGTAGTCTTCATATCAACAAAAAGAGTATGCTAAATATTCCAAACGTAGTATATATGATTATTTTTACTTTCCCTGTTAAAGGATAAAAAAATATCAGCTTTTCTACAATCTCTGTTCCATCTTGGATCTAAACGCTAGCTGGGGTTACCCCACCCAGCTGGAAAGATGATCCTTTACATTTGTGAACTGGAAATTACGAGTGCGTTGTCTTCAATTGCTTTTGTTGTCGTAGTGAAATGAAACATGGCGGAACCACAGAACCTGACCTGTTACTGTTGAAAAGGTCAACAGTTATCTTATCTCGGGAGCTCGCGTATCAAAATATTCTATGAGTTCTCCAGTGGAAACTACGACTATTCATGTGCAAACTACGGGTATACATGTGCAATTTTCACGTTGGCTTTTGGTATTTACCATCATTTCCGTAGCACATGAAGGCACCATTGGTCCAGTTAATTCTGACTCCAGTGTGTTCCTGGTGTAGCTGGGGAGCAGCAGGGGCCATCCAGCCGGCTGCTGTCAACAGACACAAACATAATGCTGAGGCGGGGATGAAAAGGGCAGACATTTTTATTGAACATGCCTTACTGTATCAATGAAAAGACCTACTGAATCCTTATACCTCCACTGTAGACTCCAGCCTTAACAGCATGGTTGTTGTTAGGATGTGTTGTCTTTTCTCCTCCGGTGACATTGCTTTGACTTTAGAGAGGTTTTAAAAACTTTTAAAAATTTGTTATTTACATTGATGCAGGCTTCTCCCTTGGATCGTTTGATTCGCTATCAATAATTTAACCCTAATGCTTGCTCGATTTGTCATCCATTATTTAGTACTTTGTGTTTTTCAGGGGGTGTTTCCATATAAAAGTAAGATAAATGGCCTTATTTATAAATAAAAATAAACTGTTCTATTGAAGCTGTTCTACTGTTCTGTTGACTGTTCAATTTATCGTTTGGAGTAGAAGTCCAAACTAGAGTAAAGAGAGATTTATTGTCTTTTCACCTTCTCAACCGCCTCTCTCTGTCTCTGTCTCTGTCTCTCTGTGCACACCAGCCCTATCCAATACCTATCATTGTAAACAACCCGATCCACCACAATCATACTGGTTCAAACACCCCAAAGCCCAGTCAATTTGTGGAACGCTGTCATCCACAGAGGGGAGCATGTACGGAATCAGGAACTCCCTCCAAGCCCAGTTCCTTTCAAAGCTTCCCAGTAACACAGACACCCCTCTGCAGTGCACCCCGCGCTCTGAAACCAGTAGAACTACGTGTGAAGCATAGTGTGTTCACATGGCTCCGTTTAGAACCATGCACTAAGTGTTTGGCATCGCTCCATCATTTCACACTTGCTAAGTTGCTTTCGAGATAATTTCCACTTTACGCAGAGAGAGTGGAACACACCGCATAAGGTTGATTCTAACAGCAATACCGTAGTCCATTCCTAATCGTCTATTGTCTTACCTAATCAGTGGACAGGCTTACATACAGCGGGGTGTGTAGTAGGCCTATCATACATATGTGGAGGAACCCAGCGACTTCCAGCTTAGAATAAACATAGAGTTAAAACACTCTTCCTCCACCGCAGTGTCCACATGATTTGGAGGGCTAATTGTAACACTCAATCACTCACTCTCCATGTGTCCCGTCACGATCTCCTGGCGGTGTGTTCGGCTTCACGCCACTCTACACTGCCGACGGGCATGCATGGAGATACAACCTAACAAACGTGGCCGCCTAGCATTGCTACAGGCCATGAACGTATGTGGGGCTGAGGTGAATAACTCGTCCATGTTGAGATAAAACCGACGCAGTGTCTTAATCTTAATACATTTTTTATAGTTATGCTTTTATATCGAGCGATCTATTGAAACAATGCAAGCGCTTTATTTTTAGTGAGTGGTTAAAGATGGGGAAAATGCAGTCTGTGATTTATTGAGATGGAATGATGATTCAATCGGTTCCTAGTGTGGAAATGTGTGAGAAGGCTGACGGGGTCGGCAGCGAGTTGTCTGCTGGCTCCGTGTTTGCCCACACCCCATGACATCAGAATCACACGTAGGCCTACTGTTGTGTTGCTGAGGACAGAATGAATGGCTTTTCTAACCAGTGGCCACTCAAAGCGCTTTACAATTATGATCTCATAAATGTCATTTCATGAGCACTAACTTAGACAACTTCTATGGATATAAAGTATGGGCAAACCCATGTTGGGCGGGTGATGATGGCAACACACCCACCGATGGCAACACACCCACCGATGGGCAGTCTGTCACTGCCCATCGGTGCTGTGAGACGTCCCCAGCTCCTTATGGAGATTCATCTGCTGTGGGATTCTCCGTGTTGCCGTGGCAACCTGCTTCTGCGTCAAATCGTCGCAGTTTGTCTCAACTGCTGTCAACTACTGTCTGAAGTCGTTTCTTGTGGAGCGAAACCAGTGTAGACCCAAATCAATCATTTGGTGTCTCTGTTTTCTATTCGGTGGTATCGTCAGATAATATTCTCCATTTAAAAAAAGTACTTTAACCGTGATACTACACTACAATATAAACATGTGTCTGTGCAATGTTTTTGTTTGTTTGTGCCAATTCTTGTATGGGACTTCCTGTGATGATGAGGTAAAGATACTGATAACAGTATCTTGTTTGTTTAGGGTTCATATTCTGATCCCCAGTTGTTGTCGCTCAACCGTTCTCTGACTTGCGGCTCCATATTCTGGACACGTGGTCACTAGCAACAACTGTCGTTAGAGGTCATCTCCACAGAGCAGAGGGAAGAGGGAGGGTGCCAGCGTTGTGCTCTGATCCTTAGAGTTCCTTACAGAGGATTACGTGGGTGCCTGTTGCTATCCTCCTAACAAGCCTGTGCTTCCCCAGCATTGGTCACAGTGTTCTCCCACCCGTGGAGTAGATATATTTTAAACTACAAGCCGACAAAAGAGACAATTCAAACCTTGCCACTATTATCGCGTGACAAAGCCGTCCCCATTCGGGGTTTCAGAAGTGGTGAGGCCATCAAATAAATAGTAAATTCCCTCAGTGACTTTGTGTGGATCGCTGCCAGGCTGAGAAGGAATTCCCTGAGGTCCAGCGAGGTCTAACTCTCTCTATTGTTGATTCACAGACCTACCCCCCACCACCCCCACCATCAGCACCCACCCCCACCCAGGGACCATAAAGGGGTGGAGGGGGAGTCCTTTGTGAAAGGGAGCAGGGTAGATTTACTGCGACGGCGCTGCCGACAAAAGAGCTATGCCACTGTCACAACAGGCCAGGGTCCGGTCGCTCTCCCTTTCACTCCGCTGTGATTTAATACCACGCTTCACACACTCACTGGGGCAAACGCAACTCATACAGAGTGACTTGTCATTCATGAGCGTCCACTGTAAAACACACAGGGGGAGAGCAAGACAGAGAGAAAGAGAGAGAGAAAGGCATCCCCCTTACACTAAATAAGGATTACTGCTGGGGCAGTATTTGAATGGTTTAGAAACGGCAGGTTTTACTGCTTAGTGTTTCGGGAGAGACTCTGAGGTTTAGGTAACATGTAAATTATGTGCTTCATTATGGCTCATTATCATCCAAACTGTATGCAGATACTTTTATATGAATACAACTGTATGGTTGCCAGTGTAATTCCTGACATTGCTAGGGTGGGGCAAACAACGTGCTCATGTGATGTGTAACACTAGGATAACACTAGGATTGTGTGTTTCTCGGATTTCAGAGTGAACTTATTTATTGAACCATTATGATCACTGCAATAGATCACTTTAAACTGTGTATTGGAATGCCATCGTACCAAGGAACTTCACCCAACACTCATAACACCAGGGGTGAAACTAATGAAAGGTTTAAGCTTTGCCAACGACGGAGCGTCACCAACGACTAAACAGTTGCTAATGATGAATCACGACCACAGATTAAACTCTGGCCCGTGACCTCGCCAACAGTCTAACGAATCTGGACGACCCAAAAAAAAGGGCGGAACATGCAGGGTTCAGTCGACGGAGGCGCTGGTATGCGTCAGGATGCCTGAGACACAAGTCATCCCAGGAGGGGCCCGAACATCTGTCTCTGTTCGATGGCAGCGCGGCAGTGACTGCTGCGCGGCGTGGGTTAAGTCCTCGCTGCAACAGCTGCGCGCAGTCCTTGCTGCTCCGGGGCACGGAGGTATGATCAGCGGCCTGGGTTCGGGTTCCATCTCGGTTGCCGCTAATGATCGTGTCCTGACCGACCGCAGAACCAAGCGGCCTTAACCGCCATATGGACCGGGCGGACATTTCTCAAGTCAATGTGTGTGATTTTGTTTTTTTTTGTGTCTCCAACAAAAGTGCAGCCAATTAGCGGGAAGGAATGTGTGTGTGTGTGTGTGTGTGTTTGTGGGCATGGCAGTGTGTGTATATGGCAGAGTGTATATGCATGGCAGTGTGTGTGTGTGTGTGTGTGTGTGTGTGTGTGTGTGTGTGTGTGTGTGTGCGTGTGTGTGTGCGTGTGTGTGTGTGTGTGTGTGTGTGTGTGTGTGTCCCCACCTAGGTCCCCCCCCCCAGGTCTCAGGTTTCTGCTGGTCCTCTCCCCTCGACGGGAGACAATACGGGGCCAGACGGACTCACCTTCCCGGGCCGGCTCATGTTGCGGGGCCCTGGGGCCCCACCAGACTGCAGCACTCCAGCACGCTGTATGTGGGGCCCTGAGCACCATGCAGGTTCCTACACTCTAGGTCTTAGTGTGTGTACCAGCGTTGGGTATGTTCACACCTCTGTGTGTGTGTGTGTGTTGTGTTGTGTTGTGTGTGTGTGTTGGGATGTCTAGTGTGTGTGTGTGTGTGTGTGTGTGTTGGGATGTCTAGTGTGTGTGTGTGTGTGTGTGTGTGTATGTATGTGTGTGGTCGTGTTGACTGTTATGTGTGTCTGTGTGTGTGTGTGTGTGTGTGTGTGTGTGTGTGCAAATCCGAACACACTAAGTGCTTGATAGACTAAGTGCTAGATAGAATAGATTGTAGTCCTTAAAGATTGTGTTAACTCCAGACCCACGTTTGTGGGTCCGGAGTTAGCACAATCTTTAAGGACTACAATCTATTCATAACCCAAATAATGCTACCCCCAATATTAAACACTATAGCTCTCTGTGTGATGAAAGGATAATAAGTGACATTAAATGAAGCATCAATCTATTATTGGACTTTAAATGTAGGTAGGCCTACGCTGAAGAAACTGCATGGGCCGTTGAAAGTGTTGGTAACAGGCTACACATGGGATGCTATAAAAAATATTTTTCGAAGGAGGACTTGCCTTTTTTCCCCCCAGATCGTGCATACCGATGCACGCACAAACAATGGCTTTTGTTCTTAGATATCAAGGGATGTAGATGTTTTCCACAGTAAAAGAAACGGAAATCCCTTTCCACAACTCTGTAGGCTAAAGTGAAAAACACACAATGAAAAAACGCCTTGCTGTCAGTGTCCCCACTGTGTTTCTAGAAGATGTTCTTTACTTATTAATAAGCTGGGGTTTCCCCGGGCGTTATTAATGACACGGGTAGGCTATTAATATTTGATTTCGTCAGGGATGAATGATCACGTCAAAACAAATCGACGTTGATGGACACAATTTCGTTTATCTATGAACATAACCGCAACGAACTGGATACACAAGTGACTGAACTGATCGATTCGCAGTAAGGTTTAGCTGAATGGTTGTTTTGTCCGACTTCAGAGAGAAATGTCTCACTCAGTTCTGATAAAGAAGCCTCCGACAAGAAACGCGACTAAAGGAAAAGTCTATAAGAGTATGAATAGCCCAATGAGGTTGGACCACTTCCGAAGAGCCTTCTACAGTGACGTAGGCTGAAGCGCGAGGGTATCCAGGAGGGGCGCTTCTCTTTGAGCAGGACCCCCGTGGAGAGCAGCGGCTGCAGAGCACTGGTCAGTGATCACGACTTCAGTCTGCAGCGAGCAGGTCCCGCCACTCACACTCTCAGTCCCAGTCACCACTCAGCCTGCAGCGACAGAGTAAGCGGGGAGCGGGGAGCGGGGATAGGGTACCCGCACAGCGACAGGATACCTTCATATCGTAGGTTGCAGGGGCCATGGAGCACCGCGGAAGTTTACTGGCACTTTACGTCGCATTCGCTAGTTTTTGGTTGCAGCTGCCCGGTGCACTTGCGTTCAACCTGGACGTCCACAATGTGATCAGGAAACAAGGGGAACCGGGGAGCCTGTTCGGCTTCTCTCTGGCCATGCACCGGCAACTCAACCCGGATAAGAGAATGTAAGTTGGATGTTTTTTGGTTTTCTTACTTTTTATCTTTCCTTCTTCCAACTACATCTTCACTAAAGCGTGCTCCGAGTTAAGAGTGTTTAAGTGCTCGCTGCGGAGCACCTGACCCGACAGGTTCACGATGTTGTTCCTACAGCCGCACACACAACTGTTCTACACGTATTCAACGTTCCCACATGGGTTTCAAATAATTGCTCGAAATGCGTTTTACAATACTTCGACACACATTGCACATATGCATTGTGTGCATTATTCCAGAGAGCATCTCGATAGCTATAGAGGTAGTGTGTGTGTGTGTGTGTGTGTGTGTGTGTGTGTGTGTGTGTGTGTGTGTGTGTGTGTGTGTGCGCGCGCGCGCGTGCCTGTGCGTGTGTACGTGCGCGTGCGTGCGTATGTGTGTGTGTGTGTGTGTGTGTGTGTGTGTGTGTGTATTATTTATTTATATCCGTATATATCCTCTGCCGGCCCCATGTAAGACATCAGTGCGTTCAAACGGAATGCAGCCTTTAGACGACAGTTGAACCAACAATGGTTATAATTGTCATGCAAATACAGTATAGGGCCAGGCGTTTAATAAAAGCACCGCCGGTGACCCCCTTTAACCCCCTTTAACCTTTTTGCCTCCACGACTGGTGACTTTGTTCCTGTAAAGTCAGCAGGATTGTCGTCTTCTTCCCCTTTTGGTTTTGACGCACTGATGGTGAAACGTTTGCAGGGTAAAGTGGAGCCACATCATGCGGTAAAAGCGGTCCTACTGCGATGCCTTCAGGATGTAGTTAGAAATGTGTTGTAACATAGAGTGCTGATGGTATTTATTCATTTAGAAAAGTTAAGATTGAATAATTGGCTCTATTGGTCCACTATGATTCATATTGAGGCGCTGATGATGAAGGAATCCTACATTAATCTGATTAATCTGACAACTTGTTTGAGCTTTTCTTCACTTCAGTCTTCTTCCTCAGGGGTGCTGAGTGGTGGTGGTGGTGGTGAGTGGAGGAGTCGGTGGTGGTGGTGCTACGTGGAGGGGTGGGGGTTTTGCTGTGCAGTGAGCCAATGAGCCATTCTGTGGAGCCCCTCATCCGTCCAGCCTGGCGGTTCAGGACAGTCTATAGTTTCAGGGGGGGAGAGGCGGGGGTAGGTGCTGCTTGTTTAAGCCTGCGAGCCGCTCAGAGGGTGGGGTGGGGCGGGGTGGGGTGGGGTAAATACTAGACCACCGCACATGGGTGCCCCACCCCGCTGGGGTGCCCCGGGAGGAGCAACGCGTGGGGAGCCGATGAGATGGGGGACTCCGATAACGGGGTTGCTAGTTTTACGCCGGCTGAGGAATTTTATCTGTTGTAAGTGTTTTGGCTACAGCAGGGGACGAGAGAGAGAGAGAGAGGGGGGGAGAGAGAGAGGGGGAGAGGGAGAGCGAGAGAGAGGGGGCGAGAGAGGGAGAGAGAGAGAGAGAGAGGGGGGGGGGGGAGAGGAAGAGAGAGAGACGGCTTTTGTTGTCGTATAAACAGGGTTGCTTGTTAACGTGCGTGGCCTTGATTGGAGATGCTTGTTGTCGCCTAAAGCACACTAGCCTTTGGTTATTGTGATGATCCGATGGACCTACATGTGATACACAATCAAAGGCAACCCAAGAGTCTGGAGGGGCTGAGAAGCGTTGCCCGAAAGCGATGACATTTGACAGTGTTTGGCTGTCAAACTGCTTGAATGCTTGGAATTTGACAGTGGTGTGATATGTGGGCTCTGGCCAATAAAGTGGCGAGAGAGTAAAGAAAGCTGGCCTAAATACAGCACAGACGATACACACTTTGTTCTTGGATGTTATGGCAACACACCAACACAAGCGTGTATTTCATTTGCGGCTAACTTTGACAGAGTTAGCAACTTCATTGTAGTTGGCCGAACATGAAGGATGAAGAATAACGATAACATTGTAAAGATGTTGTGTGGTCCCCGACAGCTGTTGGGTCCATCCATCTGCCTTATCACGTCAATCCGACTGACAGGCCTCTTGAGTCCAGATCAACCTCGTGTGCCTAAGCTCTCCATATGGTGCTGGAGGTAAAGTTTCTATTCTTTCTAGAAAACCACCTGATAGTGGGCAAGCTCATTGCAAACCCTCCCACTTCTCCTAAATCCCCACGTGACCCCTGGATAATCAGCTGACCCATTGGAGCCCGGTTGAACGAACACACACACCGCCACACAGCCTCACACACACACACACACACACACACACACACACACACACACACACACACACACACACACACACACACACACACACACACACAGTGACACAGCCACACACACACACACACACACACACACACACACACACACACACACACACACACATTCAGCCACACACACACACACACACACACACACACACACACACACACACACACACACACACACACACTTTCAGCCACAGACACACACACACACACACACACACACACACACACACACACACACACACACACACACACACACACACACATTCAGCCACACACACACACACACACACACACACACACACACACACTTTCAGCCACAGACACACACACACACACACACACACACACACACACACACACACACACACACACACACACACACACACACACACACTTCCAGCCACATTCACATACACACACACACACACACACACACACCTCTCTGGCCTTTTGCTATCTGCGGTACATCAGCCAGGTGACACCCCAGGCAGGTGAACCATGGGGGGGGGGGGGCTCTCCTTTAAAGCCCTAGTGGTGGAGTGGTCCTCAACCTTTTATTCATATACCCCTTTAATGAAATATGATTTAATGTCTATTTTCTTAATTAATATTGATTATGCTATGAGTTGTAGTAGTATTGTTTTTATTAGGAGATAATACCAAACTAGTAATTATAATTTTATTGATCCAGTGAGGATCCCTTTATTTGGTTTACTCAATCGTTTTCATGGAAAGTTTCCATGGTGAGAAGTATTTGTACGGGTCGCCATGTGTTGGTGTGAGGGCAGCGAGTCAGAGACCTTGCGCAAGAGGAATCAAGGCTGAACAACAGAACTGAGAGTAGACTGGCAGACTGATAAAAGCTCCTGTTGTTACATGTCTCCACCGTGGAACTGGAGGAAAGGCTGTTTGGGTGGGCAGGGCACCGCAGGCCATCTGGGCTGTGAGACCATGCAGGAGACTCCTCTGGCCAGGAACTCAATCCAAACTGTTAAATAGGTAGAAGACAACACATTTTACGACATAATAAAGAATTTATGGTTTTTAATTGACGATCACTGCATTTAATAGCTGTAAACATGTGAGTCTTGCGGATATATTTCTCTGATCGTTTTATTAAGATGTAATTGCAATGAGAGTGGCAAGCAATGTGTGTATGTCTTACTCACAGCTGAACATACATGAATTCATGGTATAAATAAATGAATACTAATTCACACCCGTGTATACCACCATATAAGGTAATGCCCAGCCCATGTGTGTGTGTGTGTGTGTTTGAGTTTATCTGTGTGTGTGTGAGAACTCACAACAGTTGGAACAGCTGCAGGGGGTTCTTGTGTCTTGTGAGTGCACAGCTGTGGGGACAGTGAGGCACATCTGTTCACAAACACCAGTGAGGTCACTCACACACTCACAATGCTGCCCGTCCCTCCACGTTTACACCGCAGTGACAGACGCACGGACCGCACCGCAGCCTGGTGGACAACGGCAGATGACTGGCTGCGGTGGACTGACTGTTAGCTGGCGGGGAACAGCTGTGTGTGTGTGTGTGTGTGTGTGTGTGTGTGTGTGTGTGTGTGTGTGTGTGTGTGTGTGTGTGTGTGTGTGTGTGTGTGTGTGTGTGTGTGTGTGTGTGTGTGTGTGTGTGCCGTATTTTGTGTGTTGTGTATTCTTTACGTAACCTTAAAGTAAGTTCTTGAATAAACTGATAATGCATCTTTGCAAAGACAAGACAGGTTCCCCTTATCTCTAGTCTTCTAAGAAGAAGTGCAGTCAAGGGGGGATGAAATGAGGACCTCATTGAAGGCTGTGTGTCCGTCAGACGGCAAAGACAAACACCTGCGGCGTGGCGTGTGAATGTCATGTGTCATGTTGTCATGTGAATGTTAACCGTCGGATGCTCGCTACATTCTACATCTACCCCTGAGGAGCTGCAGGTGTTCTCCTCTTACAGGCTCCCTTTGGACTCCACCGCTGTAGGGGGCTTGTTTTCCCTCGGGTTAGAGTTCTACACTACGCTGGTGTGTGTGTGTGTGTGCGTGGATGTGGTTCCTCTGGTTGTGTTGTCCATGGTTGCGGAGTTGGTGGAGTTGATGGAGTGGACTTAAGTAGCTCAGGAGGTAGAGCAGGTTGACTAGTACCGGAAGGTTGCTAGTTCGATCCCCGGCTCCTCCTAGCTGAGTGTCGAGGTGTCCCTGAGCAAGACACCTCACAAGCAAGACTGCTCCTGACGAGCTGGCAGTCACACTGCGTGGTAGACTCTGCCATCGGTGTGTGAATGTGTGAATGAATTACTTTGGTTGTAAGACGCTTTGGATGAAAGCTTCTGGTTGTGTTTTCCATGGATGTAGTTCTCCTGGTTGTGTTTTCCATGGGTATCGTTGTGTGAAATTGACCTAAAGTCCACATTATGGTTTAAAAATCCCCATGGCTCTTCATCTCCATGTTTGCTGGCTGGCCGAGCATGAAAGGAGGATTATGGCATGAGACCAGTCAGCCTGGGCTGACTCTCTCTCCCCTCTCCACCATTCTGGGTAACCAGAATGGGGGGGTGGGCTAGGGTTTTATTAATCATCTGCCTTAGTGCTTTTCGTGTGTGTGTGTGTGACTGTTTGTGTGTGTGTGTGTGTGTGTGTGTGTGTGTGTGTGTGTGTGTGTGTGTGTGTGTGTGTGTGTGTGTGTGCGTGCACGCACGCACACGCGCGCGCGTTGGGAGAGGAGCAAGGCAATCAGCCAAAGGCCCATCCTAGAGGATCTTAAAACAACTCCCAGCCAGCCGGGCCTGCTGCCCCCTGACAGCGTCTTGGATGGAAACGCCGGAGTCTGCTTCCCTTGTTTAACAACAGGGAAATACAGGAGGCCCCGTGGCCGTCTGCAGAGCCTAAAATAATCCTGACGCATCCCCCCCCGGGAGGATGCAGGCATTGTTTAGCGTGAGGCGGCCGGCGGACACAATGATGTGTGACCCCTCTCTTGGTTTAAAGTCTCCCGTCTTCCCCTGACTCATTGATATTCACACCTACTGAAGGCTTGAAGGGAGTTCTGGGGCTTCAGAGTCGGACCCGTCCAGCAGACTTTGCTGCTGCTGCTGCTGCTCAGCAAACACAGAGCCCCGGTTCTGTCCGGCCGGTCTGGGACACGGTGGATGTGGCCGAGGGTTCATCACCTGCACACCTGTACATCGCTGCAGATGTTGATCCGGTTAGCTTTCCCTAATGTCAGCGTGGAAAGCACAGACCGAGATATAGGCGATATGTCTGTCCTGGTGACTAAACAGGAAGAATTCAGCCGAGATTCGGTTCAGTTGTATTCTGCGTTGTTGTGGAATGCCTGACATCCCTTCCCTACTGGGCCGATGAGAGATTTATTGTTTCCTTGTTTCAAAAACATGTGTTTGAGTTTGTCCATGAACCTCGCCCTGTGAAGCTCCACATGTCCCCACCGGTGGTTTGATGGGAGAGGGTGTGAGAGGGCGTGGCTGCGTGGGGGCCACAAAGCCAGGGTGAATGAGCTGTTATGTTGTACAGAAGAATTATATTATTGGAAATGCTAAATGGGTCCGCTCCAGGGCTCTGTCTGCTGTGAGCGCCAGAACAGTAGTCTGCTGTCCACAGCCCTGCGGAACCATTCAATGTGTCATAGTTTCCTTGTTTCCCCTTCAAAGAGAAATTAAATGCTTTTATGGCCCTTTTCTTTAATTTTGTCAAAGTAAAAAAAATAATTTGAATCACAATCTCAGCCTTGACATGGGTATAATATAATCATCCATTCATTTCTATTCCAAACATCTAAAAGTGGTTTCAAATTTGGTTGATTGTATTGAGGGATTCTATTCAAACCCTGTTTCAACTCTTTCTAATCATTAATCACTACCCATGACACTCTTCACAAAGCGTGTGGATAACCTCCTGACCTCTCCATGTTCCAGGCTACTGATCGGGGCTCCGAGGGCCAGAGCTCTGAGCAACCAGAGAGCCAACATCACCGGGGGCCTGTACAAGTGTGAGCTGACCCTCGCCCCGCAGGACTGCGAGCGCATCCAGTTTGACAACGAAGGTGAGGAACTGATCCAGCTTTCTGTGAGACCCCTGATCACACAATGTAACCGCTGGGGGTGGGGGGGGGGGAGCTAGTCGTTATCAACGGGACCCGAGCGTTTTGCTCACTGCCTCGCTGCGTTGCCGAGTGCCATGGTCCCATACAGGACCTTGCTGATCTGCAGCGCGTCCATTTTCTTTTTTCAGAGGATGTACGCACGGAGAACAAGGAGAACCAGTGGATGGGGGTGACGGTGCAAAGCCAGGGTCCCGGTGGGAAGATCGTGGTACGTGTCAGTCCTGATGCTGGGGTGTCAAACTCCCCCTGGGGAAATCCCTTGTGTCCATGATAATAACATTGAATAACATGGGAATTAAACAATAACATGCTTCTACAACATGGGAATAAAACAATAACATGCTTCTTAATCATGGGAATAAGGCAATAACATACATCCATAACATGGGAATAAAACAATGACATCCTTCTATAACATGGGAATAAAACAATGACATGCTTCTATAACAATAACATGGTTCTATAACATGTGAATAAAACAATAACATGCTTCTATAACATGGGAATAAAACCATTACATACTTCTATAACATGGGGATGCGACCATAACATGATTCTATAACATGGGAATAAAACGATGACATGCCTCCATAACACACAGTAACCTCCCCTCTCGTCTCCGCCCCCCCAGACCTGCGCCCACCGGTACCAGCGGCGTCTGTTCGTCAACACGCTGCAGGAGTCCCGGGACATCACAGGCCGCTGCTACATGCTCAGTCAGGACCTGACCATCGACACGTCCAACGACGAGGATGGGGGCAACTGGAAGTTCTGCGAGGGCCGGGCCCGTGGCCACGAGAGGTTCGGGTCCTGCCAGCAGGGCCTGGCCGCCACCTTTACCAAGGACTACCACTATGTGGTCTTCGGAGCCCCAGGCGCCTACAACTGGAAGGGTAAGGAAGGGCCTCATGTTGAACCCTCTGAGGTTGGGTTCGGTCGGTTGAGTCCAGGTCGTTTTTTTCGTTTGGTGCTAGTTAAAGCTGGGGTAGGTGATTTATTTTTGGGAGAATTTGCTGTCATTTTGTTGAAATTCTCTTTACATCCTGACAATAATCAATGAATTGAATGCTCGGACAAGAATAAAGAAAGAACTCCGGTATCTGTGGCGGTCTCAGGTCTGTAATAAGATCGTCCGGTCAAGCAATCAATTGGAGGCCTGCCTGTCTGTCTATCTGTCTGTCTACCTGTCTGTCTACCTACCTACCTGGCTCCGCACACTCTGCCTGTGCACTCATTGTGCGTGAACAGAGTCTTCCACAAGGCTAGGCTGACCTTCTGCTGAAGCTAGCAAGCTAGTCTTGTGATTTGGGGGAGTGGCTTTGTAGGGAGGTCTGAAGGGAGGGCTGGGATTTTTCCGGTATGATACTATGATAAAACTAGCCTAAGTCTGGTGGTGTCTCCAACTTGCGTACCCTAGCTTTAACATCATCATTATCACTTTGTTTGACCTCTAACCCTAACCCATCTCTCCAGGCATCGTGAGGATGGAGCAGAAGAACAACACTCTGCTGGAGATGGGTGTCTACGACGACGGGCCCTTTGAAGTAGGAGACGAGAACCTGTTGGATCCGGATCTGGTCCCAGTGCCCGCTAACAGCTACCTGGGTGGGTGTCTCTCCAGCGAGCCCAGACGGGGCCTGCTGGTTTCGGTCTTTGTAATGTTAATCAAATCAAGATAGCCAATCAGGACACACCTTGATAGGTTGACCAGTATGTCTTCAAAGACTTGAATCAGTGCAGTTTTTAACATAGTGTGAGTCAACATACAAACTGTTCTACTTTTTATTTACTTTTATTTACTACATGTACATAATGTGCACCATCTATATATTATTATTAAACAAAACCTTCACTATATTATAAATTATATAGTGAGTTTATACTAATTTATTTATTATAAATAAATTAGAATAATACTAATGGCCACTTTTAAGACCACTTATCCGGTTTAATTAACATAGTGATAAATTAATTAATTAATATTACGATTAATTAGTATTAAAGCAATGATCATGTCATATTATCCCATCGGACCGGGTGTGCTGATATCTGACCATCTCCATCCGTCTCGTCTCTCCCGGTCTCTAGGATTCTCCCTGGACTCGGGCCACACCATCACCAAGGGCCCGGGGGTGACCATCGTGGCTGGGGCCCCCAGGGCCCATCACTCCGGGGCCGTGGTCCTGCTGAGGAAGGAGAGTGAGGGGTCCACCCGTCTGTCCCAGGAGTTCACCCTGCAGGGCCCGGGCCTGGCCTCCTCCTTTGGATACGACGTGACGGTGGTGGACCTGAACGGAGACGGGTGAGGAGCCTCTCCTGACCCTTACGTCTTTCACCACAAAGGGACATTTGATACATTTACATTTACTAACATTTACTTTATTGACATTTACATTAGCATTTAGGGCATTTAGCAGATGCTTTCATCCAAAGTGAATTACAATAAGTACATTTGTAGGTTACAGACTAATATACATTTGCGACTTGGTCCGGCGATGTCAGGCTGACCCTTGCTAGTCCTTTATGGACAGTGTTTGGCTAAACCGAGACACAACCAGACAACACATAAAACGTAAAAGTCCCTAAAAGTCCAAGGTCACTTTGCAGTGGAATCTTTGTAGTGTGTTTGCCCTCGCCAGAGATTTCATTCTCACGTACGAGGTTGGCTCTTGTTTAGTACCCTTCACCGATTAGACCTCTAGCCCAGACACTTTTCTACAACAAGACAGTTTCTTTATGTCATGAATGTGCAGTTTGACCCCAGAATGTTCCAGTTTTAGCCACTACTAGACTATCCAGACTATCCGATACTATATATCTCCAAGATATTTATCCATGTTATCCAGTACTAATATATCTCCTAAATATCAATCCAGATCATCTAGTACTCGTATATCTCCTATTTCTTTATCCAAATGTCATATCTCCTATATCTTTACCCAGTACTCAAAAGTCTCCTGTATCTTTACCAGTACTCATAAGTCTCGTATATCTTTATCCAGTACTAATAAGTCTCCTATATATTAATCCAGTACTCATAAGTCTCCTATATATCTATCCAGTATTGTATGTCTCCTATACTTTTATCTAGTACTTATGTCTTGTATATATTGATAATAATAATAGATTAAGCTTATAAAGTGCTTTTCTAAATACTTAAAGTCGCTTAACAGAGTGCACACAGAATAAAATCATTTAATAATAACATATAAATACAAAGATAAAATAGGATAAAAATAGGTTGCTAAAAAACTGAAATAGGTATATAGGACTAGGAATAGTTAAAAGGAGGGAGGGGAGAGAAGGGAAGGTTGAAAGCGATCTTGAAAAGGTGGGTTTTGAGGGCCTGTTTAAATGATGGGAGTGTGCTAGCCTGTGGGATTACTCATGAGTCTCCTATACACCCCTCTCCTTGTCTTGGTGGGCGGCAGGTGGCAGGACATTGTGGTGGGAGCCCCCCAGTTCTTCCTGAAGGACGGAGACGTGGGTGGGGCCGCCTACGTCTACATCAACCAGGCGGGCAAGTGGAACCGCGTCACGCCCGTCCGCCTCAACGGAACCAAGGACTCCATGTTCGGGCTGGCCGTGGAGAACATCGGAGACATCAACCAGGACTTGTACCAAGGTAGGAGAACCTGGAGCTGTCTCTGAAGGTCTTCAGTGGAACGCTGTCTGTGGGACGGTTTGTATTGAACTGCTTCCTGTCTCCATCGTAGACATCGCAGTGGGAGCTCCGTACGACGATGCGGGGGTGGGGAAGGTGTACATCTTCCATGGTGCCGCCCACGGAGTCAACACCAAGCCTGCACAGGTGGGTGGCGTTGGGCCTGGATTACATTGATGGAGACTGAGGATTGTGAGGATGTGATATAGCCTAGATTACATTTAACTGTGTAAGAGGATGTGATTTAGCAAGGATTAAGTGTATTAGTTGTCTGTCTAGAAACCCTGTATAGAATTTTTTTGTTTTGTTTTTAATGATTTTATGCTTTGTTACAGATCCTTTCAGGAAAGCCAAACGACATCCAGTTATTTGGATACTCTCTGGCAGGGAATATGGACCTGGATGGAAACTCCTACCCTGACCTGGCCATTGGTTCGCTCTCTGACACAGCTCTCATCTTTAGGTCTTTAATTTTACTACTAAAAATATATGAACATTTTAACAAAACATCTTTAATTTTGATATTAATGTATCAATCTTTCTTTCAGAGCAAGGCCTGTTGTTAGCATCAAGACTGACCTCAAGATAACACCGAAGGAAATCGACTTTTCAAAGAAAACCTGTGGCAACAATGTTTGGTAGGTTTTATGAGCTAAAGCATTGCCCTTTATCAGTCTGTGATTATAAGTTATTAGTCATGATAACCGTGTCTCTTCTCCACAGTTTCACCATAGAGGCATGCTTCACTTACAAAGCAAACCCGGCCACTTACAGCCCCAAACTAAGTAAGCCACCATTTCAAACACAATTTCTTATATCATTATTATTATAACATTATATCATTTCTTATTTATTTATCCAAGACAGAACCCATCTTCTATGTTTATGAATTTCTGTCTCTCTCCCCACAGCCATCAGCTATGCTATTGAGGCAGAGGGCTATCGGAGGAAGCAGGGCCTGCTGTCCAGGGTGGTGTTCCTGGATCGGTCCCCCTCGGACCAGGACCACCAGTCCTCTGGAACCCTGGACCTCCGCGGCCAGAACAAGAGAACCTGCTTCAAGGCCAAGGTCAAACTCCAGGTAAGCTTCGAGCCAGCAACAGGACACAGCAAACGGGCGGCATTTGACCATTAAAAAAGTTACAAGGCTATGATTAGGGTCAAATTCAACGATCAAAAGTGATATACAAATGAGTCTATATTTTCTCAAGAGAAATTGTGGAAAAGACATTTCAAAGGAAATTCCCCAAAATAAAACTGTCCCAAAATGTGTTAAAACAAACCAACACAGCAGAGGAGATTAACATAATCACATTCCTTTTGTCTTCCTGAACCCGAAATACTAAACATCCTCGTTCCTGTGTGTGTGTGTGTGTGTGCGTGTGTGTGTGTGTGTGTGTGTGTGTGTGTGTGTGTGTCTATGCGTGTGTATGTGTGTGTGTGTGTGTGGGTATGTGTTCTGCTGCTCTCCAGGAGAACATTAAGGACAAGCTCCGAGGGATCCCTGTGGAGGTCTCTGTGGGCGTGGTGGGCACCAAGCGCCACAAGAGACAGCACGAGCTGCCCTCCCTGGTGCCCATCGTGGACCCCTCTCAGCCCAGCAGGGTGGCCTCCGAGGTAAACACTGGTACAGCTAGTGATCATCACTGGATTATTGGTCTTGGATTATTGGTCTCTTTACTTTTGGTATGTTTTTGTGTTTATCACTAATGTGTGTGTTTGAGGTATGATGATGCAACAAAAGCAATGGTCTACATACTGTGTAAACACTGATACACCTAGTGAACACTGGATTATTGATCTTGGATTATTGGGCTGACCTTTGATACTTTTTTGTATTTGTGTTTTTGTAGTATGTAGTCTGTTGCATTGGATGTACAACATGGTCAAGATGTTGTTAATCAAACGCAACGGTCTACATACTATTTATACAATGCTACATTAAGAAAATATTGGATTATTTATCTTGGATTATTGGTCTCCTCACCTTTTTGATACTGTGTTTTTTATCAATAATATGTGTTTTTATAGTATGTAGTCCGTTGCGTTGGATGTATAACATGGTCAAGATGTTGTTTATCGAACGCAACGGTCTACATACTATGTAAATACTTAAACACTTTTCTCATCAGTAATGTGTGTTTTTATAGCTTGTGGCGTTCGATGAACAACAGGGCCACCTATCTGCTAATGAAACACTGACTTGTTTGGATGTGTCCTGTGCTGTGGATGGTAGATTAACTTCCTGAAGGAGGGCTGTGGCCGGGACAACATCTGCCAGAGCAACCTGCAGCTGCACTTCAAGCTCTGCTCCAAGGAGGTCTACAACCAGGAGGTCTTCACACCGCTGCCAATGTAACGTACACACGCAACAACATTTTTAGAAAACGACTCCTGAAATCACAAGTTGTTTCAGAACAAAACTAAATAGGAGCTAATTAGAAAGCAAGGGGCAGGAGAGTGTAGTGGCTACAGGGTGAATGACTACAAGCCAGCAGGTACTGGGTTCGATCCCCAACGTCCACAGCCTACCTGTTGGCCTCCTTGAGCAAGATGCAAGATTAAAAGTAGTACTTAGCATTGTGTAGCATCTTATCCTAGCTATCTTGTTGTATACGGGAATGGGTTAACCTAGTCATTGTTAGTGTTTGGCACTTGGTTCTATGAACATCCTTATTGTACCAACAGGGATATATTGTTTCTCTTTCTTCTGACAAATGTACTTATTGTAAGTCACTTTGGATAAAAGCGTCTGCTTAATGCCCTAAATGTAAATGTAATGTAAAAGTAATGCTTCATAATGACCAGTAATTGAATTCACTGTTGGTCACTTTGGATAATGGCGTCTGCTAACTAGTCATAGTTAATAGCTAACAGATAATGGCGTCTGACTAGTCATAGTTAATAGATAATCTTATGTTTTAAACGGTTTGTCTCCTACTGCCAGTGAGAACGGGACGCCGGTGTTCTCGGTGAGCGAGCAGAGGAAGGACCTGGCTCTGCAGGTGACCGTGAAGAACCGGAACGGAGACGACGCCCACGAGGCCAAGCTGGTGGGGAACTTCCCCGACTCACTCTCCTACTCGGGGTTCCGCTCCCACAAACCCACGGTGAGAGAAGAGGCCGTATGTCTATGTCTGGCGGATGTGGGGGGGGTCCCCAGCTCCTGACGAGTTGGCTGGCGGTGTATGAATATGTGGGTGAATGGGTGAATGTTGGGCAATATTGCAAAGCGCTTTAAGTGGCCAGTGGTTGGGAAAGCGCTGTATAAATGCAGTCCATTTGTTGTCGTTCCCAGAGTGAAAAACAAGTCATCTGCATCGCCAATCAGAATGGCTCCCAGTCAGAGTGTGATCTGGGGAATCCTCTGAAGAGGGACTCTGAGGTACGGATATGAATTTAAAATGTTGGTGCTCTTTGTTCTTGTGTTGTAAGACCTGTTGAATTGACGACATGTTTCCGGTTTATTTCCTCCAAGGCAACGTTCTACATAATCCTGAGCACGGCGGGAATCTCCTTCGACACCACGGAGATTAGCATCGGCCTGCAGCTCCAGACGTTAGTCCCACTGCTGATCATGTTTTAGATGCACTTTGCGTGACCAAGTGGATAACACTGGCATTTGTAACCAAGCCCAAAGTTGTGTGTTATGTCGAATGATTATATAATCGGTTATTAAGTTTTTTTTCCTGTGCAATTTGCAATTCAATTAAGATGATTATCTTTGTAGATTTCCACTTTAATAAAAATAAATCCCAGAGAATCATAATATATTTTGAATATTGGTGAGTCAGTGAGTAAATAAGTAATTGTGTGTGTGTGTGTGTGTGTGTGTGTGTGTGTGTGTGTGGGTGTGTGTGTGTGTGTGTTCAGAACCAGTACACAAGAGGGTATCGCCAAAGTGAGTGCGAAGGCCAAAGTGGTCATTGAGCTGTCGCTGTCAGTCACTGGGTGAGTACTGACCCTCCCACGTACAGCTCTGAGTTTGGTTGGAACCCTTATGAAGTGCAATCTTAAACTCATCCAAGCACAGCGCCTCCATCAGCAGGTCGTAAAGCAGGTGTTGCATTCCTCCCCAGCGTGGCGAGGCCCTCCCAGGTCTACTTTGGGGGCGTGGTGAAAGGAGAGAGTGCCGTAAAGACAGAGGAGGAGATCGGCAGTTTGATCAACTATGAGTTCAGTGTGAGGCAATCAAAACTTTTTTGAAAGTTTAGAAGATTTTTTTCCAAATGCCATTTTAAAATTACAATGTTTTCAAAGATAACTTTGAAATCGAATCACATAAAACAATCTAAAATGGAAACTGAATCCTTCCACATCAGATCACCAATCTGGGAAAGCCTCTGAAGTCCTTTGGCTCGGCCTCGCTCAACATCCAGTGGCCAAAGGAGAACTTTGATGGCAAGTGGCTTCTCTACCTGGTGAAGATCAGCTCCACGGGCCTGGCTGAGGTCCCCTGTTCCCCCAAGACGGAGATCAATGCTCTCCACATTCAGGTAAGGAGCTCTGCTATCGCCTTTCAATTTCACTTTCACTTTCAATTTCACTTTCAGTTTCAATTTGCATTTATGGTTGTCCATGCTCTTCCAGGAGTCCTCTGTATCCAGGGCCAAGCGTTCGACTGGAGAAAGTCCAGGGGGTCAAATTTCTTTATTACTGGACCAGAGAAAGCGTAAAGTTTTGGTAAGTTATTTTCATATATTCCATTATTAGCATCCAAATTTGTTTTATTGTTCACTGAAGCTCATGTGCCTACTAATGCACCTACTGATGTACCTTTTCCATTGTAGATGTGTGGGAATGGCTACGACGCCCGATGTGTGGTGATTAAGTGCCCCCTGCAGGGCTTGGACAGTACTGCAGTGATCTCGCTGAGGTCTCGGTTATGGAACTCGACGTTCCTGGAGGTAAAATACCTACGTGTTTCTGTCTTCTGTCAGTGGTGAATCTTGTTCTCAAGAGTGAAAACCTATTTATGGCAGGTGCGTCTAATTAAAAGGAAGTGTCTTATTGTGGTGTCTTATGTGTGTTGTTGATTTCTTTGAACCAGAACTACGCTTCTCTCAGCTACCTGGACATCATTGTGAAGGCCTCTCTCAAGCTTGACAGTCCTGCTAAGAACATGATCCTGAGAAATGCGGACACCCAGGTAAGATCCATCCATCTCGCCACATCTTTAAAATACTTCTCATGGAAGCCTGGTCATCGCCATCTTAAAGGAAAAAACACATTAACACATTTAACCCATAGAGGGCAATTTGAGCCAATGTTTACATCTTATCCGTTTTTTTTAACTTTGTGCATTTAAGGATAGATTTAGACCAGGATCATCCAAGATAGGTTGCGTGATCGTTTGTTTTTCCTTTAATGTGGCGGTGGGTTTCAGGCGAGGGTGATGGTGTTAAGGTGTGTGATTGTTTGATTTTCCTTTAACGTGGTGGTGTGTTTCAGGTGAGGGTGACGGTGTTTCCAGAGAAGGCGGTGGCCCAGTACGGAGGAGTCCCCTGGTGGATCATACTGGTATCTGTCCTTGCTGGTATTTTGATGCTAGCCTTGCTGGTGTTCCTGCTCTGGAAGGTACGTCCGCACCAGGACTATGAAAAATCAATCACAAAAAAATCTATAACCCTAACCCTCATTTAACAAGAGAATAAATGTACTTTTATCAATCACCTACAGGGAAGGTTGCATTAAGCAACAAGGTAAAGTTAAAATGTGTGATGACAAAGGATCAGGTGTAGAGAAAGTATAAAGTCTATAAAACATTATTTTAATTGACTAGACTATTTTTGGTGAGATGCTGGGGAACCAGGACTAGGGGGATAGACTAGAGATACGGGTGTCTCTGCGTGATATTCAACCCCCCTTGCTCTCCCTCAGTGTGGTTTCTTCAAGAGAGCCCCTAAAGACCAGTACGATGCGGCCTATCACAAGGCACACATCCATGTTCAGCCCTCTGACAAAGACAAGCTCTCCACAGACGCGTAGGGCCACATTTGTGCTCACAGATCCAGGGTAAACACAACCAGAAACAAACAAAATGTTACGGGCATGGTGTGGCTAAGAAAGCGACTAATAATCCAACTTTTCCCCTGTCTGTCACGTAAATTCTTCACAGAACAAACCAGCAGACTCAAAACTAATTCAGTTTGACACATACTGAGTTGAAGCCAATTCAACTCTTTGGAAAATTAATCTGAAACTCTTTCTGTAGTCTTAAACCCTAATCAGTTTAGTCTGAAGTATGTGTCAACAGAATTTTTGCAAGCAACTTTTCTATGCAAACCTGATCCACTTTTTCATCTCTTTCAACAACACCAAATGCTTAAAAGATTTCC
Organism: Micromesistius poutassou; assembly: GCF_964030765.1. Classification (NCBI taxonomy): domain Eukaryota; kingdom Metazoa; phylum Chordata; class Actinopteri; order Gadiformes; family Gadidae; genus Micromesistius; species Micromesistius poutassou. The sequence continues at coordinate 10,257,945 of NC_140284.1, read as the reverse complement.
CGTCTGCAGTCTGCCTTTGCTTTAAACTGACAACTTTGCCTACTTTATCGCCGTTAAAATGCCGCATTATAATCTGGTGGATATACATGTTGCATTTTACACAGTCATGTTCATACTTCCGTTTGTGGTATCCGATGCGTCCCCTCTCTAGTGTGGATTTTTCAGACGCGCCAAACCTGACGAGAGCGTTCCAAAGTACCATGCCGTGCGCATCAGAAGGGAATCTCTCCCATGCCCGGAGGGGAAGGTCAAGCTGGAGTTCTACGAGCGGAAGCCCTGGATGACGATCTGGAGCGAGAACGAGGGCTATTCGTGAGAGGATTAGGTGAAGTTATTCCTGTGGGAAGAAATTGAAGAAACACTTGTCTCTCAGACCCTTTTTATTGGTTTGAGTAAATCAAAGGTGCTGATTGGCTGCCAGACAGGTGAGGTGTGAGCTGGTGTTGGTTGATGAATTTACCTGTGTAACGGTGGTCAACTCGTCCTTCTGACATTACTGTTGTTCCGTCATTTCCATTTAAGTTATCTTTGTCAAGATTGTGAATATGAAGCATGGTTTCATTCCTTTTTTTTAACCGTCACACTTCCTGAAGATCCAAACTGCTGTTTCATTTCATTTATCGAGTGCACAGGAATACTTGGAAAATATTTTTTACATTTGTAGATAAACATTGTACTCGTACTTGATTCATCAAAAATCCTGTCTGAATATTGAAATGTATAGATGGCCTACTGTAAGTCTTGTAAATATTTCTTTACTGTTACTGTATTTATTGTTTTATTTTCAAACATACATTTAGCCAAAGATTTTTGTTCAGGTCTCAAAGCTGCTTTTAGTTTTAGCTCATTTTTCTGGAGTCGCTATTTTCAATAAAACTGAAAATAAAATTTATAACTGCAACATAAAGCTTCCGTTATTCATGTCTGTGTCCATGTAAGCCCACCAAACTGCCTGTTGTGTATTCAGCCATCGGGATACCTCAGGGTTTACCTTCATTACTGGGGATTGATGGCAAAACGTTTCCATGCTAGAGCCGAACTGTTGGCTGTATGAGTTGTAATGTTTAAGAGGGGAGAGGTGAGAAATTATACATCCAACATATCCCTTCTCTAATAAACATTGCACGATTTTCTCAAGTAATCCAAAGAGAAGAGGCATCAAAAAAAAACAATGTTTCATTAACCAGTGAGTAGAAATCTTGTTCTTGAATAATAAGAAATAAAAAGCGCATGTCTCTTGTATTTTTATTAAATGTCAAGTCTCAAAATGGTTAGTAGTAACCTCATACATCTTTTCGTCTACAATGCACACCAAATAAATTCAATATTACACGTTAATAAAAATACCTGTTTTCGCTCATGGACATTTATTGGTCATGTATAAACACCCATTCTGTCCATGAAACAGTATTATATATTGTCTTTGGGTCGGTTCGTTGCGAACACAAATCGAAGCCACAAATCCCAAAATTGGATTTGGCGTGAAAATATAAACCTGGACAAAAAGGAATAGATCTTATAAGGTGTAGAAATAAGTTTTTAACAAAACAATAGGGAGACAGAAAATGAAGATGAATAAGAGCATTTGAAATCAATTACGATGCTTCAAAACAAAAAAAAAACAACCAAAATCGAATCACGCACCGACACCGGTTAGTTACACAAACAGCGGATCAGTCGAAGGTCAGGCGGAATGTCTTCTCCTGCTCCTTCCGCGTGTTGTCACACAGCTTGGACACGTCCTCCACCCGCCGCTGCAGCAGCACCGAGTTCTGGTCCACCCACTGGAGGGAGTCCATGTGGGCGTTGAGGATCTTGCAGATCTGCTGCAGCTACGATCGGGAAAAACAAGGAGAACTCCAACAGGTTAGTTCAGAAGACAAGACCAGGAGAGGATGCGTTTGGACTAGAGATGTTCTGATACTATTTTTCCTTCCAGATACCAATGCAGATTCCTGAACTTGCGTAATCGCTGATACCCGACACTACATTTCAGAGGCAGTATCTGAAGAATTCCTGATACCATTGTCGGAAGAATTTCCGATACCGGTATCGGTATCGTAACACCTCTCGTCTGGACGGAGAGGAGAGGGTGGATACGTACCGGGTCACTGGTGTCCGAAGGGCCACTGGACGTGTTGAGGTGCTCGATGATCTCCTTCAGGTCCTGGGACATCCTCTTGAGCTGCGCGTCCACGTTCTCCGCCAGCTTGTAGGTCTTCTCGCGCTCCTCGTCAGCGTTCTGCATGTAGATGGTGCCGCTCTGCTCCCGCACGGAGTCCTCCAACGGCGACAGCAGGTCCTCCAGCTCCTTCTGCTGGGACAGGATGAAGTCCAGCTCCTGGTTGAGCCGCCGCTGGTCCAGCTTCACCTTCTCCATCTCCTTGTGCAGCGACGTGATCTTCTCGCCGTTCTCCACCAGCGTGCGGTCCCAGGCATTCACCTGCGTGGCCTGCTGCAGGAAGTGCCGCTCCTGGTCCTCCAGCTCCAGGCTCCACTTGTTGATCAGGGACTCCAGCTGGGCGTACGACATGGCGGGGGGCGTGGCCGCGACGATGGCCGTGGCAGTGGCCAGCGAGGCCGTGCCGCTCGCGATGGACGTCGGCTTGATGCTCCCCAGGGAGAAGCCAGTGGCGATGCCGGTGATGGGTGCAGCGGCAGCGGCTGACGTGGCGACCGGAGTGGTCGCCACTGCTGCCGCCGCCCCGAGGGGCTTCAGCATGACACCCAGGCCCCCTGTGGTGGTGGTCGGGGCCACGCTCGCCGCTGTCGTCGCCACGGCGCCGCCCAAGGTGAAGCCGGTGGCGGCCGGGTTGGGGGTGGACGTGGGGATCGGCATGGAGAAGAGGGAGGAGCTTAGAATGGGAGCGGCTTGGGTGGCGGGGGTGATGGAGACGGGGGCAGGTGTAGATGATGGCTTGATCCCAAAGCTGAACCCTCCTCCACCCTGCATCGGCGCTGCTGCTACTGTAGGGGCCGCTGCTAGGGTGGGCTGGACGCCCATGGAGAGGGTTGGTGCTGCAGCGTTGCCGAAGGAGAAGCCTCCACCGGCCGCAGCAGGGGGCGCTGCCGAGGCGGTGGTCATCTGGACCTTGGCCGAACCAAAGCTGAATCCCCCCAACCCGAGGCCCCCAGGTGCTGCCGCTGCGGGGGCCTGAGCCTGCATTTGAGGCTGCATCTGTGCCTGCATTTGAGGCTGCATCTGTGCCTGCATCTGCGGCTGGACGGCTGCTCCAAAGCTGAAGCCCCCTCCGGCCGGTGCTGCCATGGTGCTCTGAGCTGTGAGACCTCCGCCGAGTGTGAAACCCTGGGCCGGGGCTGCGGTGGTGGTACCCATCGTGAGCCCTGTTGCTGCGGGCTGCGGGGTGGCTGTCAGGCTGAACGCGGGGGTGGGGGTCCCGAACGAGAAGCCTCCGCCGCCGGCAGTGCTCTTCGCAGGGGTGCCGAAGCTGAACCCCCCGGCTGGGTTGGACTGGACTGGCTGAGCGGGGCTGGCGGTCGCGAACGAAAAGCCTCCTCCTCCAGCCGCGGCGGGCGTGGAGGTCGCCATGCCGAACGCCGTGGTGGGAGCCGCTGCCTGCGCGGGTTTCTGGGCTCCGAAAGACCCGAACCCCCCCGCAGGGGGCTGGCCGAAGCTGAACCCACCTCCACTCATTCTCCTCGGCTGGCTGCGCTGTGATGGACCGACAAAGAGGACCGAGGGGGGGGACTTCCTAGTCGTCCCCGCTTAGCTTTTGGCGGGCCACAAAGTGTGTTTGTGTATGGTTCGACTTTAAATGTATTCGCTACGCCGATTTAACCGACTAGACGACGTGGATGAGAAACACCCGAAATCGCGGTGCTGTCTATTCAACCGTCACTATTGGAAAATACAAATAAAAACATCCATTTCAAAACGTGGTTAGCACATAACGATAACAGGTCCTTCAGCAGGCATGTCGGTGGTCGGCTAAAGGAAGTGACGGAATAAAGGACCCCGGTTTGTCAAAGATCATGCAGGAGAAAAAAGCAAGCCGCCGCCAGTGGGTGTGCGTTGCGCATGTCCGGGAGCAGGGAACCACTCAAATATGGCCTTATCTAGCGTACGAAATAAAGATAAGATGAATTAACTCGATAAATACTGCTGAAATGTACTGCTGGAGTAGTAGCAAAACTGAAGGAAGTACAACACAGAAAATATATGTTTAAGTCGTTTGGAGCACCTGTGGTTGTTGTCATATTCACCACAAAATCTATCCTGGGTAATAAACAACCAGAGCGACTCAAAAAAACAAGTTGAGGCATATAACACATATATTATCAGTTTATATATTATCTATATAATTATATATTATTATCATATTATCAATCATTTTTTTAATGTGTTGTTTGTTTACCTATTTCTTTCTTTACACGTGTATTCTCTTGGCTGACAGCAGGTGGTAGTAATGCGCCATACGGTGTAATTCAGCCCAGAAAAAGGATCATAGGAAGAAGACGTGCTGTGATGATTATCTCTACTCTTCTCATCACAGATGATCTCTGAACTGTATACAGTCACAGTGTTTGGCGTGTGTTGAGGAACTGGCATCGTGTGTCAAATCAAGCAGTAACTGCGAAACGGATGACCTTTTAAAGTGTCGCTTGTTTCTCGGAATCCTAATCCTAATAATGGCTGCATTGCTTTTATATTGCATGTGATGACAGAACGGTGGTTAAATCCAAAAGCGTGCGTTGCAGACCATGATTGTAGAGCTTTAACCATTGGCTATTTTGACAACAAGATCCCATAAGGCAACAACATGCATGCATAAGTTCATTCTTAACAGCTGCCAGAATTTTAACCTTTAATAACCAGCCAGACGTCGGGCGTAATCTTCAAAATGAGGATTCTCGGGGTTTTAAGAAGTAGTGCTTCCATTGGGAAGCACATCGACTACTATTCTAAGTTTTCCCCGTCACCGCTTTCAATGAAACAGTTCTTGGATTTTGGTAAGACCCCAGCACTTCATCAAAAGACACAGACACTCACTCACTCAAACACTCGGTGTCTCACACACACACTCACTCACTCACTCAGCTTTTCAATACTGAGCATACTTTGTTTACATTGCACATTTTTTCAGGCTCAGAAAATGCCTGCGAGAGAATGTCGTTCGCCTTCCTCCGACACGAGGTTCCTGTGAGGCTGGCCAACATCATGAAGGAGATCAACCTGTTACCGGACAACCTGCTGGGGACCCCGTCCGTGCGCCTGGTCCAGAGCTGGTAGGTCGACAGAAACCTCAGTCTTGTTTCTCAAATAATCTGATCTTCTGCTTAGATATGTTTCTGTCTTTTAAGGTGTATAAGATGCATGTTTCTGTAATATTAATAATTTGATAAGCTGTATGTTTCTGTCTTTTAAGGTATTTGCGAAGTCTTCAAGATATCATAGAGTTCAAAGATAAAAATGCTGAAGAGGAAAAAACGACCTATGAGTAAGTTGGTTGAGAAGGCTTATCTCATTATATATTCCGGCTAAGATTTAAAGTCCAAATACAAACTCAAGTTCAAGATTCCCACGCCTTGCTATTTAAACCCACCCTCCCGTGTTCAGCTTCACTGACGCCGTCATCAAGATCCTGAACAGACACAACGACGTGGTGCCCACCATGGCCCAGGGGCTGGTGGAGTATAAGGAGGCGTACGGAACAGACCCCATCGTCAGCCAGAACGTCCAGTACTTCCTGGACCGCTTCTACATGAGCAGGATCTCCATCAGGATGCTGCTGAACCAGCACAGTGAGTAGACACCTCTGTTGGGTGCGTCCTCTCCTCCAGGAGAAACACCCGTTGAAATTGGTTTAGTGTCAGGTTAGTCACTATTTCTATCTATTTGCTGCTTTGCTTCACAATAGCACATTCTGTTGCCTTACAGCGTATTGATCGGATAGTTAATTTCATTTACATTGAGGGGCATTTAGCAGACGCTTTTATGCAAAGCGACTTACAATAAGTAGTGTACAGTTGTCAGAAGCAACAGTAACAACAGAAACAACAATATTTCGCTGCCGGTAAAGCAAGGATGTTCATACAACCAAGTGGCAAGCACTAACAATCGCTAGGTTAACCCATTCCCTTTATACAACAAAGATAGCTAGGATAAGACGCTAAGTACTATTTTTAAGTGCCAGGACGTACAACATTAAATAAGTGCGTACATTTAGTGCCAGGACATACAACATACAATAAGTGCATAATAGGGGTGGGATGGTAAGGGGGAGGCTATGTAGGGTCTAGGTGAACTCTGAACAAGTTAATCTAGTGATGGAGCAATTGATACAGAGTGTATGATCATCTCGGTCAATGTTCACTAGTGGTTGTTATTTGCTAAAGACCAAGGATTAGGCCTCATCGGTTATAGTCGGCCACTTCATAGGTTACCTTTCTGAACACCCAAGGCGTTCTGCCTCATCGTGTTGCTCTGCGTTTCCCTGCAGCTCTGCTGTTCGCTGGAAAGGTGAAGGTGAACCCAGCGCACCCCAAGCAGATCGGCAGCATCGACCCCAACTGTCGCGTGAAAGATGTGGTCATGGGTGAGAATCCTTCATTAGAAAGGAGGTCCATGTATCTACATGTTAACATATGATCTACATGGGGATATATTCAACGTTTAAACGGCTATGCACATTTATAGAGCAACCAAAAGATGCATTTGAAAATTGCATTGAAGTAACTATAATGAATGTAATTGCTGCTGAACATGTTTCTAAAATAACTTGACAGTAGATTTAGGAATCAAAAAGACGATGTTTGGAGAATCGATTGGTTACATCTGTAGATGCAATGTCTGAATCTTTGCTGACATTAAGCCTCTTGTTGTATTCCCATTGTCTCTTTCGTCTCCTCAGACGCCTATGAAAACGCCAGAAGCCTGTGTGACCGATATTACATGAACTCCCCAGAGCTGCAGATGGAGGAATTCCATGGTATTCATTCATTCATTCATTCATTCATCCATCCATCTATCCATCCATGGACCACTGGTCTCTTATCTGATCTCCTGCAAACTGTCTCCTTTTTCAATGCTCTTTCGTTCCTAAACAGTTAAAGAAGATGGAAGCCCGGTTACCGTGGTCTATGTCCCCTCTCACCTGTACCATATGGTGTTTGAACTTTTCAAGGTAAAAGTTTTTCGACTTTACCCATCATACATAATAATAATAAATAATCCCATACAATTATAAAAACTGTGCTCTCGTTGCATTGTACCCTTGAATCATGTTGTGAAAGGGTGCACTTTTATTGTTGCAGAACGCCATGAGGGCCACCATGGAGATGTATGGGGATTCTACAGACTACCCTCCCATCCGGGCACAGATCGCCCTCGGATCTGAAGATCTCACCGTGAAGGTAAGTCTGCTGTCGCTGTGGGGTTTTAAACAGCCCCTCAGGAGATATTCACCCTAAATGAGCTGTGATGTGGCTGTCGGGATAAACCAAAAAGTACTGCAAACTAATCTGTAATCTAATGAAAGCAACACCTTTATTACAATGTACTATCTCTTATTTACCTATACATTTATACAATCTCTGACACGTTGTTACGTTGCTGCATTCAGTTTGTGTGACCTTAAATGTTGTTTACAGACGTTTGAATGTCAAAAGGTACACCAGAAAAAACAACGCAAAATGGCAACAACTGCAATACAAACTTGGAACATGAGTGTGTGTTAGTAAAGTCAAGTCATGGTGTGTAGCAGTATTCAATCAAATGATGTAACAGTGAAACGGCCTGGTGTTCTGTTTAATTTAGCAGTATTCAATGTGATGATGTAACGGTAAAGTGGTACGATGTTCTGCTGTGTTCCCCAGGTGAGCGATCGCGGAGGCGGCGTTCCACTGAGGAAGATCGAGCGTCTGTTCACCTACACCTACTCCACCGCCCCCCGGCCCAGCATGGAGGCCCGGGCCGCCCCGCTGGTGAGTCCCCTCTACTCCAGGATAAACAGGCAGAAACACCATGGCAACATCCCCTCCCTGATAAACAGGCAGAAACACCATGACAACATCCCCTCCCTGATAAACAGACAGAAACACCATGACCACATCGCCTCGCCTTCCCTGATAAACAGTCAGAAACGCCATGCCACATCCCCTCGCCTTCCCTAATAAACAGGCAGAAACACCAAGACAACATCCCCTACCCTCCCTGATAAACAGGCAGAAACACCATGACAACATCCCCTACCCTCCCTGATAAACAGGCAGAAACACCATGACCACATCCCCTCGCCTTCCATGATAAACAGTCTGTAAACCCTCCCTGATCAGCAGTCAGTAAACCCTCCCTGATAAACAGTCGGTAAACCCTCCCTGATCAGCAGTCGGTAAACCCTCCCTGATAAACAGTCAGGACCTCAATTGCCGTGCAGACATGAAAACTTTCGCCATGCATCTTATTTATCGCTTACTGTCCTTCGGGCTCACGTTGAGCCTGCCGACAAAGTGGCGGTGTGTTGAGTGATTCAAATGATGAGTGGTGAGTGAGCCTGAGGCCTGAGCTCCACTGTGTCCGTCCCAGGCGGGGTACGGCTACGGCCTGCCCATCTCGCGGCTCTACGCCCGCTACTTCCAGGGGGACCTGAAGCTGTACTCCCTGGAGGGCTACGGCACCGACGCCATCATCTACATCCGGGTGAGCTCGCGTTCACGGGGAGCAAGGCGGTAACACTGCCAGGGTTGGGGGTATACTGCTATATGAATATGTAAATGTTGGGAAATTATCTGATTTGTTTTGTGATTTTGTTATTTAGCTTGGTTTAACGTAAGGGTTCAGATTGTTCAGGTACACCATTGTTTTTAAAATGCATAATTAAGTTGATCCCTGAAGGTGAATACACCATCGCACCGCCTCATTAGCCACAAATTAGCTTGCACTAAGATCATGTTGACATTTACTACGGACATTTACTTATTTAAAAAAAAAAGAAGAGGTTTTTGATTCGACCTGAGGATAGAATCAAATAATTTCAATATGCATTCATCTTTTTTCTCCCTATACATTATACTAAATATTTGTTGTTATAAATGAATTGCATTTGAATGCGTCATTCCTAATGTCCTGTGTCCCCCGCCCCCTGCCTGTGTCCTCAGGCTCTCTCCACAGAGTCCATTGAGAGACTGCCGGTGTACAACAAGTCGGCATGGAAACACTACAAGACCTTCCACGAGGCAGACGACTGGTGTGTGCCCAGCAAGGAGCCCAAAGACATGACCACCTACCGCAGCTCCTAGGGTCAAACGCCTGCTCCGGGGTTCTGGAGAGTTGGGAAAGGGTCAATTTTTAGATCTGGTCAGTGGTCGCTATGCTATGGAGGGGAGGTGTCTTATAACAGATCTATCGGCTTTAAACTGGGTGATTGATATCATGCCACCAGGTGTGGGTGTGATTAGCCAATTACAAGCCGTCTGAAAATCTGCCTCTTCCTGTGTTTTTTTTTTTAGTGACATCACAAGTGGGCGTGTCCACCTAGATGTATGCTGGATAGATCAGTCCACCAGCCTACCTTGTGGACTGTAGCAAATGTTGCTGATCTGTCCATCATACATCTAGGTGGACACTACCATTTGTGATTGAAAACACAGGAAAGGGCAGCTTTTCAAATGGCTTGTAATGGCTAATCACAGAATCAAGGAAAAGTCAAAGCGTCACTTTCAATTTGTTTATGAAAACTAAAATATGTGGCATGTTGCGTAGATCAAATAACTTATTTTATTTGAAAGGTAAGGCTGTACTCTTTACTGTCTTGAGCTTAGTGTTGGAACGCTGTTACAGAAACAAAGTATGTTTTACACCTTTACTTTGTTTGGATGAGTTGGTTGACAACATTGCAATGTAAATGTGTTTGGGGTTACAGTGGGCCTTTTCTGACCATATTAAGCAGCCTTAAGTGGGTTCTTTATGTTTAAAGTATTATGTCTTAATTGAGTTACTTGAGTTCAAAGTATTCTGTATAACGGGTTCAACTCTTATTGTCGTCAAATCACTCGGACTTAAGACTTTATGCAGTGCTATACTACATCTTTATTTCATTATAACAAAGGTGTAGTACACACTATCCACATATCAAGTACATACAAATAAATACAAATACACTCCAAAGTTGTACAGTTGTAAATCGAAAAGGGGCGGAGAAATCTAGAAATATGTATTGGTTGAATTAATCTGTTACGTGTAAGAGATAATGTACAGCACGCCAGTCATTATCGCAGTCATTATCTGTCCAGGACCCCTTATTACACAGCTACTAACTAAATAAATCAATAATTTGATGTAAAATGTAGCAAAGAAGGATTGTATTCCTTTTTATAAAAGATTTTATTACCTCCGCTAAAAAAAAAAAAAAAAATCGACAGTTGGAAAGAGTGTCCATAGCAGCGGTCTTATTCAGAAACGACAGCTGAATGCTGCATTTAACCAATCAGAATCAAGTATTCATTAAAGCTGTGCAACTTGGTTGACTTAAATACTAGACTGGACCGGTTTCTCTCTTCCCTGTCCAGTTGTGTGTGTGCTCTGTGTTGTATGTGTGTGTGATCCAGCCAAATGCAGGGAGGTTGACACTGCAGACATTTTGTGGGATTTATTTGGCCGCACAATAAAAGTTGTATCTTTTGATTAGACTACTGTTGGACGTCTTTATACACACGTTTTAAACAATGTATTTTGTTGTGGACATCCATCAAACTTGAATGTGGAAGAAAAAATTAAATAATTTGTATGCAGCTCAGTCATGGGTTTAAAAAAAGCCAGATAATAGTAAGAAACATCCACAGCACATGAAGTGAAAATGAGTTTATTGATGCCGCTTTACAGTATGTACCAAGGCTTCACAGGGAAGTGGACAACATTCTCGCAGTGCAACATTTTATCTTTTGACTCTATAAAATATACAAAAAACAGTTAACAACAGCTTGAATGGCAACACCATGGTAAAGTATTTCAGTGTGCCCGGGAACGCACAGACTCACAACACCCGCGCACTCTCAACATTCATAGTCACGTGGATCCATATTCAAACTAGAGTTGTATTTAGTAGGCACCCGTTGGGTGAGCCAAGACAGACTAGATTTAAAATGACTGTAACATCCCTGGAATCATTACAGTAACAGGGCCCTGTTCTGATTGGACGACAGAGCAGGGCTCCACCCACTCAGGCACTATTGGAATAGCAGTAGAAACAGCAGCTCTGCCCCTGATGCAAAACAAGTCTCCTTTGCTTTTCTTATTCAGCAAATGTTGTCGCTATTCTACTTAGTAGAAAAAAATGTGTATAGTATAAAATGTTACGGTAGTCAGATTTTCATTGTTTTTAAAATAAGAAGTAAATGCAGTTAATAGGCAGATGTATAAAACTTTTTTATACTCATAAAACATTGTCACCCTAAAGACATTTTTTATAGTGCTTTGAGATCACCTGTACAGCACCTTGCTGAAGGGGGTCACCTGGCCACAGCGGACCAGCCAAAGTGTTTTTAAAAATACAGATTACATTTCATGGTGAAACCTGACGATTATTGGCAAGAAGCACAACGTGACTTTGAATCATAATATCTTCTCGATATTTAGTGGTCAAATAACGCAGGGGCTTATTTTCGGTCACAAATCCAAAATGGGTTTTGTTTCTATCCCCCTATCTCACAGTTGAAATGGTTTGATTCGAGGGGGTCCGTGAGAAAGGGGGTTTCATTAGAGAACGCACATTAAACGCAAAACACAGAAAAAAAAGGGACAAGACCGCAGCACAGAGTTAAATCATGACTGGCATTTGGAAAATAAAATACACCGGTGCAATTCAAGAGCAGACGTGGTCGCCTGCGGTCATTAGTGGCATGGTCGTGTTGCATTAGAGGGAGGGGAGATGGCAGATATACAGTATGTGAGGGGGGGGGGGTCTTTGTAGTGAACGTTCTGCCCTGCGAGGTCCTGGCAGGGGGAGTGCCGCCTGATACCTCAGCACACAGAGTCCGTACTGGCTGGTAGTTTTCCACTGCGTCGCGCCTCCTTCTCCCGTTTCTCCCTCTGCTTCTCCAGCTTCTCCTGGGCCTTGCGCATGTCCTTCACCTTCTTCTTGATGGTCGCCCGGTCGCTCTGGCTGCTCACGCCCAGTGCCTGCGTGGAGGGGGGGGTGGAGAAATAACGCCATGGTTACCAACGTGTGGATGAGGATGGCGGGATCTCGGGAAACTCTTTATACTGATTTTGGCATTTTGTTTCGAGAGAAGTAAGCACAACCAACACTTAACTAATGATGTACCTATTGTAAGTTGCTTTGGATAAAAGCGGCTGCTAAATGCCCTAAATGTTTTATGTTTGGCCACAGGGTGGCAGTAAAGCACTGAAGAATTTTAATGATAAGTGATCTAATTATTCATCTTTTAAGATACAACCATCTCATAACATAATGCTTATTTTCTCAGATTATTAATATTTAATTATTGAAGACGTCAATCCCTTCCACTTCCTTAGGAAACACTTTTCTCACCTTCAACTTGTCGCTGTCCATCTGCATGAGCTGTTGGCCGTCCACGCCCTTGGTTGTGAACTCGGGAGTGTATTGGTCCATGTTCATGCCCATCAGCCAGTGACAGACTTGCTGATTGGTCCATTCAGGAACAGGGCGGTTCTGCCATTGATACTCCTTCCCTGTTGACACCGGTTCGCCGTCGAGTGTCTACAAAACACAAAATCATTGAAATTGAAAAATGTTCAATCAAAATAACAATATAAAGTTGAGAGTCAACAATATAAAGTTGAGAGTCAACAATATAAAATGGGAGTCCAAAATGTGGGGATGGTGACATTTCGGAAGCTTGGTCATTGCAATGTCAAACTTGTTGGCGACAACATGTTGCACTGCAGGTAGTGAACATTTGAAGTGTGAACCATTATAGTTATGAAAACACAAAACAAGGCCAGCTGTATGGATGTCAAAACACAGCGAAGCAGTGATATCCGTGAGGTGACCGCTGAATGAGGAAACATCTGCGTGCAATTACCTACAAAGCCTAAGAAAAAAACATGCATGTGCCCCTGGCAGTCGAGAGAGTTGGCGTTCTACATGCATGTGAACCTCACAGGGAATAAGGCAGCAACAATAATGTCCATTCTACTTGTCGGGGTTGAAAACACACACACACGTTCTACTAATTAAAAACATCCAAAGTCTTTAAAAAAAAGCACATTGTTACAATTAACTATCGCAGTACTGTACTGCGTATTTACAGTAGGTAAATACATAAATACGTTAGCGTAACAGAAAACACAAACATAGGCGTGACGTGCCAAGACAAAACTAAGACGGCGCTAAACCCTTCACCGGTCTAACCAAGCTAGTGAGCAAGGCTAGGTGGTGACGGCACGACTCCGGGTTTTCAGGGCACTGAAGTACAATAACAGCTGACTCACAAGAAAAACAGAGCTAGGCCATAACAATAAGGACAGCACAACACGCAACCACGCCCCCCCTCCACGCACATGCAGCCTTCAACCTGAAGTCAGCCGTTTATTTATAACCCGTGTGGAAGGCGGGAACCCCAGGGGGGAGGGCTGTCATACACACACACCCCCATCTCCCCCCCCCCCCCTCGAGGCGGGAGCTCTGGGGAGGGCCGGGCCGGGACAAACACTCACCTCGTTGGACGAGAAGATTAGGGTGTGCGAGCGGCCAGACAGATTGGGTTCAGCCACTAGCCCCGAGAGCTCTGAGCTAGGGCTGCCCGGGCTACAGTCGTCTACGACTGACACACTCTGGAACAGGTGGAGACAATCAACAGCGCGTTAACCACACAGCCACATAATCAGCGCCACCCCACAACAACAACAACAACAACAACAACAACACCACCGAGTGGGGTGGGGATTTGGGGGGGATGGGGGGATGGGGAACTGTGGTGCATGCTGGGTAAAACACATTTGGGTGGGAATGACGGTGAAGGATTCAAATGGAGTTAGCGTGACCGAGGTCGGTGATTCAGGGTGTGGGAGGCGTCAGTCGACCGCAGCTAATCCATGACTACCATGCTACGCTAAATGCTACATGTCGCTAGGCTACACCGCTCACCACTGGGCGCCGGCGCCGACAGACCGACAGAGCGCAGGTCGTCGGCTCTCGCACGCTCGGCCACGAGGGACGAGAACAAACACCCAGCACTTGTGGAATGCTAAGACAGCCGCGACCACTACGAGGGGCTGGGACCCCACCTCTACTTCTATCAGGGGGAAGCAGATGAGCTAAACGCTAGGTATGTGGTAATGTCCTCCAAAAACAATTGCTAAGCAGTGGCTTTAGTTCAATGTGTACTTTAGGGTGTACTTTAGTTCAATGTGTTCAATGTTGTACTTTCCACACGAAAGTACAACTCGACAGTGCATTCACAATGCACTGCCGGAGTTCAACTTTAATCTGTGTCCTATAAATGTTGTCTCAATCACAGATTAGTCCTAATCCAGGCACTCCAGACAAGGCCAACTCTTAATCTGACTCCCACTGAGACTGCCATCAGTTTCCAAGGAGCTTAATCCACAAATGAGGTAATATTGAGTCGCAGTCACATTACCACATACCTGCAGCTAGTGGAAGACACACACGGAGGGGTTACAAATCACCACACTACTGGTTAGTCATCTAAATCAAATAATTTGAGTTATAATGTGAAGAGAAATGATGATATACTGTACCAAGTCTAATGATCGACTGAATAAAGACGACCAAGAGAGATTTGTCTGTTTTTAAAAACGAAAAAAAAAAAAGGTTTAGAGAGACAATGACGACAATGACGACGTGACGATGCAGACCAGTGACGGAATGAAAAGCAGTCTGAACCTTAGCCTTAAGCTAACTTTACTGTTGACCTCGTCAACCTTAATCTAGAGCAGGCCTTGCGAGAGAACGCCAGGCAGGATTCAGGTGCTGCGTCACCATTCGCAGACTCATTAAGAAGCAGCTGAATCGGTTCCCGCTCCCTCTCTCTCTCTCCCACCCTTTCCTGCTCTAACGAATTACAGAAGGACACGACTATTTTGGTCAAAGTTGGAAGGTGATTTATTTTAAAGAAACAGTTGCTCCGAACGGGGAAACGTCTAGGCTTGGTTAATGAGCCACCATTCAGACTGTTGTTCTTTCTCCCTTTGAGGGGCTGGGGGGGTTATTCTGTAATTAAGGGCGTGTAAACACTGTCTCTCTCACACATGGCTAGCGTTGAGAGGTACGGCAGGGTGGCTAAGAATAGTCCAGCGAGACGCAGAACACAACGGGGTCAACCTGCTCTCTGGAACCTGCTGTTTTCAGACAGCTGCATAAGTACTTCTTCACTGGGGAACCTCTGTCCAGAGCCAGAGCCAATGCCCATTGAACCTTTCATCTGTCTTAACTTAATTTCCGTGTTTGGTTTCCAAACCACGAAGCAGTAACAGTTGATTGGAATAATGTAATCCACTGTCAGTATAATACATACAAACCTTATTTGGCTAGGCTGCTTTAACGTGGCTGTCGGCAAATTAATCCAACGTATTTATTTGACAGGGTTAAAGGATTAATCGATTTAAATCGATCAACTGAGACTATGAGTTAATGACTCCATGAATTGAATCCATGAAATTAACTCCAGAACTTTGTGATTGTTCCCTAGTAATGAATTCAATCCGTTCAGACGGTCATCGACGTCGTCCCGTTTGAACAGAGTTCCACCGTGACACGCACGTGAACGAGCTGACCCCACTTTAAGTGCGCAGTATAACGCGTGTCCTTCCGATTCAGGACGTGGTACAGGCCCCGGTTTCAGGGCCCCGGGTTCAGGGGCGTGGTCCGGCCTGCGGCGCATACCTTGTTCCTGCGCTCCTGGCTCTGCTCGCTGCTGGTCTCGGTGGCAGTGTAGGGCAGGCTACTGCTGGACGAGGACGGCTCCTTGTCCCGCTCCTTGTCGCCGAACCAGGAGAAGGGCATGCAGGTGGGGATGGAGGACATGGACTCGGCGGGGGAGATGGTCCCCCCGGACTGCTCCAGGAGGTCCGCCGAACCCCTGGGAGGAGGGCAGGAGACGCAGGGGTCAGAGGTAGTTAGTCACAGGAAAAGGCCACAACTGAATGAATGAATGAATGAAAACACCATTAAAAAGGATATTAGGACGCCAAGAAAGACGTTTGTAAACATGAGCATACACATGCCAGTGATGAATGAATGAATACACTTTTTTGATTTAATTGAATCCAATAATGTACGATGAGTACATTTGAGTTGTGCTTGTGATTATTGTGACTTTAAGTCCCTCAGTCATGAAGATGCGATGGCTCACCTGCTCCCCATAGACGCTCTCATCGCCTCCTTATCGTGTTTCTTCCCCTTCCCACCAGACTTCCGCAGGCCCCTGTGGGAGCATTAGCATTGACATTAGCCTTAGCATTGACATTAAAGAAGGAAAAATAAAGAATATACATTCATGTGAATTTGGAGCAACAGTGACAAAGAACCAAACTCAGGATCTCACCCAAAGTCCGGAAACCGTCTTTTTGGTTTGGCTGCCGCAGAGCTCTCGTTCAAATCTTCTGGTACACAAGAATAACACAATCACTGATTAGTCATCACTGAATAGTTGATGATTGACTCAACTCAATACTATTGCGTTAACTTTCTTTTTTAACCAGAAACCTCTACATTATCTTAGTGGAAACGCATTACCGGTACCGTCCTGTAGCGGGTGCTAAAGTGCATTGACCTAAAGTCAACTTGCATCCACTGCACTGCACTGCTCGATGTTCATTTAAAATACAAACATTGAACTGCAGAACCGAGCCCCAATGTTAAACATCACAAAAGATAAATAAGAAACCGCTATATCGTATCACAATATTTGCAGAAACGCAATACATATGGTATCTATAACGTGTACGTTGTAATAACGTATTGGAGGTTCCTGTCGAATCCCAACAAAGTCGGTGGTCAACCTCAGGCCCAGACCTGCCGGCCTCCTCTCACCTTTGACCTCCTTTCCCTTGCCTTTGGACTCCCGCTTTTTCACGTTGCGCGGGAACCCGGAGGGGGAGTGTGGCGAGGGGGGCGACAGAGAGGGACTCCCCCCGCTCTCCATGCTGTCCCTGTGGGAGGGGCTACTGGAGAGCTCTGCCTTGTTCCGGTCCCCTGGCTCCTCCCTCTGCCCGTTGCCGGGGTGACCCACGGGCACAGGCAGCGACAGGCTCTCCTGTATGGACCTCCTCCTCCTGGGGGGCTCCTCCTCCTCCTCCTCCTCCTCCCCCCCCTCCTCCTCCTCCTCCTGCTCCTCATCCTCCTCGCTGTCCTGTAGGAAAATGCGATGTCATTTCATAGACACGGTACAAACAGTTCCAGGCGGTTGTTAATGTAATCCTCATTGGAGGAGGAGGAGGCTCTGCAGAGTGGAAAAAACCCAGCAGCTGAGGCTCCACGTGTGGAACGGAAAGCCGGGGAGCAATCCAGGAAAACTCCACTGAAAATGTGACACGACTCAAAGAGAAGCAGAAACTGAAGAAGAAGAAAGTGGAGGCGGTGGGTGGACTGACCGGCGAGTGGCGTGATGTCACGGCCAGGCTCTCCTTCAGCTTGCAACGCGACGGCGGCTGCCGCTTGGCCTTCTGGGCCAGCAGGCCGCGGGCGCGGTGCGCGCTGGTGTCCAGCCGCTCCGTCTCGGGGACCATCTCGGTCCAGTCCGTCCCTGTCAGAATGCGCACACGCGCACACACACACACACACACACACACACACACACACACACACACACACACACACACACACACACACACACACACACACACACACACACACACACACACACACACACACACACACACACACACTGAGTGGAGACCTTCCCTTCATGGGGGTGGGACAGGGGAATATGTAATATGTGGTGAAATAATGCAGTCTGGGGGTCTAAATGATAAATGGACTGCATTTATACCGCGCTTTTCTAACTAGTGGCCACTGAAAGCGCTTTACAATACTGCCTCACATTCACCCATTCGTGCACATTGCACACATTCACACACCGACGGCTATGTCCACCATGCAAGGCGACAGCCAGCTCGTCGGGAGCAGTTAGGGTGAGGTGTCTTGATCAGGGAAAAATCGACACTCAGTTAGGAGGAGCCGGGGATCGAACTAGCAACCTTCCGGTTACCAGCCGACCCGCTCTACCTCCTGAGCCACATGCCGCCAGCCTAGACCTAGGGGGCTTTGTGTTTTACGGACGTTGAAGTGGTCCAATGACGTGACTATGTGTACTGCTGCACAAATTCGAATTTGTCCCGATGAGGATGAGGATGGAGATATGTGTGGACAACGATCCACACATATCTGCAAAGGAAACACGACGTTCAGGGGGCCGGTGCCTCTCTGAAGGTGCGGCCAGCTACCTAGCGAGTCGACAGATTGCGAACTGGTGGCGGTGCCTTGGCTGCAGAGCCCGGCCTCTCCTGCCAGGTCGGCGCTCAGCTGGGCCTCCGCGGGGTCCGCCGGCTTCCCTCTGGCCTCCAGCGCCGCTAGCTGTGGAACCGAGCAGAACCGAACCACCCCCGACTCTCATTTTAGGGTCCTCATTCTCATTTACATTTAGGGCGTTTAGCAGACGCTTTTATCCACTTACAATAAGTACATGTGTCAGAAGAAAGAGAAACAATATATCACTTTCAGTACAGTACAACATACAATAAGTGCGTAAGAGGGGTGTGAGGGGGTTTCGATTAGTTGAGGTTCTTTATCGTACCCTCTCCTGAAGGCTCTCCATCTGCTCTCTGTACCACGCTTCCTTCTCTTCCAGAGCCTTCTTCATCTCTTCCTCCTTCTTCACAAAGTCGATCTCCCTGGAAGAGGACACAAAGGGGGAATGCGGTTCACATCGTGGCCCTTGGCTGCTCTTCCACAAGACAAATGAGTTGCAGAACGTCTCCGTTGAGGGGTTAGGTTAATTGGTCTCCAGGGACGTGCTGTAAATGAGCTTGACCAAGGTCAAGTGTTTTGACCCGCTAAGAACGCTACTTGAAGTACAGCTCTTGACCCATTTCCCCCTGACCACCATCACTGCTCCCCACATATAATGTAAATATTATTATGTAAGTTCAAGCGACGTTAGTGCGAGAACAGCACAGTTAAAACAACACAAGTACGAGACAACAGCACAGTTAAAACAACGTGAGTAAAGCTGACATTCCAAAATGTAGTCCCAGTTCTATTGGAACAAGTCCAATCCTATGTGCGTCGTGATTAAACAAATAAAGGTTTCCGTCATGCCGGCCCTCGATGTGTCACCTGAAACACTTCCCGTCTCCATCTGTGGGAAGGGTGTGACTCACTCCACGAAAGTCAAAGTGAAAGCAAAAGCCTGTGATGACCACACCACTGCCGTCTCAATCACAACACGACCACTCACTTCTGCTGGTAGTCCTTGAGCAGCTTCTTGGCTTTGTTGTACTTCTTGTCAAGGGCGTCGTGCTGGCTCTGGCTGTCGGCCAGGTGCTCGTTGACCGTCTTGCACAGACCCTGGGCCTCCAGCCAGTAGCCCTCCAGCTGCAGGATCTTCTCATTGTTCTGCTCGATCTTCTGCACCAGCGCCGCCTCTCGCTCGCTCCACAGTGATCGGTCCTCCTCGGACTCGCTTAGCTAAATTGGTGGATGGTAAGAAACGGCTTGCTGTTAGGAGTTGATCGATCACTCACTCACATCCCTCACTCACTCACTCCGATCTCTCACTCTCTCCAATCTCTCACTCACTCACTCCGATCTCTCTCTCACTCAATCACTCCAATCTCTCACTCACTCACTCACTCCCATCTCTCACTCACGCACATCTCTCACTCACGCACATCTCTCACTCACACACACACACCAGTCATTGATGATCATGCTTAGAGAACTTATTTTATATCATACCTGCTCTTTTAGTTGGTTTACTTCAGTCATGACCATGCCATGTTTAAGTTGGAGCTGATGTAGAAGGTGGGGACAGAAATATCAATCATTAACACACAACCCAATCAAACAATCTGTGGCTAGCTCCCCCCCCCTCCCAAGAGTAAATGATTGATAAAACAATGGCTACGAATCAAAACACAACGGAAGCATTGAAGTCATACCTCCTTGAACCTGAAGGCCATCTGAGAGGAATCCATGTTGCCGGGCAGGAATGACGCCTCGCTGTCAGGAAGCTCCAGCAACTCCGCGTTCCTCCCCACGCAGAAGCTGGAGCCCAGGATCTCCTCCTCCTCCTCCTCCTCCTCCTCCTCTACGGGCTCTTCCTCCTCGTAGTGCTCCTCCTGGAACCATGATGACATCACCCCCCGTTAGGGAACGGCTCCCTCGCCACACCCCTCGCCAGGCTCAGCGTGAGTCAACAACGCTCTCCCCGCAGGATAAAGTTCACATGTGGTCGGCACTCCGCTGATCATATGCACACATGATAAGAGGATTGGCCAGCAGGGAGCCCCAGCAGGCCGGGGATACTGGTCCATGGATTTGGACGGATGCTCTCTTGACCCCAATCATTGGCCATAATCACCCCATACATTCTGTCCACTTTTGGAAGCCTGTTAGCCAATTGTTAACTACCCATGGCTCAACATATTTTGTAATTTGCTCATACTGAATTGTTCCATCAAGCTCTCCCTGCTCACAGTGGAACATTAACAAAGGCTTGTTCTTGAGGTTTTGCTTTTTAAGCCAGAAAATGTCACCGTCTCCGTCAGTGAGGCTGTGGTCAAACCCACACCCACCACCAGTGTTTAGACTGACTGCCTGGCCTACAACAAACTGCTTCAGTTCCTGGATGGACAGCCATGGGATTCAATGAGAAAGCTAGTTAAGGGCCTATGAGCCCAGGGGCCTAGGTTCACAGAGGCCTAGGTGCCTGGGGGCCTGGGAGCCCGGGGGCCCAGGGGCCCGACCTGTGGACTCACCTCCTCTGTGGACTGCTCATATGTGTCCTCCAGGTGCTGCTGGTGCAGCTGATGCTTCTCCTGCTCCAGGGTCTCACTGATCAGGCGGGCCACCTCGCTCTGCGTTCCCGCCTTCTCCCGGCCTATCAAGAACCTGGTGTGTAGGGACGCGTTGCGTTAGTGAAGGCCGTGTTCCAATGAAGACGCGGCAGGGACGACGAGAGGTCTGCAGCTCGCTTTGCCAGCCAGCAGTGACCATATGAAAGAGCCTGCCCGGTGCACTGTGCCACTGTGTTGGTTTCATTTGCCTACGGTCAATCATTCACATGGGCCACGATTAGTCAGCCCGACCTCCGTCTCAGTTAAGTAACAAACGGGCCATTCACTCTCAGGATGTGGTGTAATATTAAATATTATTATTATTATTAATGTATCACGTATCACTATAACTATGCATCTCTAAATTGGTAAGCAGAACTGTGGGATACTTCGGTCCAATCTGAATCTTATCTAATCTTGTGCTGTGTAATCATTGGTGGTGTCCTGCCATAGACTGGAAAGAATGTGTACACCCATTGAATTACACGCGACTGGAATGAAGCTGTAGATTTCCTGCTACGGGAGCCATAATTGCTTGAGCGCAGCAGTGGAAACAAACCATATTTGGCACATTGAGGGCGTGAATTGAATTACTGCTTCACAATATTCCAAATGGCCGAAACTCAACGACAACAACTCAGGATTTCAGAGCGAGACCTAGGATGGTGGCAGTTAGTTTTTTACCATCCAACCACCACAGAGGGACTACATTTTAGTCTCTTCCACAATGGCTTCACAAACAGGTCCAAAAGATCAATGTGGGTTGTGAACAAGAGAGAGACAGGTATAGACTATGATCTCACCCCACGGTGCCTTGTGTGTTCTTGAGGACCGTGGCCGCAAAGAGCTGAGTGACCCCCACCAGACTGGTCCCGTCCACCTCCACTATCTGGTCATTCACTTGGATCCTGGAGAGAGGCAGGAAAGAGAGATGTTTCAAAACAACGTAATTGTAATACGGGAGGCATCAGCCAGCTGGGAAACACCACAGAGGATGCCTCTCCCTGGGAAACCAACAGTCTGACTGTTGTCTTTTGCTGCTTCAGAAGGTTTAAAAATACAGTTGCTTGTTTTGAAGGCTGTCTCTCTCGGAGCCCGGGGAGAGATAAGCCAAAAGCCCTGCATACATACAAACCGTGGTTATGCATCGCATCTGCTGCCATTGAAGAATGTGGTTTCAGCAGGGAATACAATCATTCTAAACAGCAGTAGTGCGATGTGCGTTAGTTGTGGTAGTGGCTCACCTCCCGTCCCGTTCAGCCGCTCCCTGCTCTGTGATGGTCTTCACAAAGATGCCCAGCTTCTCCAGCCCCTGGTCAGCTCCGACACCCATTCCTATGATGCTGATGCCAAGCCCGTTTTCTCCTGAGAAAGAGGGTGGAACCACAGAGAACCATTTACATTTAGGGCGTTTATCAGATGCTTTTATCCCAAGCAACTTACAACTATTCATACACATTCACACACCAATAGCAGTGTCAGCCATGCAAGGCGACAGCCAGCTCGTCGGCAGCAGAGTGAGGGTGAGGAGCCTTGCTCAGGGACACTTCGACACTGAGCTAGGAGGAGCCGGGGATCGAACTAGCAACCTTCTGGCTACAAGTCAACCCGCTCTACCTCCTGAGCTAAGCCGACCCCAGAACCGGGTCAACCTGCACCAACAAAGGAATCACCCAATGACCGACAAGCTTGTATTGAGTTATTTGAAAATAACTCCTGTACATGGAAACAAATGTTAAAGCAAAACCTTAGACCCTCGTTGCCTATGGCTATGAAAGGTCATGACATTGTTGGAATGGATGCCTTGCACTACGGTGGCATCTCGGCAGACGTACCCTTCTCGATCTCCACAGGGAAGACGTCCATCTTCTCCACCCTCTTCTCCAGCTCGTACTCGGCCGAGGCGGCCACCGGGTCCACGTCATCGTTACGCCGGTCGTAATCCTCGTTGGAGTAAGTGTTGAAGATCTGCCGACGAAGAATTGAAAGTGCATGCATTGAAATCGGTTTCCATTCACATTTACATTCAGGGCATTTAGCAGACGCTTTTATCCAAAGCAACACTTTTAATCCAAACAACCATTCACACACCAACGGCAGTGTCCACCATGCAAGGCGACAGCCAGTTCGTCGGGAGCAGTTAGGGTGCGGTGCCTTGCTCAGGGACACCTCGACACTCCGCTAGGAGGAGCCGTGGACCGAACTAGCAACCTTCTGGTTGCAAGTCAAGTCAACCCGCTCCACCACACCTCCTGAGCTAAGCCCACTCTGTTTCATGCATGCGATGCATACAAGTGTTTTTAATTATAAAGGCGATCATCATTAAATTGTTCCATGCCTTGCTCGGGTCCCAAGGAAGAAATGGAGTAGTAATAGAGATGGAAGGACACATTCCTTAGTGTTGGGTAGTATCACTATGGAGGAATGCAAAGTGGACCACATGGTTCAGCAGTAGTCGCTGAACAGACAACTATCGAATGAAAATCTGATCTGTTATCTGTACCTCCAAGTCTCAAGAGTTCACTGAACTGCAGCATTTCTCTCCTCTCCATGGTTCCCTGATCGTTAGGAATCTGATGCCTTTCAAGATGCTTTACTCTTCTCTGGTACTCCTTCAGAAAACCACCAGCAGACCATTCATCTCTTTCATCACTACTTCGACCCACATCAATGATCTAAGCCGTGTACTTTTGATTCCAAGGTTAAGATTTGTGCTCCGCTTTTGACACCAAAAACGAAACAAAATGCTGTACAGGTGTTGGAGCCGAGGAATGTCAAAACATGAACGTGAAATGCAGCGTTTAATGGGGTGCCTCCAAAGCAGTGCGCTGAGAGGCTGACAGGCCAGGCCTGAGCACTGGAGGAAATCCACAGACCCCATCCTCCTGGATGGCCTTTGACTACAACATCTCACCTCACAGCAGGCAGAAGAAGTAGGCCAACAGCTGGCCAGAGCAACACAGGGCCTGCAGGCTCTGAAATGACGGGTGTGAATCATCGTGGATCACCAAGGAGAAGAAAAGTCTCCAAATAAATAAATAACCATGTCTGCGTATGTTTGCAGACGCATTCTTTCGGAGTGTGTGAAATTGTGAAGCAGGGTCGTAGGGATGTCATATCTTTTCAAAACTCTTTCATGCAACTCAGTCAGTATTATTCGAACCCAGGTCAGCGGTTCTGCTGCCCAGCACCACCATTCTCTTCAAGGACGGCACGCCCGCCTGAGGTTTCCGCAATCATTTTTTTAAATGAAAATAATAAAAGATCTTGAACGATTATTTCATGGACTGCCACCATCAACACTCCCTGAGAGACGGAGACAGTCCAGAACTGAAATGGACTCTAGTCTGTGAACGATCAACGCTGGTTAATGCAGGTTAATGCAGAGCTGTCTCCTGGCATAACAAAGACAGAAAGTATACATTCTTTCTCTCTCTTCATGAAGAGAGAATGACCTCATTGAGGTAGACAAAGTATTTCCATACATGGATAATATTCTGCTGCATGGTTCGCTGTGGATATTCAAGACTACACCCTGTGGTTTCCCTGTTATTCCTGACTCTTTTGTTTTGACCTCATCTACGATTTAGCAAGTTCCCAAAATCAATTTTGAACCAAAACCTGCAAAGCCTCATGTATCAACTTTCAGCATTTCTACCACTTTTGCCTTATTTATCACTGCTAGCGACCCAACCAAAACATTCCATGGAACCTATAAGAAAGATAAATGTTAAATAACAGCAGGGCCGATACCACCACAACAAACCCAGCTCTGACTATCATTGTGGACAGACTTCATTAAAGCGGCGAAAATATGAAACTCGTGGCCGTGGTCAATCATCAACCTCTGATTTTATGAGTGAATCCTGCCATTATTAAAGGGTGCGCCGGCTGCCAGGGCGGACCGGGTCAGTGTGTTATTACATCCGAATGACAAGCTCTGCAGCGGAGGGCCTCATGTGTACAGTAGCGTCAGTGTTCCCGTGGTGAGACTCTCGCAGCTTGCCGTGCAAGGGCTGGGCTTTCGGATCAATGGCGCTGTGTCTTCTTCACTGACGGATCTCTCTTTTAGAAGAGTCACTGCACCAGAAAGTGACCACTCCTACACTGTAGTCCTGTGTTGCACCTGCAGGATTATGTCATGTCTCACATGAGTGGGAAGACATTTTAAGATGTTCATCTGTTTTGTCTTTTTTGTTTCAAAATAGTTTGGCTTGATTTTGTTTGTTGCCTCCAAGCTGGGGCTGGCAACACTGGAATAATAGGGTTGGGTATCGTTTGAAATATTTCGATTCCGGTTCTATTTCGATTCCTGTAAACCGATGCCGGTTCCTAAACGGTTCCGAAATCGATACTTTTATATTTTTTTTTATAGAAATGCCACGCCAACACTGATTCTTTGAAAAGGTAACTATTTGCGTTACTGTAAAAAAAAAAAATGAATTTGAAGTAGTGCTCAGTGTTTCCCACAGACCAGGAAGGAATGTGTGGCGGATTTGTTATGGGGGGGGGGGGGCGAGGCGCGGCTACCGGCTGGCGGAGTTGTTGACGGGGGGGGGGGATCAAATGCGCGGATCATTTTCTTTCTCGCGTCTCGTTTTTCGCCCGTGCCTAAAACCGCCACTGCTTATAATGCTTACGTTATAACCGCGGGTGGAATTGTTGACAGGTGGGGGGGCGATTACGGGCTGGCGGAGTTACATTTAAAAATTCAAGTAAAAATAAATAAGAAAAGCGGAATCAATTTGTGGCGCTCGTTGTTCAATCAGTGGCGCAGCGCCACACATTGGCCTATGTGTGTGAAACACTGAGTGCTTATATCTCCACCTTGACAATGCCAACTTTTCATCGGATTGCTCCGGACTCGCCGTCTCTGGCTCTGCTGCTTCTTCGAATCTGTTTGGTGTGTGTGTGGTGCGCTACTGCGCGTGGCCTGGCTTGTGTGTAAAAACACTGGCCCCGATTGGCTACCATGAAACATGACTCTGCCTTAGCCAATCATAATCGCTTATCTCGTTGTTAACCCACCCGGTCTCCTAGCAGTTTGTGTGTGGAGTAGTGGTGGATTTAAAGCCCATGTTGCAGGTTAACCGGAAGTTTCGATTAATGGGTACATAAAGCACTCAAGATATGTATATAAAGTTAGAAATGTCTCCAAAATGGTGTTAAAGTCCAGTTTTTGTAGTTTTTGGTTAGTAACGGTTATTTTTTTACGCGCTCGGCGATGACGTCACATGAGGTAGTCGTGGTGGAAGGTAGCCTCAGCCTTGAAGCTGCTACTAGAGCACTATGCCGTCTAACTGGGATGAGGAAGAGGCTCAATGGGAAGAGGTGGCAAGACCCACAGTTAACATTTATGATATTTCGAACCGGTTAGACGTGAGAGGGCGAATGAGGAAATACCGAGAGCCGATGGCCGTCAAAGACAAATAAATGCATGGTCAGAGGAGAATGACTGGAGAGTTGGTGAAGTGTCCTGGTGAGCTATTTAGAAACGCAGCAAGGAGCGCTGGAGCTAGTAGTCTATGAACAGCAGTGCATACAATAACAACTTTTTTTTTTTTACTGTCAGTGAATAGCATCGAGTGAAAGTCAACGTTTTCTTTATATCTAGTGACAGTGATTATGTCGTTGGCTTTATTTCTAAGCTTTTACCTCTTTCTCCGGTGAAAATGTTGTTTGCAAACGTAACCGAAGCCAAGTAGGCTGGTCATGTCTTCAGTGTGATTATTTTTGATAGTGCTAACTAGTTTTCCTCGTGATTGATTGTCATTGACACCGTCAGGGTACCGCTTACCGGGACAGGGAGAGAGTAGTAAGCGTGTCTTTGTCGCTGTGTTTGGCAGGTGTCTGTGTGGGCGGTGTCGTCCCATGGAAACTGTGGTGGAGAGATTGTGTTGTAGGGAGGTGAGCGCGTTTTGGTCGCTGGTCGAGGAGCTTACCCCGATGTAAGATGCAGATGTAACGTGCCTAACTGAGCATCCTGGATTTGAGGCATATGCTGCCTGAATCCGTTTGTGCTAAAGATAGCATCAGTGTTTCCCACACATAGGCCAATGTGTGGCGCTGCGCCACAGATTGAACAACGAGCGCCACAAATTGAATACGCTTTTCTTATTATTTTTACTTGAACGCGATTTTTAAATGTAACTCCGCCAGCCCGTAATCGCGCCCCCGAAATGCTGCCAGTACGACAAGTTCCCATTCCGACAGCCCTGTGCGCGTATGCAAATTAGCCATGTGCGCCAAAAAGAAGAAGGGCCCTATCTTGCGCCCGGCGCAATTGACTTTCTACACCGACGCATGTGTCGTTGCTAGTTTGCACCCGGCGCAAAGCTGATCTTCCCCCGCAGCAACCAGGCACCGCTACACTTGCATGTTAAATATTATGATGTCAAAGATTATTCATACGTGTGAAACTGCATAGAAATAGCGTGTGGATTGTGGAAACATTTTTTTTCCATAGGGCTGCATGAATGAACATGAATGAAGTATAGTAGGCTATGCCATGCGTTAAAATAATAATAATACATTCGAGCAAAGTATATTCCAGGCTTCCAAAACAAAATCTAGTTTTAGAGTAAATGATTGGTTAAATTATTTGGGAAAGAACAGCTCATACAACGGTAAGTTGTACTTTTAAATCAATGCATCTGCAAACACCATACAGCGAACATATGTTCTTGACCCAGACATCGTGTACAAGCCCATTACTTAGGATTGAAGAGTATTTGATCGTGAGAAAACTGTTTTACCGCGAGTGAGTATTTAATAGAATGAATGCGGGTGATGCTTGGTGCGCGCCCATCTGTCTAAACACACGCAAATTAAACACATAAGTGTATGAGAAGGAAATCGAGTCAGTCGACCTGCGATAAGCAGCTGATTCTGAACGGACTCGTCTTCGAGATGGACGTGTTCTAACGCATTTTTAATCAATGAAATGTTAACACAACAGTATATATCTGACCATTTAATTTTCGAAATTTTAGGTGAAGCCGAGCTTCCCTTGCAGTCGAGAAGTCGCCACTACGAAAGAATGCAATGTATCCAACTAGCGGGATCTAAACAAACTAAGCTCCAGTGAATTACTACAATGCAGAAGTAGTGGAGAATGGCGAAACACAGCAACTCTAGCCTACTCTCAACCAAAATAAAACTAATCGCCGCCCGGTGCAGCAGTGTGAACTGCCCCGTTTTTAGAACGTCTCAGCCCGTCTCGTCGCAAGGAGTTGCGAGTTGCAAGCAGTTGCGTCGCAAGTTGCTAGCAGCAGTTGCAAGCAGTTGCTACCTGGTCTGTGGGAAACACAGTAGCATACTTATATTTCAGGCAGGATCATGGTCCCCTTCAAGCCAGCAGGCACGAGTATGTTCATTAGGCATGGGCGATTCGCGAACGATTCGGTCAGAACGAAAGAATCCCGAAGGTGAACGACGAGAACTGATTCCCAAAAAGAAGAGAACTGATTCCTTTTTTTTTTTTTTTTTTTTACATAAAATAAAAATATGGTCACGTAAATAAAAGATACAAACGAACAGAGCTTCGTCTCCCCTCGACTTCATATTGATTGAGTCTAAAACGTTCTCAAACCACACGTCATGTTATGTTGTTATTCTATCTATCTATCTATCTATATATATATCTAGGCTATCTCTATCTATATATTTACTTATATAATCTGACACTGTCACTCTCTCACTAGCTGCTACTCGTCTCTCTCAAAGATATCAAGGCGGGTTTTCGGCTGTCGTCCCAAAGCGGAGTACCTCATGTGACGTCATGCAATGCATTGTGGGAGAAATAAGAATCATCGCTAACCTGTTAGCAAACCGCTAACATATCACCTACTTTTCCTTATTATATTTCTTTTTTGTGATACCCTACAACATCAAATACAATGGATAATTGTTTAAATGTTTATTACCAACTAGAAAACTGCCAGAAAAAAAAAAAAACCTGCACATTGGCCTTTAATGATTCGTTTGAATGAATCAGTTTGCGTCGGTCAGTTCGCCAAGAAGAGTCGTTCATTCGTTCGCTCGCATTTCCGGTAGCGGTGAATCATGATTCTTAGTCACTCGGTCAGACTCGGCTCCTCCCTCGTTCTCGTTCAAACGAATCGCGAATGCACAGTTCTCAGCCGAGTCGGTCAGACTCAGCTCCTCCCTCATTCTCATTCTCAAACGAATCACGAATGCACAATGGTGCAAACGGTCAACAATCAACACAACATTAACTAAGTTCCTTTTAGCTGAGGAGTGCTTCATGTTCGGAATCGGAATGTTGTTGCCCGGCTGACTCTCGTGACTTCTCAGTCCTCGAGTCTTCACCGCTAAACACAGTCAGTGAACGAACGGCGACTCGCGACTCAGCGCGACTCAGCGACTAGTGGGTGGAGCTGGGAGTCGAGTCTCGGAGAACGAACGAGACGAACGAGGACGAACGAGAGCGGTGAATCAGGTCGGTTCGTTCGTTTTAAAGAGTTGTTCGTTCGAACTGATTCGTTTGCGAACGAGCCACCACTAGTGTGGAGCCAGGGGTGCTTTCGGATTACAGTTTATTCAATCAATTCATAGTAGCGCACCCCACTTAACGTTCAGTAATGATAACGGCGTTATCATTACTATGAACAGTAATTAGTTTGATTACCCCTTTACTGAAAAAAAAAAATTTAAAAAAAAATAAATAAAAATTATTTTAAACGGCGTTATTCCAAACACTAAGTGTTTCATCAAATTGGAGGTATTTCCCCCCTTATACAAAATAGTTCTATTGCACATGCATGTGCTGTTTATTTTTTGTTTTAGTAAACTAAAGCCATATTTTAGAGTGTTTTACTTTGGACATGATGGCTGCAGCTGGGCAGCCATGATGTCCAGCCATCATGTGCATTTTCTCCGACCACAAGAGGGCGAGAGGATTGTTGCGGCACCGAAACGAGGCACCGAAAGAAATGTAGTCATTCGGTCCGGGTAGAACCGACCATGTTGTTCTCGGTACCCAACCCTAGTGGTTAACGACCCGATGAGCGTGCACCAGTGTTGAGGATTGGATGAAGAACAGAGATGGACCCCTGGTGGTCTAATGATGGAAGGAGGGCCCCGGCTGTGACCCCAATGTGAACCCTTTGGGTGGGATAGTGTAAACAGGGGGCGATGGGAGAGGTTTAAACATCCGCGCTGACAGATGTTGTGTTCGCAGCGAGGTGGCGAGCATGGGGTGCGGGGGTTGTAGGATTAGAAAGGTCAACTTTAGACCCTTTGCAGTGAGTGGGTATGATGTAATAATCATTGAAAAGGTGGAGGGGGGATATAGGATTAGAAAGTTTAACTTTAGACTCTTTGCTGTGGGTGGATATGATGTAATCACAAAGGGGGGGGGCGATAGAATTATAAAGGTTAACTTTAGACCCTTTGCAGTGAGTGGGTATGATGTAATAATCATTGAAAAGGTGGAGGGGGGGCGATAGAATTATAAAGGTTAACTTTAGACCCTTTGCAGTGAGTGGGTATGATGTAATGTTTGTAAGAGGGGGGGGTGTAGGATTAGAAAGGTTAACTTTAGACCCTTTGCAGTGAGTGGATATGATGTAATGATTGTAGACTTCCTGACGGTCTTTACATGCCAGGGGTGGTCTGTTGCCACCCCTGGCAGTCTGTCTCATGTATGCAGACCGTGGTCGAAATCCATGATAGGGCATAAAGAGAACGGCGTCCTGTAAATAAGGTCAGCAAGGTCTGGTGAGTGGGAGAATCCAGTCATTTGTTTCCAGACAAAAGCATGCATGAATATCGGGGAGACTTTCGTCTTTTGACCTGGTCTCCACAGGAGATCGCAAAGACAAAAGACATTAAGGAGAAAATTATCACAGTAACGACTGCTGCTCTGTGGTGAAAGGCAGGAATGCTTTTCACAGATTCCCCTTGCCTCAATCAACCCAACCGATTCCTCCCCCTTTCCTCCGTAACAACAGCTTCCAAACATAAGAACATAGAACCACCGCACTGTTTGCTCTGGATCAGATAGGCCACACTTACAATGAAAGATCACAGCTCTGACTTCCAAAGGTAAAGCCAAGGGCTTCCTGCATAGCTGAACACTCTCGATTGGCAAACAACCAACCCACTACCTAAACCCCTCTACTTGCATTATCATAACATGATGAGGCCTGATAAAGTGTTGACTCCAATGTCAACATGGAGGGGATTCACTTTCCCGTGGCCATGGACTATTCTGAACAATGTCAGTATCATGTAAACAGTCCTTTTGACAAGACAAGCCCATTTTCCTACATGTATACCTCGGCACAAAGTGAATTTCAGTGAGCAGAGGGCTCACTGTGGTTGTTTTCTGTGTGCGTCTCATGCATTTGTAAAAACCTCCAATGGTATCATCTTTGATCCCATGACCAGCTTTCATCTGCCATCTGCCACATTAGTCATGTGCGCACACACACACACACACACACACACACACACACACACACACACACACACACACACACACACACACACACACACACACACACACACACACACACACACACACACACACACACACACACACACACACCCAAGAAGACCCAATCCCTGTTTTCTGCAAGCCTCCCAGAAACACCAGTGTGG
The DNA here is from genome assembly GCF_964030765.1 of Micromesistius poutassou. Taxonomy (NCBI): domain Eukaryota; kingdom Metazoa; phylum Chordata; class Actinopteri; order Gadiformes; family Gadidae; genus Micromesistius; species Micromesistius poutassou. Next base: position 10,226,297 of record NC_140284.1, on the reverse strand, counting down.
GAACTGAGTCAGCAGCAGCAGCAGCAAGCTGAGCCAGTGGAGGCCCCTGGCTGCAGACCAAGGCCTGGGAGACCACCGCTCCATGACAGAGCTCATCATGCACGGTGCCCCATAGTGGTCAGCTCAAGGGATTGGAATCCTCCACCATCGCACCGCTCCAAACCCAACCGCTCCTCGTTTCTCTTGTAGTACAGAGCATGTACTTTACACTGACTGGACCATGTAGTTCTAGTTATATTTACATTTAGTGCATTTAGCAGAAAAATGACTCACAATAAGTACATTTGTCATAAGAAAGAGAAACGATATATCGAACATACATAGAACCAAGTGCCAAGCACTTACAATTGCTAGGTTAAGCCATTATCTGTGTACAACCAAGATAGCTAGGATTAGACGCTACACAATGCCACGTAGAAATTTTAAGTGCCAGGATGTACATCATACAATAATTTTAGTTTATAGGGGGAAACAAACGTCCCTTTCCAACCCTGTCACGCACAAGGCCTATATCGAACACAGGACAGATCAGTGGAGGAAACCTAGAAGAAAACCTTTTGTGTGGCGTTTACCGGTGTGAACTTGAGAGAAAGGAGTGGAATTCGGTCGTGTAATCGGAAACCCAATAAGGGGCGAATGCAGACAGGTTTGGCAAGTTGTGTGTTTGCCAGGCGACCTAGAAAGCCTTTGTTGTTTCCGCGCCAACAAGCCAATGAACAAAGAACGATCCCGGGACCGAGAAGAGCAAAGCAACCCCGTCCACCGAAGAACGAAGCGGGTCCATCATCGCAGTCAGCCCCACCCCCCTGAAACAAAACCCTCCCTGTGCCAAGTTGTTTAGAACCCCAGCATTGAGCAGACTGAGCATTAGTATTCTATGCCAGTGATCCAGAGACACCCCCTTTCTCCCTCTTCCTCCCTCTCTCCCTCCGCCTTCCTATCTCATCCAGGTGTCTGGAGGGAGCCCAGATTCTGCTGGGGCCTCTCTTTGGGCTAGCTGGCTGGGGAGGGCCTGAGGGGGGACCGAGAAAGAGAGGGATCGGGGGGCAGAGAGAGGGGGGCGGGGCTTGGGCAGACGCATTCCTCTCACTGCTATAGTTTCAGCTCCGATAGGAAATGGAAAGCATAACAATCCAAGGGGAGGGCTGCACGGGCCGGCCGCAGACCTGTTTGGCAGCGGCAGAGCAAAGGCAACCAAAACCTTTTCCAACCCTGAACCAGAACCTGATGGATGCACTTCTGCTTTCCAGGATTTACAGGAAACGGGGAAAAAGTGAAGGAGGGGGAGAGAGAGAGTCAGATAGGAGACAACAGACAACAAAGGATTAGGATCCGAGATTATACAACATATTGGAGTAATGAAGTTTGTGGAGGCAGCACTTCAACCAGTGGGAACGGCATTGAAACCAAATCCCCGCCATTTAACAAGGAACCAAACAGTTTCCACTGCAAGCCGTGTGCAGCGTGCACTAATTTTCTAAACTCAAAGCGATTGTCATGGGAGCTGTAAGATTCAGGAGGATTGGAGAGCATACTTTTGCAGTAACGTCACAGAGATCATTAAATGCTTCCTTTTATCCGCTTCAGCAAGCACAAAAAAATAAGACATGCAGTCTCTCACTCGCAATAAACTCTCCCGTGGTCATTAACACATCCGGTTACGTGTCACTTGGGAAGGGGCAATGTCTGTGTTTGCCTGACTCAGACGAGTAAACGCTGGCACTTCCTGTCACAAGCCTCGTGGGGGCGGGGCACAGCAGCAGGTGTAGATCCTGTTGGATTCTGCCATTTTCTTTTTTTCCTTTTGTCACAATGAACTGGTTCAATGGAAGTAAAGTACACATGTGTCAAACCTCCACACACACACACACACACACACACACACACACACACACACACACACACACACACACACACACACACACACACACACACACACACACACACACACACACACACACACACACACACACACACACACAGTAACAGCGTTCCAGGTGAGCTCTAATTCTAGGCTTGGGTGGGACTGTGTGAGCCAAGGTGAGCGGTGAATTCCTGCAGGCACGGAATGCTGTGTGTGCACAAGACGCGTGTGGTTTACAGTGTGGACATATTTGAAGCATCACGCCACTATTTTTCTGTTTTTTCTCCTCTCCAGACCACGCCTGTAGAAAAAACCCACAATATAGTGCAGGTTTTCCTCCACAGCTATAGGGTAAAGCGCGGGCTATGCTGTAGATCAATAACAAGAGATCTTTAGACATCCTACAGTATCTATCTGGCTGTGGAAATCCTTTTGCGACGCCACCATGATAACAAGCTTAAGCATAATTATTTTATAGGCTCAAATAAAGTAGGCCTATAAAACAATCTAGGTCACTTAAAAAAAAATACCTCAAAACTTACTTAGGCACTTACTACAATCATAAATATTATAATCTCATTGAGATGAATCCTAAATCACTGATAAAGAAGATACCAGATGTGTGACCACCCCGACGTCCTAGCATGCCAGCTACCTTGGGGGAGACAGCCCTGCCATTATGCCCTGTGGTACCGGGGGGGAAACCAGTCCACCCACCCACCCAGCGTACCTCCCACTCCCACCAACTCTGTCCATCGGTCAACCCATTCCAGCCATTCAACCCCGATAAGGCTAATGCCCGTTGAGAATTGATGTCTCCTGTGGTTTACAATGAGGACTTTCTCTCCACATGATGGAACCGTTCCCATGTCCAGACTCGGGTTACTGCGGCTTCTGATCCTGCTGGAGGCCCGGGCACAAAGCACTTCCTCTTCCCCGGGACTCAAGAGAGCTGGAGCACAGCGCCGGCTCAGACTAGCAGGCTGCACAGAAATGGGCACGGCTGGACTCCTTTGTCGCCCGGGCCTGGGTTGATTCCTCCCCTATCCCGGGGAGCCCCGGACTAATGCACCTACCACCACCCCCCACCACCGCGCCATGGGTTCAAGGCTCTGGTCGTCGTTGTCACAAAGATGTTTTTCTCTCTCTGGCTCTTTCAGCTGTTGTGTATTTATATGTTAACTTGCGCTTTACAGGTTGGCCCGGCGCTTTGAAACCGGCTTGGTTAAAAGGTTTCCCCTTTTATCCTCCTCCTATCCTCCCCATCTGGAACAGAGAGTCCATGCCCCCTCTCTCGTTCTCTTTCATCAGGAACAGCTCATTAAAAAGAGCCTCAGTGCCCCTGGGAGGCCACGATGTAGGTGAACCCGCGCTGTCCCTGCAGGGGACTTCAGAAACTCAATGGAGTCCGTGTATCTTTAGCACTTTGCACCGATATCTGATCCTTGATTATTAATCACAGTGTATCACGTAGCGAGAATCAGCCCAAGGCCTATACTTTGACCTCCACCCCATTGAACGGAAACACAGTGTCATCGTGTTTTCCACAGCAGGAATGTTTCTTTACATTATACCTAACCCTATACCTGATCCTGGGGGAGGCATGTGGCTCAGGAGGTAGAGCGGGTTGACTGGTCACCAGAAGTTTGCTGGTTCGATCCCCAGCTAGTTTTGAGGTGTCCCTGAGCAAGACGCCTCACCCGAACTCCCCCCGAGGAGCTGGCTGTTGCCTTGCATGGTTGTCACCACCGTCGGTTTGTGAATGTGTGTGTGAATGTGAAGCAATATTGTAAAGCGCTTTGAGTGGCCACTGGTGAGAAAAGCGCTAAATAAATGCAGTCCATTTACCATCCTACATCATTACCCTTTGGTTGCCTTTGCTGATCTGTTCATGATGTACACACATGGGGAACGCAGGCCTACAGGAAGCTGTGAAGCACAGCACTGGGTGTGTATCTCTGCCCCCTCAAACTAACAGCCAGCCAACTGTTGTTGTTATTTGTGTCCCCCCCCCCCCCCCCCCCCCATCCAAGTCGGCCATCCTTGTGACCCCTGACCCAGGACCCCCTGCCAGGCCCCGTAACAGGGCGGGAGGCGGCCCCACACCCTGAGATAACAGCCTGTTTTAGGGCCTGGATCAACATGTGTTGGGGAACGGACTGCAGGGATTAGTCTTGTTTTCCACTGATGTACGAATGTTGATTAGATCTTCTGTGATAACAGGAGGCAGCACCCATCACCCTCTGGTCCCACAAGAACCCCCTTCACCCATCACAAAACCATGTTGATGGGCTGACTGTATGTTCATGTCAACAATGCCAACAAGACTATATATAGAAGAAGGGCTGATGCAGGTTGGCATCCTATTACTTAATACTTAAGCCAAGCTGGGAGCCAGTTAAAGCCATTCTGTCGTGTGTGCTCACTTGCTCACCTGGCCCTGTTTCTTTACAGCAGAGTACAGTCAAAAAGCTTTATCCTCGGCTTAAGTCATCACCCTTGTGCCATGAAAACAACATCTACAGGCCCCTAAATATGTTTCCCTCTATTGGTAATATACTGGAAGGACAGCTTCCACAGACGCTGTCTAAAAGGTCAGCTACCCTACGATTTGGGATTTGAAAAACATGACACTACAGGTGAGACGAGAGCAAAGCAGTTGTTATGACACAATCATTGTTGACGAAAGCAGTCATTAAGAACATCCCAAAGAGCACACAGGGTTGCCTAATGACTTGCTGTACCATGGTATTTTACAGTCACTGGTGCAATCTCTGTTTATCAGGAAGCCACAATTACTTCAAAGCCGCAAACAAACAAGACACCAGCCACTTACCAGTATGGGATTGGTGGAGAACTGGATTTTCCTCCGAAGTGGTGGTTCGTCCTCGTCAGACAGGCCAGGAGCCTCTTCATAGTAATCCTCATATTCCCCTTGATGTCCTTCTTCTCTGTACTCTTCCTCCTCCTCTGGATCTTCCCTGAGGACTTGGTCTACATCCCTGTCGTCATCAAACGCCGCGTTCTCGATCCCGTACACCCCAGGAGAGACCCGGCCCTCGCCCCGCTGCCCCCCCTGCTCTTCCTGTTCGCCCTCTTCCTCACCCCCCTCGTCTTCCTCCTCCACAAGTTCCTCTTCCTGTTCGCCCTCTACCTCATGCTCCTCTTCCGCCCTCTGCCTCGAAGCCTCTCCCCTCAGCTCCTCTGAAACCTTCTTCTCCTGCTCCTCTTCCGCCGACACCCTCCTGATATCTGCTTCCTCCAGTGAGGGTCGCATCTCCTTCCCCTCCTCCCTCATGGCAGTGGCGGGCCCCCCGGGGCCACGGCCGAGGTGATCAGCCGACACAGAGTGAGTGACGGCGTTGACGGTGACGAAGGCTCTCGGACTCTGCGGCGCAGTCACCTCCACAAACACGCTATCTTCATCATCGTTTCCTTCACTGTCTGACGACTCAGCCTGGACCACCACCAGCTCCGCCCGCACCACGCCCCTGGACCCGGGCAGGTGTGCGGTACCGGGGGGCTTGTCCCTGGGGGGGCTCGGTCCCGCAGGTCCCCCCCCGACCCCGCCGTCCGACCGCTTGGTTATGGGGCCTTGGGAGCTGCTGGTGGCCGACGGCGTGGAGTTCTGCTTCTGGTCTCTGGAGGGCAGGGCGGGGGTCCAGCCTTGGAGGACGTCCCCCCTAGCAGGGGATCCTCCGACGCCATCCCTGGAGGAGAGCTTGTAGCCTGACCCGGGTAGCGAGGTCTGCTCTGGGGACACGGACTTGTGCATGGACTCTGTTGTCACAGAGCTGGGTCTGCTGGCTGCGGTTGTGGACGTTAAGGTTGTTTTGAGGGTCGCCGTGACCACGGGGGACGTGACTTTGGTCACCACGTTGGCACTCGGGGATGTGCACTTGTTAGGGGTGTCGCTGACTGGCGAAGAGTGGACGTTGGTTGGTTCTTTCCCAGCGGGGGGCGCCACTACCGTGCAGGCTTTAGCGCTGGTTCTGGTGGAGTCATCACCACCGTCGTTGCTGCCCATGTAGCTGTCCAGGCGTCTGGAGATGGGTCCGGCATTCAGCGAAGCTCGGGCCGCAAGCTTCCCCTTCCCCTCCGCCTCCACCTTCTCATCGGAGTGATGTTTGCTCGCTGGCGTGGAGGTCTGCTCTGGTTTGAGGCTGCTCTCCGATACTCTCCTTGAAGCTTTTCCATCATCGGGAACGCTGCCCAGGGACACTCGGGTCACACTCCTGGTCGTGGACTTCTCGGTGGCGGGCGGGTCTTTGAGTCCTCTTTCAAATAGCTTTCTGGTGGAGGAGAACTTCTGCGCCAGTGCCACTTTGTCAATCTCCACATCTTCTCCCTTGGGTGCTTTATCTAAGTTGTGTGATGGTTCTGGGCTTGTCGCGTTGCTGTAATTTGTTTTTTGTGTGCCCACAGGAAACTGCGCTTTAGTTGGGGATATGGGAGACAGAGGAATCTCAGTTTTTAACGTTGTCTTGACTACTTCTTGAGGCTCTTGTTGGCCATCCATCTGCAGGAATATGTTCTTGATCTTGTTCACCCGATTGCCGAAAGGCCTCCCCCTCGAGTCCTCCCTCGTATCACTTGATCCATTTGCATATGACTTAGTAGCGCCATCCGACTTTGTCCCATCGAAATTGCATTTGATGGCATGGAAGTCCGATTTGTATGCGTTTCTATGGGGCGACGCGCTCCGCAGCGTCCTGTCCCCTTTACTCTCGGCTTTCAGCATTTTCCAATGTAGTTTCCAATCCAATCAGAGATGATGTGCCCGCGGTCAAAGTTAAACCGCGGATATAGTTAAAGTGATGTTGGTATTCCCCGATTTGTTGGTAAAGCTCTTTCCCTCCTTTATGCGAAACCGGGTCCGGCGGAGCCTCGTCGGAGCGTCGTCTCAACTAAAACACACACACACACACACACACACACACACACACACACACACACACACACACACACACACACACACACACACACACACACACACACACACACACACACACACACACAAAAATAAACAAACCTTAGACTTCGATTTGTCTAGTTTACCTCGTCTAATCAATGGTTAAATGCCACACGACAAACTGCACGCAAACTAACAAAAGGTCCCACACTTAAAAAGTTAGACTGGTAAGCCAATACAAATTGTTTTACACACCGAAAACAACGCACTTTAGACTACAGCCTGTGTTTGATTATGGATAACAACAGAGCAGTATAATGATCCACAGAGCCAACAGCGGAACAAAGTCAAACTTACTGGACCAGTTCAATACAGTTCTTCTTCTCATTGTCACGCATTCAAACACCGCGCACACTTCTAATAGAAATACTTCAGTATCCAAGCGCGTATCCAGGCGCACAAGTACTCACCACTGTCCAGCCTCTCACCTCCTATTGGGTTCATCGTGCTGGGCACCGAACGATTGTCCTTTTTGGCGTCCAATGTACACTACAAAAGTTGTCCCTTCTTCTTCACCGCCATCATTCCCGACTCCAATGCTTCCCTGCCTCCTCCTTGTACACTGCAGACCTGTCGCGATGCGTGCGCACTCATGGCCCGGCGCGCCCCCACGGGATCCGACATGTCGGGGACGCGCACACATTCCAGGGCTGTGTTATTGACCCCCCGCCCCCTTTTTCCGAGCATGGCCCAGGAGCGCATGAGAGGAGAGGTAAAATGGCTTGGGATTCGTGGGAAATACATTTATTTAAAGTTTTTGACGATATCAAAGCTGACTGTGTCGCTTTCTTCTACAGAAAAATTCAAAAGTCACACCCAAAATACAAAGTATTTATGTGCTTCAGAAAAATGCTTTTAACATTTTAGATATGCATTGAAAAATATGAAATTACGTGACTGAGGAGATAGGTGGTTGATAAGCATTATTATTAATATTTTATTATAATTATATTATAACCGTATAATATAACTTGTATTTTGTGACATAGTTGTATTATGTCTGGTGGAAAAACTTTGGTAAAGGTTGAATTAGCTCAATCTTTGTAATGAATCTCAGAAAGTAGATTAGATGGGTTGCTACAATTCCTGAAATAACACACATTACCAGGATACTTCTGTAAATCAGACATGTCCACAGAGCGAAGATCATCTACAGAGAATGATAAGGTTGTAAAGAAGAGATTCCACATGATGTATTTCTGTCTCCATGACAATAAAGCCAAAAGCTTGAAATATCTAAACATTATTCGAAAGCCACAGTGCAATTCACTTCCATCCTCCATCTTCCTGCCAAACTGCCTTCAAAGGAGAGTCTTCTGGGAGTGTTATCTGAGGGAACATTTCAATAGGCAATACATGGTGCCAATTCAACATCATTCATGATTTTGTAGAAACATATTTTTATCTGCAAAGTTGTTTTATTATGAGCCCGCTTGAAAAATGAATAGGGGTTTAATAACATTACCATGGCTGAAACCCCACTTTTTAAAAAATATCTCCCCATCTCATTAACCAACTGAATTCAAGTCACAGACAATACAAGTGGATTTGTGAGGTTCTATTTGAGCCCTTGTTTGTAACCGTATGTGTAATGGGGAGGTTGATAACAATGGTCTAACTACTAAAACAGGTTGGACTGGGATTCTTCATTTATCCACATCTTTTGTCCATCCTCGCATGTATGCACAAGTATGCTCATAAAGTGTCAGTCGAGCAGCGTTTAGCGAAAGGATCCTTAAATGACGTGAAGAGAAGAAGGGGTTCAGGTTGTCACAGTGAATCAGACATGAGAGCTCGGACTGGCAGCCAGAGACCTCACCAGATGGTGGTCTATTTATCAAGCACTCCATATTTGTCGAGCGTTGCTATTTTTTTTCTGTAATCTCGTTTGCCTCAAGTGTAATTCCGTTTCAATATTTAACTCCATCCAGCATGAAATATTAAGCACTTTTCACGTCAATAGATAAATTTCCTCTTCCCTTCCTGGCGGATTTGGTTTGTTTGGTAGCAAGGCACTTTAGAACTGCATAGTTTTCTTATGAAAAATAAGAAACCTATGTTTGCTTATTTTCTTGGCACAACTATGTGTAATCTGCCACTGCCACTGCCACTGCTTATTATCCATAGTTGTCCAGGGGGGAATAGTGTTAAACCTTTTTTTTTGTATGTGAAACACTGTGAAACATTGAGCCGAATCATCGAGGCAGTCTGTGTGTCTGTGCTGGAGATCCTTTGGTATTTCCTTGAGAGTTATCTGCCCTCACATTCCATCCGAGACGGGACTATCTGATGTGTGGGCCTTTATGAGCCTCTTCACAGACGCTCTGTGGACCTCCATGCTGTGTTATTTGGTGTTCATTTGTTTTATTTAAATCCCCTGCCTGTCCGACTGCCTATAGGACCACAGAGCTAGGGAGAGAGACAGCAGTACATGATAATCAAAACCATAAACATGCATAGTTCAAAGTGAACCGGTTTTTAAAGAACCGAGCATGTATTCAGTTACAGTGAATTTTAACCATCTCAAAATGATAAAATAGATTCAGTTCAAAAGGGCAAACAGTGACAGAACATGATTTCCAAACTCTGCATTCTACGTTATGCAGTGTGTGCACATAAGGGGGCATATGTGTGGGTGTTTACATCTGAGCCTGTGGATTAGGCCCTAGCAACTGTGTGTACTGAACACCATGCAGGCTACACACCTTACTCACACAGTCCCCGGGACGTTAGTCAGGAGGAACAGGTGAGCCATGGGTCTGACCAACGGTTCCCATGGCAGCCCTTTAAATGGGAACAGGAGCAGGGGAACATGTTTGATCAAATTGCACAATGCAGACTAACATGGAGAGCGTTGTGAACCAGAAACGGCTGGACTTTCAACTTTCGAAAAAGTATTTAACCAAGGTGTACGCATGATGCGTTCCAGATGAACTCCCACACTTGAAAACCATTTTGGCATGGTTTGATATTCGTTCACCGTTCAACATGTTCCGGATATCCTTTTGAGGAGTTGATATGGTGAAGCTATGGTGAAGACACTGACTGCAACGTATATGGTGGCAGATTGTTAACCGTTGCACACGGTCAATATTGACTGTTTCATTCTTTGCGATGGGCGAGTCAGCTGCGGCTGTGTGTTGGTGGTATGCACTATTGGTGGAATGTGTGTTGTGCTCATACAGTGCATGCCCAAGCCTGATCCAGCATGTCTCCGCTTCCTGAACGGCTACCACCGCCAGGGGGCAGGGGGGGGGGGGGGGGGGGGAGATAGTTGTCATTCTATTCTCATGAACTCTATACTATTTATGTACACATTTTTTGTGACACATGCAAGTACATGCGCACTGTCATGCGCACAGAAAAACACACGGATATGCACACAAACGCATACTGACAGGTGCGCACACACACATACATACACACACACACACACACACACACACACACACACACACACACACACACACACACACACACACACACACACACACAACCCACACTGACAGGTGCGCGCACACACACACACACACACACACACACACACACACACACACACACACACACACGCACACACACACTCTCAATTATTAATTACACAAACTGTTTTGGACATGTAGTACGGCGGTTTTAAAGTGTATTTGTTTGGTGTTAAGTGCTCTCATCTTTACAGTAGAGTTTCACTGCTGTCCTCGGCTAGGATATGCTGCCCTCTCTTGACGGGTTATTGACACCACAAGGTCATAACTAAAACATGAACATTAAAGTGTAAAACAACACTCTCCTCAACCTTGATCACATGTCAATCAGATCACATTGATTGAAGACTCAATATATTTACAAATGATTGTAGACATGATATAATCAGGCACTGAAATGACTATCAACCCAAGTGTGTTATCATGAATCGACTCATAGCTGAAAATGTTTTTGTGGTGTTCCCTGACAAAGAGCCAAATGCCCCCATGTATATGCGTACTTGTGACTTGGCGGACACAGAAGGCATTGTGGCAACAAGCTGCTTCACTTTAATGATAGCAGTGCTTTTATTGCTCCATCAGTTTGTTGCCAAGGTAACTCAAACGAGAACAAATGCTGCGTTGTTCTGTGTACCACTTTATGACCGTGGCACACTGTCGTCGCCTCACATCACAGTCACTGCATTCTGTGGCAAAGAATTACAAACCATGTTTTGAGTGTCTGAGGTCAAACCAATATGCCAATTATCCATTAATGATCATGAAGCCTTGTGGTGATTTATACTCCTGACGAGGAATTGCAATGCAGAGATCCCATGCACGGTTTTCCCAACACTGTTGCCCTACATCGTTCTGAGATATTTCAGTGGATAACTCCCTTGTGTGCTGGCGTGTGTGTGTGTGTGTGTGTGTGTGTGTGTGTGTGTGTGTGTGTGTGTGTGTGTGTGTGTGTGTGTGTGTGTGTGTGTGTGTGTGTGTGTGTGTGTGTGTGTGTGTGTGTGTGTGTGGAACATCCCTCTGCAGCTGTCATTTGCTCCCTGGGCAGTGTACACACACTCTCAAACCATCTGGACTGCAGCCGCTGCAGAATACGAAATCTTCTGTTCATAATGAATCTTGATTCATAAAGTTAAAAGAGAGCTGGCAGCTCATGTATCTGCCCTGATTTAAGTAAAAAAAAACATTGTGGACATATGGAGAGTTTTATGAAGAAAATATTGGTGGTTAGGGTTAGCCGTACTAAACGAGCACGTTTCTAAGAAAAATATGTTTCTCATGAGGGCATTCTTGTTCAAACAGACTGGGTAAGGTCTGATTGAATAAATAAATACATAACTTCCAACCATACAGTGCCTTTCATGCGCTGAAATGACATTAAACTGCTGTCCAGTGGCTCATTTCACAATAATCCTATGATCTATCACTACCGCTTGTCACTAAACATAAATCGGTTGTTTCTGCTGCTCCTTGGTGACAAGTGAAGGGACTTGAGTAATGGCTCAATGATTCTTGTTCAGATGTGATTCATCTTAACACAAGCTGCATGTTCAATTCATAGGATAGGCCTACATTATTTACTGAAACGACCCAGCTCTCTCACCTTTTACAACCTGTCGTTTCGACAAAACTAGTAGTTAGGGGTTAATTCGTCTGGCCAGAAGAAAACACGTTAAGACGTTGGTAAACACCAGGTAAGCCCCCGAATTTATTTCCCCAGGGAGCGAGGATATGACAAGGAAGGCGTGTGTGCACCTGCGCAAAAGACACAATGGAGGTCACTGAAGGGAGGTGAACAGCTAACTAACCTCGTTTCTCATCTCACGTCGTATCGCATGGAACGGGATGCTTCAAATTAGCGTTATTGACGAGAGCGAGAGAGAGAGATCGAGAGAGCGAGAGAGAGAGGAGGGGCGGGACTGCAGGGGTTTAGCGGCGAGAGAGGGGGCTGGACTTCCAACAGAGGGAAATTTGCTTACGTTACATCCATTGGATATCTCTTTAACAAACTCTTTGTAAAAATTCCATATCGCCCCTTGTCGTGATTTTTATCCTTGTCTCGTGCATATTCTCGCTCCGGGACCGTTAACTAGCGTTAACAGCTCATAGGTAGTAAACTACCGGAATTTGCGTCACGGTGGACCGGAATAACGCTAAAATCCAGGGTCCTCTCCCAGCCAAGGCGCAAGCCAAGCGCTCCCCTCCAGCATCCAACGCCACAACGTGTCTCTCCTGTGATCTCTCCGACGATGGTTGCCGCGCACACTTCTTCCCACCCGTCTGCGTCCGCCGGTTGGATCATATGTCTAGATAAGAGGTAAATCCTACACTCAAGCATGACACCTAGTGCAGATGTCACTTGTCACTCATAGTTTTCGTATCAGCTACGACACTCGCCATCCAGTCCAGGGATGATGGTGTGTGATTTGTACCTGGACTAACTATGGGGAATCGTCCTAGTTTCGATGTACTGCGCTGTTTTCTGGGTTAAAATACTTCCTAAACTATGATAAATAGGCTTTAGTGTTCGTATGGGCAATATTGAGCTTTGATGTGGTTCCGAAGCGGTTGGGAACTCCTTGCAGAATGGACATGCTGCACAGCGGAGTCAGATGGCTGTAGCCACAGTCAGGAGCCTGCACCGTGCATCAGCACCAAGTGTTCATATCGCTCTAGTCTGGATCAGGATATTAAACTCGTTGAAAGGTGTATGTATTAAGGATGGGAAGTAAATAAAGTACTTTTTGCAATAGTTGACAATGCATTGAGGTGCACACAATTCATGGGATTATTACTATATTAAGACAAAGGCAGGTAAACCTATAGCTTAATTATTGTCGAAGCAATTTAAAACCTGTTAGCGATACTGTTTGAAGAATATAACGTTATAACAGTATTATATATATATATATATATATATATATATATATATATATATATATATATATATATATATATATATATATATATATATATATATATATAGTCTGGGTTATATTCATTTGACAAATCTAGTTTTATTTGTAAAAAATATTCCCATATTGCTGAGACGCTATAGTGTAAATATAGTGACTAACCCAGAAGGCTGTGCCTTGTCTGTCAAATCAATCTTCACATCAAAGGGCAGTCCGACTAACCTCTTTATAGCGTAATTTTTCAATTTGACAATTCTTTAACAATGTTTTAATTCTCACTGTCCATCCGTTGAATAGCCTACTCATCACGTGTTCTAATGTGTTTTAAACGAGGCCTAATAGGCCCTCTATATGTGTCTTTGTGAGAGGGGAGGGAGGGTCTAGATAAGAGGACTAGCCCTCTCACCGGTTCAAAGTACACCACCTTTAAACATTAGGACTGGCCAGGTGTGTTTACACCTTCTGATCTGGCGCTGGAGACTGACGCAGAGGATGAATTGCACCTCTTGACCACACTAAATACCTTTTTTTAATGCAGCATTCATATTTAACATTTACGCCCACACATGTTCCTCGCTGTCCGCCATGGCTTTATATAGCCTACAACAGATTGATGCAAATTGCTTATAGGTGAATTCACTGTAGTGCCCTCTGCTGGACGGTACCATTAATTAGCCTAATACGTATTTTCGAGTCAATCAGATGATAATAATCCCGTTGCTCGCATGGATCCCCCGTCCCAAACATCTTCCTCCCCTTCGCTGTAGGCCCACAGAGCGGTCCAGAGAAGATGTGGACGTCATCCTGGCCCGGCTACAGAACCTCAAGGCCTTTGAGAGGTTCCACCCCAGTGTTCTGCAGCAGATATGTCTGCGGGGGTTCTACGAATACCTGGAGAAAGACATCACATGTAGGTGTTCACTCGTAGGGTTGGGCTGTTATGTCTGTTATGACTTTGCCTGTAACCAATGCCAGCGGGGAACGCTCTTTTTAAAAATGTCCATGGTTCAAAATAGACTGAGATTCACAATGGGCCAAAACAGACTGAATCCCCTTCCTCTGATCTGACCATTGAAAGATATTCTGCGCAATATTCTGGATTTTACCAGCCAGGAGTTCTCTGTCAGAAAAACCTCTAAAGAGTAAGTTATGACTACCCTGCTTTGGCATTATTGCTGTTATTATTTCTTTATTATTTCAGACTCTGGGTCCATAGCAAAAAGAACACAACACAAGACACAATACAGCACAACAACAGACAACACAACACAGACAATAAGAAAAGCTAAAACATAAAAATAGAAATTTACACCACTGATATCAAAAATAGAATGACTATAAAGTTAAAAAGAGACAACTGTACCAGTGTCTCCAGAACAGAGATTGATACCTGATGGAACTACAGTTGATGTGGGTCAGACTGTTGATTATCTGGTTTTCTGAGGCATCAAGCCGACACATAAATCTATACATCAAGTTTCTGAGTACTGCATTAAAGGTGTTGACACGTGCATTTACAAATTTCACTCGCACTTAACCATCGAGGTCTTTTAAGTAGGATTCTTAATGCATCATTATACGCAACCTGTAACTTTTTCATACTTGCTTTTTTGTAGTTAATCCACAGGTATGCGGTGTACAGTGGTGTACAGTACGCTTTAAACAAAGATATTTTAACGTCATCTGTACACGAATGAAATCTGCGAGCAAGAGTATTCGCCTGCGCATACATTTTGCAGCACTGCCTTCTAATATCATCATCATCTGTCATATCCTCTGTAAGAAAATGGCCGAGGTATTTGACCTTTTTACAGGGAACAATATTATGATTAGACAGATTGAAATCAGGAAAAGACATTTTTTGGTCCTCTTTAGTGCGGCAGATTAGACCGTGACTCTTGCTGGCATTATATTTTATGTCATGTTCAGCACCATATACAGAGCAGACATTCAGCAACTGTTGAAAACCAGCACTGCTCGGGGAAAGCACAACCAAATCATCGGCATACATCAGATGGTTTACTTTTTTATCACCAATCATACAACCAGTCCTACATTCTGTGAGTTGCCGTGATAGGTCCATCTCGTGATAGGTCAGGTTATTATGTCCTGCTACTGTGTTTATTGTATTTGAATGGCTTTGTTTTATTTGAGTATTGCACAGCGGTTTGATTTGTGTCTCTGTAAGGATGTTGTGATTTTGCCTCAGTAGAACAGGGTGTTGTGTACTGCTGCTGATGTTATAGGCCTACCTCTTGGGTTAGAAAGCTAAAAGCTGTGACCAGCTTGCAGATGCACTGTGAATGCCTTTTTAGCTCCCTCTATCAATCGGTTTGTAGGTCGGCTGATCCACAGAAGTACGTGATGTTATTTTTTTATCTATTTCTGCCTGTTTATAACAAAGAACAAGACATTATATCAAACAAGAGTAAAAAAAAAAGGACACTTAAATCAGAGTAAATCATAAAAACCTAAATATTCAAAGCCTTGTTAGGTTGTAATATATATGATGTTTTTTGTGTGTTTATGGGTTATTTCCCCAGTGTACCGCCAGGGAGACATCGGTACCAGTTGGTACGCCGTGTTGTCAGGCTCGCTGGATGTAAAGGTGTCGGAAACAGCGAATCACCAGGTAGGACCTGATTTCCCCCGAGGGTTGGAAATCAAAGGGCAACTGGCTCTGCTTCCTGCGTATCAATACCTATGATGGATCTTTTAGCCATCCTGTACATGTTTGCCAAGAAAATGCAGATACTGTGTCGTCAAATTCTTCAGTAGACCTAATAATCTCTTGGATATAAGATTTAAAATAAGATAAGGGTGAGCTGTGTGGAGTGTTCATCCCTTCCATACAGTTAGCATTCCCAAACCACTGATCCATAATTCATAATTCCATAATTTATCCTGATAACACAAATGCTCAGAGTGACGTTCTCTACCCTTGAAGACCTTGAGAGGGAGGGTCACAGCACAAGACCCCCTAAGCTCTAGCAGGGTGCATCAATGTGTCATCAGGGCGGCATGTGGCTCTGGAGGTCGAGGGGATGGGCTGGTAACTGGAAGGTTGCTAGTTCGATCCCCAGCTCCTCCTAGTTGAGTGTCGAGGCGTCCCAGAGTGAGACACCTCCCCCTAACTGCTCCCGACGAGCTGGCTGTCGCCTTGCATGGTTGACACCGCCATCGATGTGTGAATATGTGTATGAATGGCTGAATGTCAGGCTATATTGTAAAGCGCTGAGTGACCACAGGTTAGAAAAGCGTGTCAGCATGTCCTTCTTGATGGTTTCTGGGTCCTGTAAGATGGAGGCAGGGGCCCTCACCTGGTTCTTGGCCCTCATCTGGCTCTGGCCCTCATCTGGTTCTGGCCCTCATCTGGCTCTATCCCTCTCCTGGTTCTGGGCCCTCACCTGGTTCTGGCCCTCTCCTGGTTCTGGGCCCTCACCTGGTTCTGGCCCTCACCTGGTTCTGGCCCTCACCTGGTTCTGGGCCCTCACCTGGTTCTGGCCCTCATCTGGTTCTGGGCCCTCACCTGGTTCTGGCCCTCACCTGGCTCTGGCCCTCTGTCGTAGGATGCGATCACCATCTGCACGCTAGGCGCCGGGACGGCGTTCGGGGAGTCGGTCCTTGACGACCGGCCACGCCACGCCACCATCGTCACCCGGGAGACCAGCGAGCTGCTGCGCCTCGGACAGACGGACTTCAGGTGTCTGTGGGGGGTGAGTGACAGGCTGTTCCTCTATGGGGGGTGAGTGACAGGCTGTTCCTCTATGGGGGGTGAATGACAGGCTGTTCCTCTATGGGGTGTGAGTGACAGGCTGTTCCTCTATGGGGGGGTGAGTGACAGGCTGTTCCTCTATGGGGTGTGAGTGACAGGCTGTTCCTCTATGGGGGGTGAGTGACAGGCTGTTCCTCTATGGGGGGTGAGTGACAGGCTGTTCCTCTATGGGGGGTGAGTGACAGGCTGTTCCTCTATGGGGGGGTGAGTGACAGGCTGTTCCTCTATGGGGGGGTGAGTGACAGGCTGTTCCTCTATGGGGTGTGAGTGACAGGCTGTTCCTCTATGGGGGGTGAATGACAGGCTGTTCCTCTATGGGGTGTGAGTGACAGGCTGTTCCTCTATGGGGGGTGAGTGACAGGCTGTTCCTCTATGGGGGGGTGAGTGACAGGCTGATCACTGCTGGATTCAGGCGCGAACAGACACACCCACCAAGGGATGCCCACACTGACGCTATGACCAAAACTACTTTGGCTACCATCTCAAAAAACTAAATGGAGCAAATGAACCATGGTGATAATACCTCCTTCTAACCCCCTTCTGCCTATAGAACTCTCAGCCCAAAGCAAATTTTCTTTGAATGCCATAGTGTTCATATTTGAGCTGAAACATAGGTTTCAGCTTCAAACGATCCTATATGATTTTCTTTACTTTACCATAATGTTTTTTTTTCCTGCAAGTAGCCTAGTTCACAATGTATACATTATTAAACGCATTAGAAAATATAATACCGTCAAGGTAATAGAATTATGGACAATTGACAGAGGAAATACAGATATTTATATAACTTACAGGGGCTTAACAACTTGAGAGCAATGTGTAAAGTGTAAAGTAAAGTGTGTAATACTGGGTCCTGTTGGTCTTTATTATTCATTCATGTGTTTTCAGCTCTGCTGAGCGGGCTGTTTTGTCTCACTGTGGTCCGTCAGCGCTTTAAACCCTATTGTGATATTGATTATGGGTTGTAAATGTAAATAAGAAGTGCGGGCAGAGCCTTGTTTTATTTAAAGTCTGAACTCTTTAGTTAACTTTTTATTTTCTGTATTGACATTTCGCCAGTTCCTGCCAGCATGAGCCGCGATGCTCCACTAGATGGTGCTGCAGTGTCACAAAATAGATTTTGATTGACGGAACTCTTAATAACGTTAATGATGGTAATAATAATAATAATAAAAGGCGGATACAAGTACATTTAAACAACATTTTGATTAGCATGTGAATGTGGGCTTGTCATTTTTGAATCTCTAAATGTATATATACACTTGGTACTTACCTGAGCCGTGTACATATGAAAACAGTAACACTACCACAGTGTTTACGATTAACGGATGCAGGTCAGTTATGGCTTCTCCCAACGTCCGGGCCACAAACCCATGACTTGAGCTGTAAGTCACACTGTTTAAAGAGCTACTCTCGCTGTTTTACTACTGCAGCCTTTGAGCAGGGCTGTCCTCCTAAATCAGGAGGTCTGGTTCCTGTGAGCCCCAGGGTGTGCTGGGGAGGGTGACTCTGGCCTGGGTCTTAATACCGGGCCATTCTTCATCAGATCAGGGCTAAAGATTACTCAGATATTACGGTTGTCTTACTACTATTTTGGGTTCTCCTCTTGTTGTATTTACTCTTTTATTCAATTTTTTTTTTTTTTTTTTTTATGAACAAACCGTTTTAGTCACATATATTCTACACATATCCCAATATGTTCTATTAACCATATGTATTTCTATTTCTATATGTTCTTTCTTAGAACATTTGTTAAGTTGAATCTATGATGGTAAATCCCTTCCAAGTGTTGTTAGTGAAACAACATAACATCACAGGTCTCTCTCTCTCCTCTCTCTCTCTACGTCAATTAGTGTTTCTATTGGACAGCTGTCCTTAATTAATATATAGGTTACAAGTCAGGTCGATTTCAGCGGCTTGTGTCCGTCTCCTCTTTGCTGACCGTGAGCTGTGTTAACTCATTCAGACGTATCATCTATAATTCACACCACAACATTGACTTTGTTGTTTACGCTACTACTGACCACGCCTCGACCAATGATACTCTGAGGACCGGATCTGTCAAATCGGTACGTCCGCCTCGGCTGTTTTTACACTCAGCTCATGAAACACAACGTATCCCAGCATCGGTCTGTAATGAAACGGACTGATTTACACACTTTCCTGTCACATCTCACACGTCTCCAGTTTGATGTTGAAGACGGCGGTTGTTATGTGAAGAGATTACGCATCATCACACTTCTTACCAGCTGTGTTAATGATTCATGATTCATGAAATATTTAAAACCCTTGAAATATGCCCAATATTTATTGAGTGTTTGGAGGACCGGTCGTAACGTGGGGGGGGGGGAGAGATTTGGACACAGTCTGAACATGGGGTACACAGTCCTACACCTTGTACATCTTCATGTCCACAGTCCTCCTACAGAAGATACTGTCTGGGACCACCAGACCAACCCAGACGGCATGGATCTCTTAACGATAGGCTCGTTACAAGAGAATTATTCAGTTCAAACAAATTTTTTTCCCACATATTTTCATGTCTGGCTCAAATGTTATGTTAAAGGTGTTATTCTTCTACAGTCTTCTACAAGTGTTAAGATAGAGATTACAGGCATAACTTTATAATTTATTGTATTCTTATGCATTACATTGTGGTACATAACAATGCCACGGAGACACAATGTGTGGGAAGCCATTAAAACTGTACTCCATAGTAATCAAAACATCTCTCTATAGATACAGAGACATTTTAACTTTAACTTTGAATCTTTATGCATACATATGAATGTTTTATTCCCAACCTATCAGACCCTTAACTTTCCTATCTGTCCATGACTGCTCACAAATGACTTGGTCAGTGTATGCTTGTGTAACCAATCTAAGCACACATGCGCGCACACGCATACACTCACGCACACACGCACGCACACACAGCCCCAGATCTCCACATCATATCTTTGTTTCCTGTGTCTGGCCGCTGCTAAGATGGAGACTCCCTGGGAGGAGAGCTGTTACAATCACAAGCCTCTAGCCCCATGGTACACACACACACACACACACACACACACACACACACACACACACACACACACACACACACACACACACACACACACACACAGCTCAACTCTCCATGACTTAGCGCAGTGCAACTTGGTTTTGTTCCAGGCACGTCGTGTTTCCATCTAAAAAAGTACCCCTTCGCCGTGGGTGGGTCATAGTAAAGAACCTCTTCGTAGGTGGGTCGTCATTAGGGTTTAATCCTGGGAGACGGGATTCCCGGGAAATCTGATCAAGATTATTTCCTGATTCCCGGGAAAGGTTATGACGGGAAACGGGAAATAAAATAGAATAAAAAAACGCAATGAAAAAAACACAAAAGTACCAGCTCAGCTCGCTTGGAACCTCGACGGAGGTGCTACTAAAAAAAGTACCAGGTACCAGGTATTAGGTACTTTTTTTGGCGATCGAAACACAAAAAAAAGGCGGGCCAAGTTGAGGCGAGTCGAGGCGAGTTGAGCTGGTACAGTCGGTGGAAAAGGGGCAATATACACATTTTCAGTTTCAGAACTAGTGGCTTGTTTCACATAAGGTATCGTATCTGATATAACGTTGTGTCATAAATATTAATAATATATACTTTATAATGCTCTTTTATGAACAAACTCAATCACAAACATTGGAATTATATTAATTAAGACAGCCGTCGCAACATTCAGTTATTTATTTTATGTTGGGTTCCCCATTTACTGTTTTGTCTACCTTGTTCTTGTTTTGGGGAATTGAACCCTCCACCCTTTTTTGTATCTCAGCTCGTGTCTCTCACGCCTGCTTGGTCACCCCTGACAACTCCAGTACACAAACAAACGCGTCGCTAAAAGGTCACATCAGAACAATTGAATGTGAGTGTGAGAAAACGCTACACCTGTACTGCAGCAGGTTGTTCAGAAGCAGGTTCCAGGAGAAAGGGCCTACAGAGGAACGAGGGAGCTCTCTGGGTAGTGTGTGTTCAAACTGGAGGTCTGCCTGTTGATCGGGGGGTGGAGGGGTGACGCGAGGGAAGAGGAGGAGGTTTATGAGGAGGAGGAGGAGGATGAGGTGTATGAGGAGGAGGAGGAGGAGGAGGAGGAGGAGGAGGAGGAGGAGGTGTATGAGGAGGAGGAGGAGGTGTATGAGGAAGAGGAGGAGGATGAGGTGTATAAGGAGGAGGAGGAGGAGGAGGAGGAGGATGAGGTATATGAGGAGGAGGAGGTGTATGAGGAGGAGGAGGAGGATGAGGTGTATGAGGAGGAGGATGAGGAGGAGGAGGAGAAGGATGAGGAGGAGGATGAGGTGTATGAGGAGGAGGAGGTGTATGAGGAGGAGGAGGAGGATGAGGTGTATGAGGAGGAGGAGGTGTATGAGGAGGAGGAGGAGGAGGTGTATGAGGAGGAGGAGGAGGACGAGGTGTATGAGGAGGAGGAGGAGGACGAGGTGTATGAGGAGGATGAGGTGTATGAGGAGGAGGAGGTGTATGAGGAGGAGGAGGAGGACGAGGTGTATGAGGAGGAGGAGGAGAGGGTGAGGTGTATGAGGAGGAGGAGGAGGAGGTGTATGAGGAGGAGGAGGAGAGGGTGAGGTGTATGAGGAGGAGGAGGAGGAGGTGTATGAGGAGGAGGAGGAGGATGAGGTGTATGAGGAGGAGGAGGTGGTGTATGAGGAGGAGGAGGAGGAGGAGGAGTTGTATGAGGAGGACGGGGAGTCGGTGTATGAGAATGAGGAGGAGGTGGTGGAGGGTTGATGACGGGAGAGGAGGAGGTGAAGAAAGTGGAGGAGGTGTATGAGGGGGAGGAGGAGGAGGAATAGTATGAGGAGGAGGAGGGGGAGG
The DNA here is from genome assembly GCF_964030765.1 of Micromesistius poutassou. NCBI lineage: Eukaryota > Metazoa > Chordata > Actinopteri > Gadiformes > Gadidae > Micromesistius > Micromesistius poutassou. Next base: position 10,204,425 of record NC_140284.1, on the reverse strand, counting down.
TGGAGGGGTGATGTGAGGGGAGAGGAGGAGGTGAAGGAGGTGGAGGAGGGGGAGGTGTATGAGGGGAAGGAGAAGGAGGAGGAGGTGTATGAGGAGGAGCAGTAGGTGTATGAGGGGGAGGAGGTGTAGGAGGAGGAGGAGGTGTAGGAGGAGGAGGGGTCCTGAAGGCTGCCTGCTGGGTCAGTAGAGAGAGAGCTGATGAACAGGAAGTGGCAGAGACTCAGTGTGTGGCCTCTGGGGTCTGAGCGTGTGTGTGTGTGTGTGTGTGTGTGTGTGTGTGTGTGTGTGTGTGGGTGTGTGTGTGTGTGTGAGAGCATGTGTGTGTGTGTGTGTGTGTGAGCATGTGTGTGTGTGTGTGTGTGTGTGTGTGTGTGTGTGTGTGAGCATGTGTGTGTGTGTGTGTGTGTGTGTGTGTGTGTGTGTGCATGTGTGCGCGTGTGTGTGTGCATGTGTGTGTGTGTCTGGGGGGGGGGGCGTTCATAGTTCCGAGCTATAGGCCAAAGCAAACGAGATTCCTTCCCAGTGCACTGCGGATACACACACGCACACATACATACATGCACACGCATGCACTCACACACACACACACACACACACACACACACACACACACACATGCACACACGTGGATGCACACATAAACACACACGCATGGGAAGAGTAGCAAGATTTGCATCAACCGCGCTGCTGTTTATTTCCTTATCTAATCCTCAGAAGCTTGGAATGTAACCAGAAGAAAAAAGGAAAATAAAAACTGTTCAATGAACAAATTGCTGTAACACATTATTAAGACCCTTGTGCACTGCGTTTAGCATTTAGGAGCTCCATAATGTCATGAACTAATGCCAGTGAGTGTGCTGAACATTGTTTCATGGTTAGGTCCGCTGTAGTCAAGTGGACAGCGCTGGGATTCAATCAAGGATGTTGTAATTACATCACTTAGAACAAGAGTTCAATGGGATCTATTACATTATCCGTGAAGCTCCGTGAAGATTGATGGCTTCCATGGGAAACCCGCCAACATATTCCTGGAATACAGAACACAAACGCAGTGCGTATACATTAGCCACCATGTTGTGTCAAGATATCTTGTATCTTCCACAGCCTTTCTCAGTTTATCTCCATACGGAAGACTTCCAATTCATCTCATGGGAGAATGTGTGAATGATGCATATTTAATTGAGGTCACGTCAATTCTTACAGTAATAGACCATTATAAAGTGATTCTGCAATGGAAGTCTTTGTGAACCGACTTGTTTTATTTAATTTTTTGCGCACGTTTACAAAAGAATCCATGTCTCAAAATCCTTGTCTCTGCTTTAAATATGAGTGGTCACATTTAAAGCATGTACGTTTCCCCCTCCAGAGCACAAGCTGTGGTTTCTATGTGCCATTAGTTCCCTTTGCGTTCTGGTAATCAGGCTGTTTGTTGGGTTCAGAGCAGCTGGCTGTGTGCTGCTGAGTGGCTGAGGACGAGGGATTCAGATCCATATTGATCTGCACCTGCTCCCCCCACCCTCCCGATCCCTGGCCCGATGCTATGGCGTCCCACCGGGGGCAGAACCTACTTGATGGATTAGTTACGTCAAGTCGTACGAATCCTTACTTGAGTTCTGAATTTGAGAAATGCTGGTAATTCGTCTTAGTTTGTATATGTTGGAAAAAAAAAAAGATTGCTACGATTTTAAAACGTCCCAAACAGATTAATATGAAAAAGTATGAGCGATTGTATTACAGAGAAAATACATCTGCCATAGAAAGGGCCCATGGCAATGTGTTATGGTGACATCACCATCAAAGTGTATACCCCTCACATGAACAGGAGCTAGGCTACTGTAACTCTGCGTTTCAATGGAAACGGCTAACTGAAGGCAAATGCTAACCCAGGAAACCCCTCTTCTGGAAGCACAATGATGAATTTGAAATTAAGCAACTCATCTGAATCTGGGTAAGACAGGCAAAGGCTAACTTTACCGATATCACTGCATATCCCTTTAAGGACCCAACGAGTTTAGAACGCAGCTGTCCTGTGAGTCTGTGATCACTAACAAGGTCAGAGATAAAAGGCCCTCTACAGAGAGGAGAGGCTTAATGTGGACGGAGCCAGGAGCCCTGGACCTAACACCAGATCACATACAACAGCACAAACAGATCTAACTCCACATCACATACAACAGCACAAACAGATTTAACGCCACATCACATGCAACAGCACATACAGATTTAACGCCACATCACATACGTAACAAACATCGCATTCAGATGTCACCCCAGAGCACATATGTTACCACATCCAGGCGTGTTGGACTAAGAGGAAACAGTAACAGAGGTAGAGGTGGAGAGGGTGAAAAAAGACGAGTGAGAAGTAGAGAGACCGGGGGAGCAGCGAAAGAGAGGGAGACAGAAATACTGTAAATGAAGCAGTAGAGAGAGAGGTAGAGAAAGATAAAGAAAAGGAGAGCAAGAGAGGTAGAGAGATATAGATAGTGTGAGAAGAGAGAGAGAGAGAGAGAGAGAGAGAAGGAGCGCAAGAGAGATGGAGAGAGTGGGACAGAGAGTGAAGAGGGAGAAAGAGGGAGAGAGAGAGAGAGGAGAGAGAGAGAGAGAGAGAGAGACAAACAAAGTTAGAGAGAGTGAAGAGAGAGAGAGGGAGGGGCAGAGCAAGAGAGGTAGAGAGTGTAAAGAGAGAGATAGAGAGAGCAGTAGAGAGGGACAGCCAGAGAGCGAGGGACATAGAGTGAAGAGAGAGAGAGAGGCAGCGCAAGAGAGGTAGAGATTGGAAAGAGAGAGATAGAGAGAGAGCAATAGAGAGGGAGAGCCAGAGAGAGAGAGAGGGCGGGGGGAGGGAATAATCGCCTAGCAACCATGGCTGGGAGGAAGTGAGCTGGGGACTGGCCCTCTGCCGGCCCCGTGTGTCAGTCTACTCTCTCTGGCCTAACAGCAGCATGGAGGCAGGGGCCACAGCGCAGCCCGCCGCACGCTAGACCCCCAGGGGCCACTCCGCAGCCCGCCTCACGCAAGACCCCCAGGGGCCACACCGCAGCCCGCCGCATGCTAGACCCCCAGGGGCCACACCGCAGCCCGCCTCACGCAAGACCCCCAGGGGCCACACCGCAGCCGGCCGCACGCTAGACTCCCAGGTGGACCGAGGGGTCAGGACTGCACGCTAGACCCCCGGGTGGACCGAGGGGTCTGGATTGTGCGCTAGATACCCACGTGGACCTAGTCAGGACGTCAGGACCGTGTGCTAGACCCCAGGAGGGCCGAGGGGTCAGGACTTAACGGTAGACCCCAGGTGGGCCTCGCCAACACCTGGACAGAGGAGGTGTGGGGAATCAGAACGGTCGGTGGCAGACCTGGAGGAGGGGCCTTGGCTGTCATCAGCACTCGGTAAGACAGGCGTTGTCAAACTTGTCAACATTGCAATGTTTTTCTTTTTCTTCTTACACCAGGGATGTCTTTTTACGATGAAATGCCGGCCAAATTACACTTAATAGTTTCCGCTTTGGATTTGTGGAAATAAGTAATGAGTAGCATGAAGCAAATCGTTTTCAGCAATAGTTGAAAACGGACCTCCGAATACGTCCTGGAATAATTGTGTGAGTGTGTTGGAGAACGTGGAGAACATGCACACGTTATGTAATCCGGGTGAATAATTCAATATACACAAGTGTGCACCCATGCAGAGCGATGCTCAGAGGGAGAGGAGGCGTGCACAAGCATGGCCCTCTGGAGAAGCATGGGACCACTGCACACGCGACGACCAGGTCTGGGCGTGTGTGTGTGTGTGTGTGTGTGTGTGTGTGTGGCCGGGGATCCTCAGCTAGTAGTGGGTCCAGGAGATCTGGGGGGTGGGGAGGAGAGCTGAGGTCAGGGTCTGGACTCTAGATGGACAGCAGGAGAGGGGGTATGTATCTCTGCGTGTTTGGAGCATGTCCAGAAGAACCTTTTCAGGATTATAGTTAGTTTAATTATTCATGGTTAGTGAATTATAGTTGGTATAGTATAAATATAGTATGGAGTTGTTCTGTTATGCATGCTCACTATCAGCCGGTTCAGTCCGCTGCGTTTATCACAGCCAGGGGAAGCAGGGCGACAGTCATGGTTAAAGTCAGTGTTTTTTACATGGATGATGCATGCTTTCCTGTTAAAAAAAGCTTATCTTTTATTAAGATGGCTACCCTGTTTGAATGTCCATATGTCCATATATTTCTGTGTATTTCAATTGATTTTGAAAAGGGACTAAGTACTAATAGTTAATTTAAATATGTGCTAGATTTTTACTGTTTAATATGCTGTTCATCCATGGTTATGCCTTGATATAATGTGAGGAAAAACTTGATCTACAAAGTAACTTTTATTGATCTGAATTACAAATGAACAAATGATAAAATGTACATCTTTGCGTGAATGTACATCTTAAAATAGTTTGCATCCCATTCCTACCTTCATGATTTGATTTACTATTGATTTGAACAACGTCCTTAAACAGTATTTATGTGTGTTGGCTGCAGCCGTTGTTACTGTTAAAGTTCTGACGGTTACTTGGACAGTGTGGCGGTACTTTACAGCACCATTAAAACCGTTTCATGCATTGCCCCTTGTGTGGAGGAGCAGGCTATGATGATGATGATCATCATCATAGATCTATTATTACCATTGTAACTCCATCACCTACCATTGAGCACTTAATACGGAGCTGTAATCAGGCCAAATTCCTTCTTGGCACTCTGCCTCTGAGTACTGATGATAAAAAGGAAGAGCATAAAACGATTTATGTTTTATTGTTGTTGTGTTTAATGTAGAAGGTCAGGGTGGTGGAATACTAATGTTATGTAACTGTCTGCCAAAAGTCTTAATGTTTATGTTGCCGTTGGCGCAGCAGTGACGTAATGCATTGTCCAAATAAAGTCCATTCTTGTGGCGGGAGGCAGGAAGGAAGGAGGATAAACTCATATTAAGATACATCATCTTTATGGATTCCTGAAGGAGATGAACTACATCCCGCTCTGCATAGGAAACAATACAATACAAATGTACTATTTTATCAGGCTGATGGGGATTTTAGCTTTACTTTAAGCCATAGTCCTTATGAATTATTAGTAGTAAGGTACAATTAAGATATTTTACACATAGTGTAATCTGTAATGTCATACTATAAGGTAGAGATAGGAAAACTGTTTCATGAAAACAAAATCAGTCAAATTTCCTTGTCGCTTTCCCAATTTCGTTCATGGAAAGCCTCCCACTCTATTGTTGTGAAGCGACACTTAACGCTAAAATGCTTTGCTGGTAGTTTTTCTGTTGCCATGAGCGATTGTTCCGTAACATTCCCTCTTCCCTGACTTCCAAGCAGGAGTCAAAGCGAGTGCAGCACGGGCTGCGACGTCATCGCTAACAAAATAAACACAGAGTGGTTTTACACACCCCGCAATACTCCTAATCCCCCACTAATCCAATCTTAAAAAAACATCCCCACCCTAGCTGCAGTCTCCACCCACACCAGCCAGCGGGCCACTCCTCCGTCTCCAGCTCCCCACGGACCCAGCACTCTCCCACACCACCAGTTCAAAGTGGTTCTCTGTCGACACGAGGTGTCACTCCATTAGCTTCATTTTTTGTCCCACTAATGTCATCGCGTGCTTCTTTAGTCCCCTGAAAGAAGCCGTTCACGTCGGAGCCGAAAGGTTCTGGGTTGGAAGCCCGGTGACCGCAGACTTCCTGTAGGGGTCCTCGAGCAAGATGCTCCCTAACCCCCCCCCCCCACACACACACACACACCTGCTCCTTATTGAGATGTGTAAGAATGATGTATTTCAGTGCATGTCGCTTTGGATAAAAGTGTCTGCTAAATGATGTTAATAGAATCTGGCATGTAGGTTGATGAAGGCCATTGTGAATCTGGAATGGTGATGTTTATCTCTATACGGTTCGGATATTCCCAAGTCGATTTCACAGCTTTTCATGAAGATTAGTGAGAAAGCATTTTTTCTTTTTAATGAGGTCATTATGGGATTTTAAATGGCTTCTGTAGGAGGAGAGAGGGGAGAGTGGGGAGAGGGGAGAGAGGGGAGAGGGGGATTCTAATGTTCTTAATGCGGTTAAGCGACCTCAGAGGTTAGAATTTAATTCAAAGCGCGACCTCTGAGAGCACTTTGTCATAATGTATCAAATGACTCCCGATTCCTGCCTTTCAGCGGGTCTCTGGCGACCTTGTTGAGCTCTGCTGCCGAGCGGACCACAATAAGCTATTCTATCAGACCTCGTTCAGAGGGCTCACACACTTTACCTCCATATGTAACCTGGAAACCGGTTGACCCCAGCTTCATTACATCCATCGAATGCATTCAATAACACAGACGCTTACACTGTACTCATATTACTCAAAGTACTTATATTGTTAAGCTTTAGTAGGGTTAAGTTAGATAGATGTATGTTTGCGATATACAAAGCCTAGAGCTATTTAATTATACTATTGTTTGCTGAAAAAAATGCATTTGACCCCAGTCTCTGATTTGATCGCTTCTGGGCTGTCACAAAGAGAAAGACGTGACATTTATGTGAACAAATGGGCAGAGGGAAATTACATATTACATAACGCAGGGCTGCCTGGCCCAGTGGCTGTAAGAGTTCCTTACAGCCACTGTTATGCCCTGATTAATCTGCCTGTGACCGCAGCCCTGGCAGCCTGACGTCTACGCTGCACTCTTACTCTGAAACACACAGACCGTGCAAAACAGGCCTCATATTCTGCATGTGCACACACTCACACATGCATGCACGTCATTCGTTTGTCATTTTAACTTTAACTTCCACGCTGATGATGTCGCTCAACGTAGTATTTTTGGCTTGTGAGACGAAAGACAGTGTGCGACGGAAGAAATGTGATTATTGTTTTTGACTGTGGTGTTTCCTGTCTTTACAGAATTATCACCAGTACATGGCCGGCCTGCTGCCCCCGCCTTACGGTGTCATGGAAAACAGCCGCAGTAACGACCGTAAGTCTGCTGTAGATGCAGAATGAACCAAAGCATTTCATTCATCATTTTATGTACATTAACATTTACATTTACATTTAGGGCATTTAGAAGACACTTTTATCCAAAGCAACTAACAATAAGTACATTTGTCAGAAGAAACAACAATATATCGCTGTCGGTACAGTAAGTAAGCAAGTAAGATGTTCATGGAAACAAGCACTAACAATTGCTAGGTTAAGCCATTCCCTGTATATAACACAGCTAGCTAGGATAAGATGCTACACAATGCTAAGTACAACTTTTAAGTGCAAGGACGTACATTTTGAACTTCAATTGCCCTGTTTTGTAGAAATGAAATAGAAATTACTTGTATCAAGTAATGTGGAATTGTACTGAAAATCAATACAAATTGGTGCAAATTAATACAAATAGGTGCAACTTTCTCTTACGTTGAACATCAGAACAACATGCGTCCTGATGTAACTGATGTGACTTTATAAAACACAACAAACCCCCCTGCATCGAATCAAAGTCTTTCTCCACACTAATCAGGAAATCAGCAACAGTCATCGGCTGCACTCGCTAAATAACCTTTCTCAAATAGGCGGATATAAGCGTCCCCCTCATGACGTCAGCCGCTGCCCACCTTTCCTGTCATTTGGGGTTTCAGTCTTTGTTTTGCTGTTATCGGAAAACTACAAGTTCAGTCTAAGAATAGCCGGGCTATTCCCCCCCCCCCCCCCCCACCCCCCACGGACAACTTTTGGCCGGAGCAGGCTTGGCTGGGTAGGAGGCTTGGTGCTGGAGGGCTTGGAGCCATAAGTACTCATCTCTCCAGACCCTGGCATGACAGAGCTGAACACGAACACAGTATGAGCGTAATAATGCTGTTTCATAATCCGCTCTTTAGATTTTCAAATGAGCATTTGGTTAACAAGTTGAAGAGCAAACCATGCATGCGAAATGTGTTGCTCATTGTGCGTCTGTCCGTGTAAAGTACAAGCAGGTCTCTAGTTTTTGCATAAAATGACTGCATGCATTAAGATTTTGTTTCTCGCAGTATTATGCACCCAGGTATTTTAATGATTTCGCTTCATCAATTCGTCGGGGTCCATTTTTGTGACAGATTCATGTATTTTTCCCGTTCAGAAACGCCGGACAAAGAGAACATCAGCAACAACACCGCAGGGCCACTCGCCAAACATCTGAATAAGGTAATCCTTCACGTGTCACCACGGCCTCACGTTCACACCACTTTATTCACCACACTTATTCATGATCCATTCAGCAGCATTCGTGGGCGGCATGCAGCTCAGGCGGTAGCACAGCCAGGCTGGTAACTGGAAAATGGCTAGTTCGATACCTTGCTCCTCCTAGCTGAGGGTGAGGTTTCCCTGAGCAAGACACCTCACCCTAACTGCTCCTGACGAGCTGGCTGTCGCCTTGCATGGTTGACACCGCCATTGTTGTGTAAATGCATGAATATGTGCATGAATTGGTGAATGTCAGGCAATATTGTAAAGCGCCCTGAGTGGCCACTGGTTAGAAAAGCGCTGTATAAATGCAGTCCATTTAACACAACCGTTGGTGTGGTCCATCCTTCAGCCAGTCAGACCGGGCCGGGTCTCTGACATGTTTGTGTGGGCTGTGGGGTTTGTGTAGGGAGTCTAAATATAATATGGAGGTCCTGCTTACCGGTCGCACTTCTTCCTGTTCCAGCTTGGCCTGGCACTCGTTTCCCGCTCAAATGATAACACGGAGACCCCTCCTGATTTATGGACGCTTGTGCATTGTGTCTTCAGGGCGTTGAGAGAGGGAGGGAGGGAGGGAGGGAGAGAGAGAGGGGGAGAGAGAGAGAGAGAGAGAGAGAGAGAGAGAGAGAGAGAGAGAGAGAGAGAGAGAGAGAGAGAGAGAGAGAGAGAGAGAGAGAGAGAGAGAGAGAGAGTGTTTTCTCCCCCCCACTCTCTTTTCCCTTTTGTTTTTATCTCTCTTGGTTTTCTGTCTCCCATCCTCCCACTCTCTCCCTCTCGTTTTTTGTTTTCCCTCTTGTTTATTGTCCATCTCTTTGTATCTTTTTATCACTTTTTTCTCTCTATTTCCCTATCTACCGTCCTTTCTTCATCATGCTTCATCTCTCTCTCTCTCTCTCCCTCCCTCTCTCTCTCCGCCCCCCCCCTTCTCTCTATCCATTCTATGAATCATATCTACTATAATCTCTGTGTTCAACATGGCTCAACATTACATAAGTACATATGTCAACATTTGTAATCATTTAAAGCCCATTTTATGTCTTGCGTTTAAAATAAAACAAATCTGGGCTTATTTACTGTTGTAGAAACAACAATGTCAATAAATAATGCTAAAGCTGTACTTAAAGGAATCGCTGAGCACATATGTGAGTAGTAGCCATGTTTACTGGAGCATGAAGTTAGCCTTTTAAATGTCACTGCCCACCCACCCACACACACACATGCTCACACACACACACACACACACAGACACACGCACACACACACATACACACACACACACACACACACACACACACACACACACACACACACACACACACATGCACACACACACACACACACACACACACACACACACACACACACACACACACTGCCATGCACACACACTGCCATGCACGCATGCACAAACACACACACACACACACACACAGACACACATCACAAAATGGTAATCCTTATGGGAGAGTAGGAGAGAGATGCCCAGTGCTGTATTTGGTTTCATGTTGACCCGAAAGGCAATGAACTTTCCTCCTAACGTGATCCAGAACCAATCAAACGCTTCCCAACCGGGGTCGGGAACAGGAATGTGTCCTCACTACAATGTGAACATAAAATCCAGATCCACTTTTAACTCCACTGGTCCAACTTTTTTTGCATTTAGGTTTCCATTTCATTAATGACTTTTCCTTTCCTTTTTCATCCTATGATTTTATTATTTTCTTTTGTCTTGTTTTCCAGAAGCCACTCATTCAAAGTCCAGCCAAAGCCCATCCTATATCATTTTCCCAGGTATTGCAACACCCCATTCCCACCAATAGAGGGCAGTGTTTGTCCTGTCTGCTTTCCATCACATCACAACACACATCATTATCAGCATGCTTTTCAAATACAACTTTATTTATTATCTTCACTCTGTGTTCCGTGTCCCTCTCCCTGTATCCCCCAGAAGGTTCCGTCTGAGAACGTCTTGTGGGCTGGGAAGGTTCTCCATAAGGCCATCCTGGCCAGGGTACCACACATGATCCGAGACCGGAAGTACCATCTGAAGACCTACAGGTGGGCTCACATCACCTACTGGTGACGTGCATGAAGCGCTGGATTAGCTGTGTTGAAAAGTGTGCCCCGGGTCTCTCTCTCTCTCTCTCTCTCTCTCTCTCTCTCTCTCTCTCTCTCTCTCTCTCTCTCTCTCTCTCTCTGTCTGTCTCTGTGTTACAGTGTCTCTGTGTTACAGTGCTGTTTCTCTGCATTACAGGCGGTGCTGTATCTCCATGTGTTACAGTGCTTTGTCTCTATGTGTTACAGTGCTGTGTCTCTTTGTGTTACAGTGTCTCTGTGTTACAGTGTCTCTGTGTTACAGTGCTGTGTCTATTTGTGTTACAGTGTCTCTGTGTTACAGTGCTGTGTCTTTATGTGTTGCAGTGCTGTGTCTATTTGTGTTACAGTGTCTCTGTGTTACAGTGCTGTGTCTCTCTGTGTTGCAGTGCTGTGTCTATTTGTGTTACAGTGTCTCAGTGTTACAGTGCTGTGTCTCTAAGTGTTACAGCGCTGTGTCTTTGTGTTCCAGGAGGTGCTGTGTGGGGATAGAGCTGGTCGACTGGCAGATGCAGCAGAGCTGCGTCCACTCCCGGGGCCAGGCGGTCGGCATGTGGCAGGCCCTCCTGGAGGAAGGGGTCCTCAACCATGGTGAGGCTCACTGTGTGTGTGTATGTATGTATGTATATATATATATATGTATGTATGTATGTATGTATGTATGTATGTATGTATGTATGTATGTATGTATGTATGTATGTGTGTGTGTGTGTGTGTGTTGTGTGTGTGAAGATTATGTATGTGTTTGACCTGTGTGTATGTGTGTGTGTGTGTGTGAGACAATTATGTATGTGTTTGATGGGTGTTTCTGTGTGTGTGTGTGTGTGTGTGTGTGTGTGTGTGTGTGCATTTGTGTGTTTGATGGGTGTTAATGTGTGTATGTGTGTTTGTTTGTGTTTTACAGGTGTGTGTGTGTGTGCGTGTGTGTGTGTGCGTGTATGCCTCATACGTGTATGCTTGGTGCGTCTCGACGTTAACACCCAAACCCCCCCCCCCCTGTTCCCTGATCCTTCCCTCCGCTGCGCGGCGGCTCTCAGTGGACCAGGAGCTCAGCTTCCAGGACAAGTACGTCTTCTACCGCTTCCTCTGCGACGAGCAGGAGGAGCCGGCCCCGCCCGGCGACGAGGACCAGAAGGAGGGCCCCGACGAGCTGCAGGAGGCCCTGGTGCTCCTGTCCCAGCTCGGCCCCGACGCCCACCTCCGCATGGTCCTCAGGAAACGGTGAGGCCCGGGTCAGAGGAGGGCAGAGGCCGGGGCAGACCGTAGCGCCATCTGAAGATGAACTCAAACCGCATAACACACTCATTGTATGTTGTACGTCCTGGCACTTAATGTACACACTTTTGCCGCTTTTCCACTGCCAGTACCAGCTCGACTCGACTCGCCACGCCTTTTTTGCGTTTCCATTGGCCAAAAAAGTACCCGGTACCTAGTACCGGGTACTTTTTTTTAGTACTACCTCCGTCGAGGTTCCAAGCGAGAGGAGTAGGTACTTTTGTGTGACGTAAACAGGCTGCTGGTAACTGATTGGCCAGCGGCTGTAAATGGGAATAATCACTCAAAGTTAAGTTGTGTCCGGCGTGGTTGGAGTCCACGAACCCGCTCCCGAGGGGGACACTGATCAGCGTTTCGCCGTGTGTGTCGCTCCTTTCCCGGGGCTAGAGTTAGGCTGCGCGTCGTTATGTGTGTCGGGCGTGGTTGTGTGTGTCCGGCGTGGCTGGAGTCCACGGACCGGCTCCGGAGGATCAGCATTTCGCTGTTTCGTTTCAGTGTCGTTCCTTTCCTCGAGTTTCGCCTCTATCAACGTTACCGTATGACAACAATAGACGCGCAGTCATTGCGCTTTTTATTTTATTTTATTTCCCATCATAACCTTTCCCGGGAATCAGGAAATAGTCTTGATCAGATTCAGATTTCCCGGGAATCGCGTCTCCCGTTATTAAAACCTAATGACGACCCGCCCATGGTGGAGAGGTTCTTTTCTACGACCCGCCCACATTGAAGAGGTACTTTTTTAGATGGAAACGCAACCAAACCGAGTTGAGTCGAGGCGAGTCGAGTCGAGTTGAGTTGGTACTGGCGGTGGAAAAGCGGCATTATTGTATGTTGTACGTCCTGGCACTTAATGTACGCACTTATTGTATGTTGTACGTCCGGGCACTTAATGTACGCACTTATTGTATGACAGCGATGTATTGTTGTTTCTCTTTCTTCTGGCAAATGTACTTATTGTAAGTCGCTTTGGATAAAAGCGTGTGCTAAATACCCTAAATGTAAATGTAAATGTATTGTTTTAACGGAGCAAGGCACATGGGCCGTGAGTATAGCGGGGCTGGGTTTATTCACTCGCTGCGGATAGGAGTCAAGTCTATTTTGGACACGGAAATTCAATAAAAGTGTTTTGCGTCTCTACTAACAAGACTGTTAGCTTTGGGGTGAAGACGCAGACTCCAACTCTTGGCTGCCTGGGGCGATAAGAAACACAGGAACTCGACGTGGGTGCGTCCATTAAACTAGACAGGACAATGTACAACTGATGGACAAAACAAAGACTGCCAACAATGAATAGCAATCAATAGTTTAATTTGTACAAAATACCAATTAACGGTTGAATTAATTGGTCTTCTGTTGCAGGGTCTGAATATTCTGCCCTCATTTTAAGGACTCCAAACAAATCTGATGTTCTTTTTGTTTGACTGCGTTGAGGTTTTCAGAGGGTTTTTTAATTGAACTGATTGTTATTTATGTCTCGCAGCCCGTCAGAGAGGACAGCAGATGATTTGGAGATCATCTATGAAGAGTTGCTGCATATTAAAGCCTTATCCCATTTATCCATCACTGTGAGTACGGCGACCAGTGATGACTGAAATCAGCACCCTGTCACCTCTGTCCATTAGAGAGACGCCATAATGTTCAATGTGTGTGTCAAACTGTCCAAGTAAACATTATGGAGATGTGCACCCTGAAATGCCCCCTTGCAAAGACATTTGGCACAATTGATTACACTGAATGAACATGTCCTGCTTAGAAGAACTGTGTTTAAAATGTTCTAGTTGATAATGTTTGTATATTCATTTAAACATTGCTTTCTAGCTGTTTAATATAGGACCAGCACATGCATACACAGTGGAGAAATCATGTGCTATGATGTGATATGATGTGGCTGCTTTCTTTCTGACTACATTGGAAGAAGTCTGCCCTTAAAGCATAAAGAGGTTCCAGGTTAAGAGGTCTAGATTCCTGCTCTTCTGTGTGTTCCAGGTCTAGAATCATAATATTCTGTGTGTTCCAGGTTAAGAGGTCTAGATTCATGCTCTTCTGTGTGTTCCAGGTAAAAAGGGAGCTGTCAGGGGTGCTGATCTTTGAGTCTCATGCCAACGCCGGAACAGTGTGTAAGTAACTACAAACCAACAGGAGGACACACTGAATAAATATACACTTTTGCAAAACCTACGAGCAGATGCACTTACAGCCAAACAATATATAATTTACATTTCCTTGTATATGTTAAGCATTGATGCATATTGTGTAAAATTTTGAATGATGCATGCATCACAAAGCACAATGCTTTTTAAAGCTATGTGAGGATTTGTTCATGAGACACATCCATGTTTATATTAATAACCACCGTGGATGAAGCTTGAACAGGAGATGGCGAGATGGCGAGCTAACACTGGCTGTTTGATGCTGTTGTCCCCAGTGTTCAGTCAGGGGGAGGAGGGGACGTCGTGGTACATCATCCTGAAGGGCTCCGTCAATGTGGTCATCTACGGAAAGGTGGGTGTTTCCTTCACTCAGTGTTAAATGTGACAATAAAGGTGACATATTATACCACTGGGTGTGACTGTGATTAGCCGTTACAAGCCGTTTTGAAAATCGGCCTCTTCTGACATGTGGGCTTGTCCACCTAGATGTATGACGGATAGATGAGATGAACGTTTGCCACAGTCCACTGGGTAGGTGATCCTGGGTCAGTCCATCGCTCCAACGGTGTGTCGGGCGTGTTGCTCTCCACAGGGGGTCGTGTGCACGCTGCACGAGGGCGATGACTTCGGGAAGCTGGCGCTGGTCAACGACTCGCCGCGCGCCGCGTCCATCGTGCTGCGCGAGGACAACTGTCACTTCCTGAGGGTGGACAAGGAGGACTTCAACCGGATCCTGCGGGTGAGCCTGGTGGTTCGGTTATCTCCAGCGTTGTCCAAATTGGGGGACAGATATCCTTCCCAATCTGGCAACGCTGGTTAACTCCTGTATGCATCCGCAAACAAACAGTCACAGCACTGTAGCCCTCTACAGGTTGTAAGATAAGATAAGATAATCCTTTATTAGTCCCACAGTGGGAAAATTTGTAGCTCTCTCAAGTCCACTTCAGCAGGTGTCACACTCTTGAAACTAGGTGTACACATATACACATCCCACACATCCCATGTACACATCCCACTTAAGATATTGTATTCGTACAACTGGTTATTTAAAACTCACTACGCTAAAATCAATTGAAAAGTTGATGTTTTGTTAAATCCAGTTGAGTGTCTGTTTAATGTCGGCTTGTACAGTTTCCCCTGGTCTTTATTGTATAAAGCACGTCAATTACATCATTTATTGAATTGGAACATGCATAGATGATCGTGTGTCTGTGTGTGTGTGTGCAATCATGTGTTTATCTTACACATTTCATGCCTAGAATGGTCAGAAAGACCCCCCATAGTGACCTTCCGGTGGTCCGAGGCCAGCCATCAGACCGCTGACGGGGGGGTCTCTATCTGTCTGGGGGGCCGACCCCGTAATCCAGCGGGCTTAGGGGGCGTGTTGATGAGGTCATGTTGCTGCCTGACGTTAGGCAGCAGCACAGAGCACATGATCTCAATGATCTGGGCATGATGGAGTGTTGTTTCAAGTCAAGTCTGTTATGTTTGTAGAGCCACAGGCTCAAACCGACCCCATGTAAATACACATTTAAGCATTGCAGTCAGTGTACTGCAGTCTAGCATTCATTTTAAAGAGCAGATAGACATAATGTATTCATCTGCCTGATGTAATGAATGCATTACTGCACCTGATGGTGGTGGATACAGTATACAGTATTGAGTGAGTGCATTACCTTGTGGTGAATGCATGAATGTGTGCAGGGGGTGGAGGCGAACACGGTGCGGCTGAAGGAGCACCACCAGGACGTCCTGGTCCTGGAGAAGAGCCTCAGCCGGACCCCCCCACACGGGACCCCCCCCTCCCACCACAAGTACGACCTCTGACCTCTCGCAGCCTGCTGGGTACCAGCATGCATAGTGGTGTGTTGTGGTTGAGTCGATGAGGCAAGAGGTGAGGGAGAGGGGGAGAGAGAGGGGAAAGGGGCGAAAGAGGGAGGAGGAGAAGGGGGAGGGAGAGAGAGGGGAAAGGATGGGAGGGAGGGAGGTGGTGGAGAGAGACAGGAAAGGGGGGGAGGGAAGGATGGAGAAAAAGGGAGAGAGAGGAAAAGGGGAGAGAAAGACTGAAAGGGAGAGAAAGTGGGGGCGAGACAATTATTTTAATACTTTTCCTTTTTTTTCCTTTTTTTTGTTTTTGGGGAAAAATTAAGATTATTAAGGGTTAAGATAAGGAAAAGTCATATTAAGGGCACACAGTAGCCTCTTTTTAATATAAATAGAAAATGGAATCCTTCAATTATTAAACATCTCCCTAGTGATGTCTGGCAAAGAGCACTTTGGTCAAATAAAGAACCAGACATACCAGTGAGCACACAGAGGAAGTGGCTATGCTGGTTTTTATTATTCACATGGCTACAGATGTGTATGAGTATGTTTTAACATGGTGGGATTCTGAATGTAGGAATCCTTTAGAAATGTAGGAAGCATGGCTCATGAGGACTCACAGGGCAGGACTTAGTGAGTGCTTGCCCTAATAGACGGATCTCTACCACTTATTTCTAATTTCCATAGTGTAACAGAAACATCAGTGCAGCGATAATGATATGGCAGTTTGAATCTCCATTCGTCTTCTTTGTCTCCATCTCCAATTCATTACTTGTTCCAAGCTAAAGAAAACACAACTATTCTTATGTTCATTGGATTATACATTTATTAAAACCTGCTACAGGTACCGGCCCCAGTTAAGGGCCCCAGGTACCGGCCCCAGGTTTGATATACGGCCAGGTGCACCTTCATGAGTGAGGGTCTCTCCTCTGTGGTCTCCTGCAGATACACCATCATGTCAGGGACTCCAGAGAAGATCCTGGAGCATCTCCTGGAGATGATGCGGCTGGATGCCCAGTTCACCGAGTCAGGTACCAGCACCCAAGGTCACCTTACATAGAGTAAAAAGCATAAAATAACAACAACAAAGCATAAAATAACAGCATCAAACATTATTAAAACCAAACATAGTGCACAGTGACCAGTCATAGTGAGTATGCCAGTTTGAACAGGTGGGGTTTGAGTTTGTAACAGGTTTATTATATATAACAGCTACACTCTCAAGCCTGTTTGGACACCTGTCTCCGTAATTCCAATGTTATCCCGATCACTTTTCCCCAGCGATTGTTTTGGTACCGTCCATGATCCTCTGTGATAACCTTTGACCTCTGTGATGTTTTCGTTCCCCAGACCCCTCCCTGGATGACTTTGTGCTCATGCACTGCGTCTTCATCCCCAACGCCAGGCTGTGTCCCGTACTGATGGCCCAATATCCTTTGGCCGCTACATCTTGGAACGATAACAATGAACGCTTTCAGTTAGGTCTATAAATACTGTGCACATGATGGCATATTCTCACTCTAGAGTCTGAGAGTCTTCTGTTATTATTTGGTCTTTCTCATTCTCTCTCTCTCTCTCTCTCTCTCTCTCTGTCTCTCTCGCTGCCTCTCCCTCTCTCTCTCTCTCCCTCTCTCTCTCTCTCTCCCACTCCCCATCCCTCCCTCTCTCCCCTCCCCCTCCTTCTCCCTCTCTCCCTCTCCCTCCCCCCCTCTCTCTCTCTCTCTCGCTCCCTCTCCCTCTCCCTCCCCCTCTCTCTCTCTCTCCCTCCCTCTCTCTCTCCCTACCCCTCGCTCTCTCTCCTTCTCCCTCCCTCTCGCTCTCTTTCTCCCTCCATCTCCCTCTCTCTCTCTCCCTCTCTCCCCCTCCCTCTACCTCTCTCTCTCTCCCTCCCTCTCTCTCTCCCTACCTCTCTCTCTCTCTCCCTCTCTCCCTCTCTCCCCATCCTTCCCTCCCTCTCTCCCCATCCCTCCCTCCCTCTCCCCCTCTCTCTCTCTCTCCCTCCCACTCTCCCTCTCTCTCTCCCTCCCTCCCTCCCTCCCTCCCCCTCTGATTGATAGTTGTGTCTATAATCCCTCTCCACCCCCACACCCCACCTGGGTCCCCCGTGTGTCGAGTGGTGGTCCTTAACCGGGGCGGACCACCTACCGGGCCCAGGCATCTCAGGGCTCGGAGCAGGAGCAGCTGGACTACACCCTGAACAACAAGCGGAGGGTGGTGCGGCTGGTGCTGCGCTGGGCCGCCGTGCATGGACACCACCTGCAGGAGGAGGACGCCTCCCTCGCCTTCCTCCAGGTAGCCCCCCCGCCCCCCATGGAGAGGTCCACCCCCTCCTGAAGATTGCCTTACATTTACATTTACATTGAGGGCATTTAGCAGACGCTTTTATCCAAAGCGACTTTCAAGTACATTTGTCAGAAGAAGGAGAGACAAAAATATATCTCTGTCGGTACAGTAAAGTAAACTTTGAATTCCCCCTGGGGATCAATAAAGTATACATCTATCGATCTAAAGATCAAGTACCATTCACTAACATTACTTAGGTTAACCCATAAAACAAAGATAGCTAGGATAAGACCATACACAATGCTAAGTACTAGTTTTAAGTGGCAGGTATAAATTCAATAAACTTGTCTTGTCTTGTAGGCCAATCCCCTTCTGGTACACCACCCGGTCATAACCTAACGTGATGGAGTTATAAACAAGGAAGTGTAAAATGGATGGTTACTGATTCAACGATTTGGGGAACATTTTAGTTTTGTTTTTTAAATTAGATAAAATCTGCTACTAGTCACTTCCACTCAAAGCATCTTAGTTTTAGATTAAGATGCATGTCCTGAGTGAGCAGGTAGGGGTGAGGCATCTTGCTCAGAGATCCTACAGGTAGACCCACCTTTAGACCATGTGCCCCCCACTAGGCATACCATACATAAACACCACCACCCAGGCTGGGGTGCACTGCTCTGCTTGAGTATATTAATGTGCATATTGCATTACTTTCTTTGATGCTAAGTTCTCATTGCAGGAGTTTCTGAGGTGTGTAACAGCTGATGCCAGAGTCCTCCCTCTCAAAGACCAACTCCCAGACCTGCAGAAAATCGTCAATAGCAAGTAAGTGCTTCCTTTATTTGGTCTGTAAAGTGGCCTTGATACAGGACATGTATTTAGTTTATTTGGCAAACTATTCTTGTGTGTTGATCTTAATTATTTTATTTTTTATCAGCACTGAAGACGCGAGAGCCTCCAAGAAAAAGGTATGCTGTCGACCGTTGTGTTGTGGAATAAAGTTCAATAAAGCTGTGAAGGTTTTGAATGTACCGGTTTGAATCTCTCTCAGCACAAGATCCTCCTGAGACAGTTCAGCATGGGGGACGAGAAGCTGCAGAAACGTCAGCCAATCAAAGGCACAGATGAAAGTGGGTTGCTTTGTAAATTGTGTACATTGACAACTGGTATCTTAAGCATTAGGGATGTTATCTCTCTCTTCTCTCTATAGTAGGCATTGGTTGAAACTAGAAAATTGTCCTCAAATTCATATATTGAATGAACACAAATATATATTTGTTTATGTTTTTGTAAAGCTTTTATCATGCATGTTTTAGCTTAGCATTCCTTAATAACATTGGCAAAACATTTAATATATAATGTATTACATCCTTTAGATATATATAATATAAAGAATATGAATTAAATATTTAGAGTATATATTTACTCTTAACACAATTTTTACCTTTCTCTTCCCTCCCTTCTCTCTCCCCCCCATCTCTCACATCTCTCTCTCCCCCCATCTCTCCCTCCTCTCTCCTTCCCCCATCTCTCCCCCTTTCTCTCTCTCTCTCCTCCCGCCTCAGTCCTGTTCAAGGTGTACTGCTGCGACCACACCTACACCACCATCCGGGTGGAGGTGGGGGCCTCCGTCCGCGAGGTGGTGGAGGCCGTGGCAGACAAGCTGGGGTCAGCTGCCCAGGACCTCCTGCTGGTCAGCCTGAGTTCGGCTGGAGGTGAGAAGAGCCGCGGCCGCCCGCGAATCAGATGATGGGAATCAGCCGGCGCTCCGGGACGCAGGAATCTGGAGCGGGGGGCGCCCAGCCATCACAGGCTGATTTACTGGGGGCTAAATGGGCTTGGGTGCGAGGCTATAGAATGTGGATGGGGATGATAAGCTTCCAGGAAGGAAAACTAATGCTCAGCTCAGTGATTCTCTCTCTCCTCTCCTGTCTGTCTCTGTCTCTTTCTCTGTCTCTGTCGCTTTATCCTCTCTCTATCTCTGTCTGCCTCTCTATTCTCTCCTCTCTCTCTCTCTCTCCCTCACACTCTATCTCCCTTTCTCTACTATTTTTCTCTCTGTCTCTCTATATCCACTCTCTATCTCTCACTCTTTCTGTCTCTATCTATCTCCCACTCTCTCTGCATCTCTCGCTCTCTGTCTCTCTATCCTCTCTCTCTCTCTCTCTCTCTCTCTCTCTCTCTCTCTCTCTCTCTCTCTACTTCTCTCTCTCCCTCTCTCTCTCTGTAATAACATTCAACATGGGGCTGTCGCGGCTGTCTGCCTGTTGTTTTATGCTGTTTGAACTCTCTGCTTTGTTGACCCCATTTGGCTCACTTCACTTCGCTGCTCCGCTGTTCTCAAGGCTATTGTCAAGCTAATTCAATTCATTAGAGAACAGGCATACCTCTGCACTCTCGTCGACTTTGGATGAATCAGTTGAAACGTTGAATATACAAATACTGATTATACACAAACACCAAATTATATAATACAAAGCATTTATTCAGTTTTATACTATATCACTATATCGTTCTTTATCTTACCTCATGGCTGCCGCGTGATCCCAGGTTCCATGTTGCCCGGGATATGGATGTGTTATGTAATAATAACAACAGGAGGAGGATCCTGAGGCCAAAGACTGGGTGTGTTCGGTTCATCACGCCAGGAGGAGCTATTCTAGGAGCTATTTGAGCCAGGAGGAGAACAATAATTGGCTTACTGGCATAACTGGTTTCAAGGCATGTGGTTGTTGTTGTGAACATGCAGCATGCTACTTTCCCTGCCTTGAGACAAGACAATATAACTGAATATTGAACGTTTATATCTTCTATAGATAAAGTCCTCCAGAGTCCAGGGGATGTGTCTGTGTTCTGATCTATATAATGTATATCGATATCTATAGCTCTATCTCTACATGTGTCTCTTCTATAGATAAGGTCCTCCAGAGTCCGGGGGTTGTGTCTGTGTTCTGATCCTTATATTGTACATCTACATGTGCCTCTTCTATAGATAAGGTCCTCCAGAGTCCAGGCGATGTGTCTGTGTTCTCCGCACTGCCTGTGAACGGGCGTCTGTTCGCCTGTACCAGGGATCAGCTGGACTCTCTGGTGCGTTCCCGGCCGCTCTCAGTGTACATCCACACACTGTCCCACATTCTGTCACATCTGTGACCTCCTGTACAGTGGCTCTTCATACTCTGTTAGTTTATTTATTCATGTATCTAATTGTTTTAGCGCTGTGGATGACGTACAAGTTGACGTGTTTTTATCTACTGATTTGAACAGCTCACTTCTGCGCCTTTTCCAGTTTATTTTATTTTTCTTTGACTTTGGTTGAATTGTTTAAAACTATGAAAGTGCGAACCCTGGGTTCATAAGGGGAATGTCCCACATCTGTAAAAAATCAAAATCCTCAGGGTTTTTTTGTTTGTTTCATTGCAATCAGAGTGTGAGTTCTAAACAAATCCCATTGACCTCACAAGTCTCACATGTAAATGATGTAATGATGTCAATGATGCTGTTGCTAAGCAACCGTATTGCCTCCCCCTGCCCTCCAGGTGCCCTTACCCGAGCAGGAGGGCCCCTCAGCCGGCTCGCTGGCCACCTTTGAGCTGATGAGCTCCAAGGACGTGGCATACCACCTGAGCGTGTACGACTGGGAGCTGTTCCACTGCGTCCACGAGGTTAGACCACGGCCCGCCCCGACAGGGCGGATGTTACGACCACGGGACCGGGTGGGGGGGCAGGGTAGTGGAGCAGGGCAGGTGGTCGACGGCCAACGGAAAGGGTCTGGGTTCGATCCAGCATCCCCTGAAACAACCTACCTAGGCATCCTTGAGCAAGATGCTCCATTATATAAATCCACACTGACTGAGTTTGTGTCTTTGAATGAAAACGCCTGCTAAATGTCTAAATATTCATGATAAATATGGAAGGTCCTCTCTGACGCACTTATTATATGTTGTACGTCCTTGCACTTAAAAATAGTATTTGGAAGGGGTTAACCTAACAATTGTTAGTGCTTGGCACTTGGTTCTATGAACATCCCTACTGTTGTTTCTCCTTCTTCTGACAAATTAACTTATTGTAAGTCTCTTTGGATAAAAGCTTCCGCTAAATGCCCTAAATGTTAATGTGAGGTGCTACGGAGTCATGATGTGAACTGTGAGTGATATTCCCGTTCGCTCGCGGTCTAAATGAGTGCGATTCAGAAACGGTGACTCAGGTTCCTTTGTTCTGGGGTCTCTCCCTGACAGCACGAGCTGATTTACCACACGTTCGGGAAGCAGCGCTTCAAGAAGACCACGGCCAACCTGGACCTGTTCCTGAGGAGGTTCAACGAGACCCAGCTGTGGGTGGTCACCGAGGTGTGTCTGTGCACCCCGCTCAACAAGAGGGTGCAGCTCTTCAAGAAGTTCATCAAGATCGCCGCTCAGTGAGTGCTCCTCCTCTTCCTCTCGCCCCGGACCCCGTAGTGCTCCGTTGAGCTAGACCTTCGCCAGTCTGGTCTCAGTCCCCACTCAGCACCAGACTGCAGGGCAGATTCACTGAACAGAGTCTGAATAGTCCATGAAGTGGTTAGGTTTAGGAATCCCAGCTATAAAGGATCTGAGTCGAGCCTGTCCGATAGATCGTTTGGCCGATTTATCGGACGATATTGGCCGAGGACAGATGTATCGGTAATCCGGGTATATGTTTACGATATGAAAACTTTAGAAATGGTTATTACGGTTATTACCTCTTTATAAATCATATGCGTTGGTGGTTGACTCTCCAAATGCTTTAACTGAGCATATCCATGCTAACCCTCCCAACACCACTAGTTTGACATCCTGTTCTGTGTGAAGGTTAGTAGCTCTGTGCTCCTGTCTTCCCTCCGCAGCTGTAAAGAGTACGGGAACCTGAACTCCTTCTTCGCGGTCATCATGGGGATGAGCAACCCAGCGGTGTGCAGGCTCAGCCAGACATGGGAGGTGGGCGTCTGTACTATTATATACTACTACTTCTCTCATGTCATGTTATGTACTGTAATGCTATTCATTATTAATGCATAGATCATTATTTAAATGATTGTACACACATATCCCAATTAAACACGTGCCTGTTTGAATGTTTCTTCACAGAAACTTCCCAGCAAGTTCAAGAAGTTTTACGGGGAATTCGAAAACCTGATGGTAAGGCTGATGGTACCTCATCTTTTCCAGGTCACATGACCCTACCGAATCCGAGAGCTGATAGGGTAGTTGAGGCAGGTTTAGTTGAGTCATGCTGTGGAGGGACCTGCTCCCCTGTGACGGATCTATTTGACATTGCGGCGTCAGATGTGAGAGCCGTGTGCTGTGTTTCCACAGGACCCGTCCAGGAACCACCGGGCGTACCGGCTGACAGTGGGCCAGCTGCGACCGCCCGTCATCCCCTTCATGCCCCTGCTGATCAAAGGTTCAAACCGGCCCCACCGCGCCCTCTCTCGTTGCCCCCGGCAACCTCCGCCCTGACCAATCACCATCCTCCATGAGTCCTCGTGCCGTGTGTCTTTCCATCCTGTTGTATCTCGATGTGTCTCTGATGTCCTTTCTGCTGTTGGAACCTTTTGACGTGACGCTCGCGCTCTGACACATGCTCTCCTCGTTCCTTCTGCTGCCCCTCAGACATGACCTTCACCCACGAGGGCAACAAGACCTTTGTCGACAATCTGGTTAATTTTGAGAAAATGGTAAGTCTGCCGTGTTCCAACCACAGAACGCTCCAAACCTGGTTGTCCTTACGACCACTACTCTGATTGGCTTTTTGTTTCCTGCCCTGCAGAGGATGATCGCCAACACGCTGCGGACCGTGCGACACTGCCGCAGCCTTCCTTTCAGTAAGACATTTTAAAACCCTCTGAACGTTAGCCACACCTCATTCACATTCAATTCAATTGTATTGTATTTGTATACCCCTTAATCACAGGTACAGTCTCAAAGGGCTTAACAGGCCGTATATTTATGACACACCCCCTGACTCTAGCCCCCAAGAGGGCAGAAAACAACTCCCTTATAACACATCCACTCCCGGGGCGGGGGGTGCAGGGTTCAGAGGGACCGCTGGGCTCTAACCTGCTCCCTTTCTGTCCCCCTGCCCCGTCCCCCCCCGTCCCCCCCGTCCTGCGTTAGGTCCGGACTCGGCCCAGTCCGGCCGGAGCCACCCGGAGGTCCGCAGCTACGTGCGGCAACTCAACGTAATCGACAACCAAAGAACCCTGACACGGCTGTCCCTGGGGCTGGAGCCGCGCCGCGCCTGACCCCTGACCGGCTGTCCCTGACCCCTGACCGGCTGTCCCTGACCGGCTGTCCCTGACCCCTGACCGGCTGTCCCTGACCCCTGACCCACTGTCCCTGACCCCTGACCCACTGTCCCTGACCCCTGACCGGCTGTCCCTGACCCCTGACCCGCTGTCCCTGACCCCTGACCCACTGTCCCTGACCCCTGACCGGCTGTCCCTGACCCCTGACCCGCTGTCCCTGACCCCTGACCGGCTGTCCCTGACCCGCTGTCCCTGACCCCTGACCCGCTGTCCCTGACCCCTGACCCGCTGTCCCTGACCTGGCTGTTCCTGGGGCTGGAGGTGCCCCGGGTCTGACCAATGACCCCGCACCGGGTCTGACCCCTGACCCTGAACCTTGACCCCTGACCCTGGGCCTGGAGCCGCGCCTGACCCCTGAACCCTGACCCGGCTGTCCCTGGGCCTGGAGCCATGCCAGAACCCTGACCCCTGACCGACGGTCCCTGAACCTTGACCCCTGACCGGCGGTCCCTGAACCTTGACCCCTGAACCCTGACCCCTGACCCTGGGCCTGGAGCCAACCCTGACCCCTGACCCCTGACGCCTGACCCCGCTGTCCCGGAACCCAGGACCAGAGCAGGGACCGCCATGGACTGCTTCTGCGTGTGTTTTTAATGTGAGCTTGCTGTATAGGAACACACACACACACATACACATACACGCATGCACACATACACACATAAACATACACGCACACACACACACACACACACATACACACACAAACATACACACATACACACATAAGGATACCCACACACACACACACACACACACAAACACATACACACACACACACACACACACATACACACGCACACACAGACATACATAAACACACACATAAACACACACACACACAAACACGCACACATAAAAATACACATGATCACACACATATACAGACAGACAGACAGACCGACTACAACATTTCAAAGCGCTGCAAGTCTGATTCACTACTGTCAAAGTTGCTGTGATAGCCAATATCTTTGACGATAGGACGCAAGAATGCGTCTTGTCTTGTCAAATGTGCCACGTTTCCATTGGATGTTTCACGGCTGTGAGCGGGAAAGACAATCCAGGAACCTCATCCCTCAGATGATTGCATTCTTCTTCACCATAAATCCCATGTGATTCCAATTCCTGAAAGTGGAGATCATTCATGTTTCTTATATACTGTTATTTACAATATTTTGTATGGAATTATATTTATAAATATTTATGTGTACGGCTTCATCATGTGTTGTAAAAACAGATATTTATTTTGACTGCAGCATGAAAAATAATGATGTATGCATTGTATATTCGTGTCAACACTGTCCTCTTTGAAAAGTCCACTTAAAGTGCTGGAATATTTTTACCCGCGTCTACTCTGTAAATGTATATATATATAAAAAAAACTCTTAATAGCCTGATTAATTTCTTTAATTACCAAATTGTTAATAATTATTCTGTTTCAATCAAAGCATTTCACAATTCTACCTGCTGAATGTTGTTTCGTTTTTCCCCGACAAGTGTCGCTGTTGTCAACAGAATGGGAGTCCATCGCCCCAGCCCTCTGTGCTCACACTGCGTTGTCCACACGGAAATCCCGTACTATTAAGCAACTTGTATCGTAACAGCTCAGAGGAAGGTTCATATTAAACGTCATACTCCAACTGATCCCCGGAAACCGGTAATGGGTAGGCCTTCTACCCGCCTACCGGCCCAGGTTAGTGCGTAAAGTTTCGCCAAAGATTATTCTGCGGAAACTAATCTCACTAGTTTAGAGGAATCTGCAGACTGCACCGCTGGCTCTGAAATCCACATTGGCTGTTGGTACGTATATCGGTATGCGCGTATGTTTGGACGTCTTGTTTAGAAGGGATATATGACGTTGCAGATGTTTCATGGACATAACATCGATTTGATGGCTGTGTCTGCATGAATCCATGCTGCAGAATCCACGCAAGTCAAAACAACCAGTGTGCGAATTAAGGGGAAGCAGGGGGAGCTATAGCTCCCCTAGTGGTGATTTGAGCTCCCCTGGAAACATCGTTTGTGAAATTTTGGGGGAGCTCTAAAATATTGATAACATAGCCAAATAAATGCTATTTTGGGCATGGTTTTTCTCAAATGTGTAAAATAAGTTAAATCAAATTATATTTTGAGTTTATGATTCATGAAAAAACGTAGCCTAATGCTTGTCATTACCGCGCTAGAGTGAAAGACTGAAAACAACTAAACTAAACTAAACAAGCAAAACTGGTCAAACCCCCTGAGCAGAACGGTTATTCATTGTAGTATTAGTAGTAAGTAGTACTGTAATAGTATTGTTAGATCTAACGAAGTAAATGGACAACGAGCTAAAGCATGGTTTATCCCCAGGGATTACGTGTGAAAGTTAAAGCTCCTCCATGCAGAAACTAGTCGAAAGCGTGCTCCAACAGGCGCTATATACTACCATCCCATGATGTGTAGCCAATCTTAACATCACAATGTCCAATATACCCTAACAATATAAGAGGAAGAAGTGATATACGAGTCATAGTCATGATATTCCTGTTAAGTTCCTCCCTCTGCAAAACTCTAAGCAGGATGGGGAGGAAACGATACCGTGTGGTCGGCCTGCATCAGGTCCTGACAGCCCCCTCCCCCGCCCCGCCCCCATCGATTCATCTGTGTTATATTGACTCTCCTAAGTGGCCGTGCGCCTATCGGGTTTTATCATTCAGAGAGCGTCAGTGTTTGCCCTGAAGTGAGAACAAGCGGGAACCAACGAGCCAGAATATCCCCGCAACCGTGGCTGCTCGAAAAGATGCACAATGCGTGTGTGTGTGTGTGTGTGTGTGTGTGTGTGTGTGTGTGTGTGTGTGTGTGTGTGTGTGTGTGTGTGTGTGTGTGTGTGTGTGTGTGTCAGCCAATAAGTATAGCGAGGGGACACGAGTGTGCCAACAAAGAGCTCTCTGGCTCCCCTCCGTGACAATGGAGGCGCGTCCCGCGGGGCGGCGTGTCCCGGCGTGATCCCGGCCCGGGTAACCGCTCAGGTGCCGGCGGCTAAACGCCGCGCTAGCTGCGGTGGTAAAGTGGGACGCCCGTGAACAAGATCGCAGCTAGCGTTTCCTCGTAATGCCGTAATGATCAAATCATTATATTTACTTTTGATGCAGTTATGCGCAATCAAAAGGAAAAGACGCGCCAAGCGAATAGTTCCAATCCCTTTATTACACACAGTGTATGTAAGTGTAGTAGGAGTCAGGGGGTCACACACACCGAGAGGCCGTTACACACGCTGATAGAGGGGTACGCTGAGATCATCACAAAGTATCTCTTTACAGCCTCCTTTCTGTTCGGAAACCAGTCTATTTTCTGAATGACTTTGTCAGACTCTAGTCTCCACACAAACAACAACGGTATACTGAATTGTACTGTAGAACATGCTAGAACGATGTACAGTACTGGACTGTACTGTATAACAGTGTAAAGAACTGCTAGAACGTTGTAAAGAACTGTAGGCCTACTGTAGACCATGCTAGAATGGTGTACATAACTGTACTCTTGACTGATCTAGCAGTGTATAGAACTGTGTATAGAACTGCTATACACAGTTCTATACACACCATCGTTCTAGCATGTTCTTCAGTGTAGACCATGCTAGCATGGTCTACATGCAAGCAGCCCGGACACATGCTAGCATGGTCTACAGTGAAGAGCACTTTATAACAGTGTAAGGAACTGTAGGCCTACTGTAGACCACGCTAGTACACAGTACAGAACTGTTCTGTAGACCATGGTAGAACCCTACAGAACGGTTCTGTAGACCCCGCTAGAATGGTGGCCGCGTGCGCTCTGTGCACAAGGTAGTGATCCCGGCGGTGACAGAACGCATACCGGGCATGCCTCAGTCCTTATACAAGCAGCCCGGACACAGGCCCACTGCTCACTGCTCTGCCAGCGCTCACCAGCTACTGTAGGAGGCAGTGGAGCTGGGGGAGAGAGAGAGAGAGCGAGAGAGAGAGAGAGAGAGAGAGAGAGAGAGAGAGAGAGAGAGAGAGAGAGAGAGAGAGAGAGAGAGAGAGAGAGAGAGAGAGAGAGAGAGAGAGAGAGAGAGAGAGAGAGAGAGAGAGAGAGAGAGAGAGAGAGAGAGAGATTAGTCCCAGGAAGGGACCAGTGGCCACTCCCTGCCCTGCCAGCCAGCGCCCCAGTGGCCTCCCCAGGGTTGGGTTATCCTCTCACAGACGGTACTGGGAGTACTGGGAGTTTAACGCCGCTCAGGCCAACGAGAGGATTGTAAAGCTCCCTAAACGTGTTCAGAGACACGGGAGAGACTCGGAGAGCTGGATCATACGCCGATTCCATCCGGTAATCACTGTGTGTGTGTGTGTGTGCGTGCTTGTGTGTGCATGTGCCTTTGTGTGTGTGCCTGTGTGCCTGTGTGTGCGTTCATGTGTGTGTGTGTTGGACAGGCCTCTCGCCGCGCAGCGTGGGCGACTCTCCTCCTGAGGTTGACAGGTTGCTGTGCGTGTGTGTGTGTGTTTACATGTGGCGTGAATGATGCATGTGTGTGCGTGTGGGTGGGCCCCCGCGTACATACCTGTGTGTGCGTGTGGGTTGGACAAAACTTCTCCCCGCGTGGCGTGGGCGACTCCTCCTGAGGTTGACAGGTTGTTGTGTGTGTGGGCGCGTGTCCTTACGTGTGTGCCTGTCTGTGTTTACGTGTGTGTGTGTGTGTGTGTGTATGTGTGTGCGTGCGCCTGTGTGTGTGTCTGTGTGTGTGTGTGTCTGTGTGTGTGTGGTGACCAGGCCTCCCCCCCACGTGGCGTGGGCGACTCCTGAGGTTGACAGGTTGTTGTGCGTGTGTGTGTGCGTGCCTGTGTTTACGTGTGTGCGTGTGTTTACATGCATGTGTGTGTGTGTGTGTGTGTCGAACAGGCCTACCCCCCCCCCCCCCCCCCCCCCGTGCGGCGTGGGTCCCTCCTCCTGAGGCTTAGCGGTTGTTGTGCGTGTGTGTGTGTTCATGCCTGTGTTTATGTGTGTGTGTGTGCCTGTATTAACGTGTGTGTGTGTGTGTGTGTGTCGTACAGGCCTCCCCCCGCGCGACGCGGGCCCCTCCTCCTGAGGCTGTTGTCCACTCCGCCTCGCCGCCTCCTCGCTCGGCGGGGCCGCGGGCCAAGATGGCGTCCCCCGGCGCGTCCTTCGTCCAGATCCGCTTCGACGAGGTGGTGTTCCACGAGCACTGCGGCGGCGGCAGCTTCGGCAGCGTGTACCGCGCCTGCTGGGTCCCGCGGGACAAAGAGGTGGCCGTGAAAAAGCTGCTCAAGATCGAGAACGAGGTAGGAGTCATAATTGCCCGGAGCTTTTCATATACTTTTTAATTGTCGGTGTGGTAATGATTTTAATTGCGCCTCCATTTAGTGGGTTGTGTTGACTTCTGGAGCCACTCAGTCATTATCCACCCCCACTCGCTCTCTCTCGCGCTCTCTCTCTCTCTCTCTCTATCCTCCCCCACTCGCTCTCTCTCTCTCTCTCTCTCTATCCACCCCCACTCGCTCTCTCTCTCTCGCTCCCTCTCTCTCTATCCACCCCCACTTCATCTCTCTCTCTCTCTCTCTCTATCTACCCCCACTTTATCTCTCTCTCTCTCGCTCACTCACTCTCAATCCACCCCCTCTCTCTCTCTCTCTCTCCCTCTCTCTCTCTCTCTCACTCTCTCTCTCTGCCTATAGTGGGCCTTATATAAAAAAAGATTATTGCCAAATGAGAGATTGTAGCCCAATTACAGCTGGGAGGGCTTCTTGGATAACTTAGACGTGACAACTTCATTGTCTTACAGCACAAAAAGATTCATCTTTTAAAACCTCTCCAGGGAAATTCTGTTATATTTGTTGGTCTATGACAGCTTGTTCAGGAGATCAAATATCTTCATCAGAAAGAAAAGAAATATTATATATATATATATATATATATATATATATATCCAGAGATCCCCCGACCGTTTTTTCCCTCAGCAAATGTTTGAGTGGTTCTTTCATATTTCCCATTCATAGGAAAACACATTAATGTAATTAGTTCACATAAAACCAATTGTTTGGTTAATTATAGTGATTAGGTGTGAATAAGAATCCTTCTGTTTCTGTTGATTCTGAAAGCAGCCAGGCATACTTTTCTCTAAGCTACTACACACACACACACACACACACACACACACCCTAACGGGTGCTAACACATTACCCTATTATTTTGCATTCATCCATTCAAGATGGCTGCCAGGTATGTTCTTTGGCTGCTGAGTTTCCTTTTCATCCTGAAGGCGTTTCATGCATGTCTCACCTTCCGGTGTGTGTGTGTGTGTGTATGCGTGTGTGTGTGTGTGTGTGTGTGTGTGTGTGTGTGTGTGTGATTGTGTGTGTGTGTGTGTGTGTGTGTGTGTGTGTGATTGTGTGTGTGTGTGTGTGTGTGTGTGTGTGTGTGTGCATCCATGTGTGTGTGTGTGTGCGCGCGCGTGCATGTATCTGTGCGTGCGTGTGTGTGTGTGTGTGCTTGTGCGTATTCTTGTTTCTGTGCGTGTGTGTGTGTGTGCTTGTGTGTATTCTTGTTTCTGTGCATTCACATGCACGTGTGTATGTCTGTGCGTGTTCATGGGTGTGTGTGTGTGTGTGTGTGTGCGTGCGCCCACATGTGCATGTGTGTGTGTTCACAGGCAGAAATTCTCAGCGTTCTGAGCCACCGGAACATCATCCAGTTCTACGGAGCCATCGTGGAGGCTCCCAACTTCGGCATCGTCACCGGTGAGTTCTTAAAGAATGAAGTCAGCGAAGTACTGAAGACACAGTATTTATCTCTGCACGGCCCATGAGGCCAGCGCTCAGCTATGTGCTGCTTCGTGAACCCCCCCCCCGTCCACGTGGGTTAGGCTTTAATGGAAAAGCCAGCACCGTCGACTGGTAGTGACAGTTTGTTTGGAGGATAAATGGTGGAGAGGTGACGAGGGTCATCCTGAGCCCGTGAGGTGCTGTGGACGAACACGCTCTGAAACACTGTTGTGATCTCCCCCTCTCTGTTGTCAGGCTAATTGACTATGAAGAGCAAAGCAAAAGGAAAAGGGCACGGCAAGGTAATCATTGGCTAAAGGCTATAGGGCTAAAATCTGGGGCTGAAGGCTAAATGCTATGGAGATAAATAATAAAGGGCTAAAGGCTACAGGGCGAGAGGCTAAAGAGCTGAAGGCTATAGAGATAAATGCTATAAGGCTAAATGCTTTAGAGTTAAATGCTATTGGGCTGAAGGTAGGTGGGCCTTAAAGTGCAATTATAATGTGGACAAAAAGAAATTGCAAATATTTCCTCCTTTCCCCCTTTCAGAAATTGTGCCATGTTTGTGTGGTCCTCACTGGAAAAAGATTTAGGGTACTCTCTGTCTTCATAACCCAGCCCTGCACTGTGTAGTGTTCATCTATTCTAAATCCTCCTCACACTACAACACATCACATACCAGGAAGTACTGTATATCTCCAATGATCTCCACTCTTTTCCAGCCATTGTTTTGCTGGAGCGCTGCGGTATGTCACTGATCAACATATTTGATCTAAATACCCTCCTGTGGTTGCCACCGAAAAAAGTTGCACTCTTCCTTATGGCAATCGGGGGGAAACCGTCCTGCCTCGAGTTTGTGTCTCTCTGTCACCAGCAGAGCTCACACCCTACGCACACATCATTTATCACCAGCATTGACCGGGACAATGGAACAAACTCCCTGCCGCAGGGTTTTGACGTCCCAGAGTGCTTTTCCATCTGGTTCTAGAATCCCTCCCAGACAATACTGAGCCCAGCAGGGTTCTGCTGTGGGCTAGCTGGGCTGTTGTTGAGGACTGGGGCGGTGTTACTATGGCACCGGAGTCCCCATCCATCATATCACGTGCCATTAGCACAAGATAAACAAGGAATATCTGCTTACAGATTACATTTCCACATTACTCAGCAGTACCCGCAGCGAGGAATATTATTTCTATGGTTGTTTGTGATGATGATGAAAATTTGATATTTTTATATATATATATATATATATATATTTTATGTCTATATTATAGCTTTCTTTTTTTATCCCTTACGTTTTTAATTTGGTTTTAATATGACTGCTCTTTGTAATAATTCCCAGCTCTTTCAGACTCCTTATACAGTAGTATACTCTGTATACGACCACACTATGTTTATAACACTGCTTGTGTCTGGTGCTGATCTCCGGGCATACTGCGGGCTCCTTCCCAGCCTGTGAATGAGCGTTATGCGGGTGAGGGCCACAGGGAAGTCTACTGAAGAAGCCCTGGAAATATCCACTGTATTATCTGTGGAATCGTGATTTAGGGTGGAAAGGTCAAAGTACAGACAGGTTTGGTGCTGATTTACGAGCAGGTGTTTGCTTTTTCGTAACAATATTAAAATTACAATAATAAAACAGAGGAAATTAAGGATCACCTTAGCCATGAGAAAATAAATATTTATATTGCGTGAAATGATATTGAAACAGATAAATGTGAACAACATTGTTTACAACATGATGAGGGTCATAGCCTTTCCTATTCTAGTCGTGTGTTATATATATATAATATAATATCATTATATGGCTATAACATAACTTTGGTATTTGAATTGCCAATCAAGTCGTTATTGAATTTATTAATGCCCCACACACATGAAGCGCCTGCATGTTGTCAGGCTGATACGAGACACTAGAGAGCAGTGTGTCTCTGCCTGCGTCTCTTGAAAACAAAAACAGATTTATCCCCTAATCAGTGGTTGTCATTCAGGACATGATTTCATGTGAGGATTTGATTGAGATTTGCGTCTACATGGTTATCAAGTTCCATAAGCGCCCAGAAGCCTTCTTACGCTGCCAAATAGTGGGGCAGTTGAAATGCCATTTGTAGAAATGTTTTTGAAAAAAATAGGAAAATATGGTTTAGAAGCTGCAGAATTTGAAAGACGCTGATAGTTTTTAACATTCTTCTCTCGTGGGGTGTGTGTGTGTGTGTGTGTGTGTGTGTGTGTGTGTGTGTGTGTGTGTCTGTGTGTGTGTGTGTGTGTGTGTGTGTGTGTGTGTGTGTGTGTGTGAGAGAGAGAGAGAGTGTGCATGTCAGTGTGTGTGCTTGAGTGCATGTCAGCTTGTGTGTGTGTGTGTGTGCGTGTGTGTCTGTGTGTATATGTGTATGCGAGCATTACAGCGCACGCGCACGTGTATGTGTGTGTATGTGTTGGCGAGCATGTCAGCTTGTGTGTGTGTGTGTGTGTGTGTGTGTGTGTGTGTGTGTGAGAGTGCGCATGTCAGTGTGTGTGCTTGAGTGCATGTCAGCTTGTGTGTGTGTGTGCATGTCAGCTTGTGTGTGTGTGTGTGCATGTCAGCTCTTGTGTGTGCGTGCATGTCAGCTTGTGTGTGTGTGTGTGTGCGTGTGTGTCTGTGTGTATATGTATATGCGAGCATTACAGCGCACGCGCGCGTGTGTGTGTGTGTGTGTATGTGTTGGCGAGCATGTCAGCTTGTGTGTGTGTGTCTGTGTGTGTGTGTGCGTGTGTCTGCGTGTGTGTGTGGGTTGAGGTGGGGGAGGGGTGCTAAACTGAGCCAACATCTCCTCAAAGCTTTGGACAAACGAGCTCATCTGTGGTGACAGGGCGTTGACGGGAGCAATTTGTAAACAACACACTGTCAGCCGCCTCGCGTCGCTTCTGTCGGCGATTCGCCCGGCGGCCGTTATTAGATAATGCCGGCGGAACTCGCGCTCCTGTATTGCGGGCACTCAAAGAGTACATCGCTGACACCCAAAATGATAGCCGTGTAATTATATGGCCATCTACAATTTGTTTTCCCAATTCTATTAAAGCTTTTCTTTTTGTTGTTGTTGTTGTTGTTGTTGTCGTGTCGTGGAGCCTGCCGTTGCCGTGACGCCGGAGGACTTATTAATCAGATTGTGGTTATGCTGTTGCAGAGTACGCCAGCGGGGGGTCCCTGTACGACTTCCTGTCCAGCGAGGCCAGCTGGGCAATGGACATGCAGCACGTGATGACCTGGGCCAGCGACATCGCCAAAGGTACGGTGATCACATGGTTCATCGCCTCACCATTGATGTAATGGTTCCTGCAGGGATTGAATGTGTTTTATCTGAGGCTGCAACTTGTTTTTGTCTGTGCGTGTCCAGGATGTTTTGGGTGCATTTTATGATTTTTGCCCAAACCACATTTCCACAAAAGCATAATAAAGATCTCATCAGTTTTATTCCACAGTAGGCTGGAGGCAAAGTGTCGTTGCCTTAGATGTGTCTGTTATTTACTGTGCATTAAGGCCTGCTATGCTGCTCTCCCCCGATTCCCGCCACCCTCTGCTTGTTTTCGCATTGACCACAGGGAGACCGTTCGTACTCGTTCCTAACTAAGGGGAATACATTCCGACTTAAGTTGTAGGCGAGATGTCTCTCAGAACCTTGTTGTTATCGTCATTACCGTGTTGTCTGTACGAGGACTCGCTGGGACGCGGGCCCCTCATTAGGCGGTCTCTCCGTGGAGATGAAGGGGCAGAGAGCCCCTCACACACACAGGATGACACAGCTGCAGGGTGGACCGTCTGTAGTCCAACTGATCACTCTCACTTTCCCTCGTTAGGAATGCACTACTTACACGCCGAGGCGCCCGTCAAGGTCATCCACCGAGACCTCAAGTCCCGCAACGGTGAGCGCTTACAAACACTTTTATTATGCATGGTGACAGATGTGTGTGTTTGGGAGTGTTTGTCTGCTCAAAATAACTAGGAGATACCCACGCACACACACTGGCATATCCCACTTAACTCCACCTACCAGCCAATTCAATGAATATTTTGCATTGTTTGTGTTGTTTGTTTTAACTATATTCACCCGTTTTAAATTGTTTGATTGTCTTAACTGTAAGGCGACTTTGAGAGTTTTGAAAGGCGCCCTGAAATAGGCGTAAAATTGATTATGATTATTATTATTATATATCTATATCGATATCTATCTTTTTCTAAAGCTATCTCTATCCATCTCTATCTGTCTAGCTATAGATATAGCTCTAGCTCTATTTCTGGATTTTTTTCTAAATTAGGTTTATATTTGAGAAGGTGGTATGAAGTGATATTTGTCTTGTACTGATGGTGAAATGTGACCATTTTTTGCAGTTGTTATTGGAGCAGATCAAGTTCTCAAGGTATGTTGAAGTCCCTCTCACATTGATGAATCTAGAAGATAGTCCCTCTACTGCCACATGAAGTAGTACTACATCAAACAAATCAATAGACATCACTACCTATTTTAGAATGAAATATGGAATGCACAAAAAATTAAAGACACTATACATTAACTGACAGCGGTTATAAAGAGACTCAAGAATACCTTATTCAGAGTTCACCTGGACTCTGCATAGCCTCCCCTCCCCCTCCCCTCTCCCATCCCCCCCCTTCTCCTCCCTTACTCTTCTAAACCACCCCTCTTATGCACTTATTGTATGTTGTACGTCCTGGCACTTAAAAAAAGTACTTAGCATTGTGTAGCGTCTTATCCTAGCTATGTTTGTTATATACGGGGCATGGGTTAACTATGAACATCCTTACTGAACCGACAGTGATATATTGTTGTTTCTCTTCCTTCTGACAAATGTGATTATTGTAAGTCGCTTTGGATAAAAGCGTCTGCCAAAAGCCCTAAATGTAAATGTATATCTAAAAGAACCACTAATAAATCAATATTGTTGAAGGAGACATTTTTCTCTCTGTTCATAATGTAAGTTGTAAATGGAAAGCAGGTTGGTTAAATGCCCCTCCATTTGACCGTATTACTCACACTTACACTTGGTAACAATCATGGGGTAATGGCTTTCCACTAAGATGTTCTTCTAAAACACTATCACTTAACTTCATCCTCCTCCCCCCTCCCCTACTCCTCCTTCTCTCCCCTACTCCTCCTCCTCTCCCCCTCCCCTACTCCTCCTTTACCCATCCTCCCCTCTGTCTCCTTCCCCCTCCCCCTACTCCTCCTCTCCCCCTCCCCCTAACTCCACCTCCTCCCTCCCCCTACTCCACCTCCACCTCCCTCCCCCTACTACCCCTCGACTAATCCTCCGTTCCACCAACTCCCCTCTCCCTCCTTCTCCTCCCCCCCTACTTCTCCCTGTTCCCTCCCCCTGCTCATCCTCTCCGCCTCCTCCTCCTGCCCCCCTACTCCTCCCCCTCCACTCCCCCTACTAATCCTCCCTCCCCCTACTCCTCCTCTTCCTCCCTTCTCCTCCTCCTCCACCCCTCTCACCCCTCCTCCAACTCCTCCACCTCCTGCTCCTCCCTCTCCTCCTCCCCCTCCCCCTCCTCCAGATCTGTGACTTCGGGGCCTCCAGGTTCCTGTCCCACACCACCCACGTGTCGTTGGTGGGCACCTTCCCCTGGATGGCCCCAGAGGTCATCCAGAGCCTGCCCGTGTCCGAGACATGTGACACCTACTCCTACGGCGTGGTGAGTGACTGAAAACGCACGCGTCTCATTAGGGGACTTGACAAGGGACGATTCAAAGCCCTTTGGGTCGTCTTGAAAGAGACAGAAAATGTATCTAAAGAGTCCTGCTCCTGGTACTTTGGTCGGTAGGCTGGTGGAGGAGGAGTAAAATGGCTTTCTTTTTACTCTTGTCAAACTGTATGGTTAAGAAAGTGAAGTGTCAATCAGGCACTTCCTCCCGTACTGGAAAGGACAGACTTTCAAAAATGACATTTCCATTCAGGCTTTTGGCTTTTTTTTTTTTATAACGTAAAGTGGAGTAAAGCTGTGGTTTTGACCTTTGCAGAAGCAATGCTCCTCAGGAACTTTGTGTCCTTCTTGTTCTGCCATTCCAAAGTGTTTAAGAATTGGGCTTAAGTTTGTCTTGGATTCACTTAATGAACTAATTTTAGTAGCGATGATGTGAACTGAATCTGGAGAGGTGTTTAATCACCTGACATATACTGTCTTTAATCTCATGATTATGAGAGGAACCCAAGTTAGAATATATTGTACCCCAATATGTATCACATGTTTTATGTTATGTTTTTCAATCACATTTTGTGTGTGTGTGCGATTATGCATATGCGTGTGTTTTGCGGCTGTGTGAATCAGCACTAAAGTCGATACAGCCGAGGATGAATAATATAAACACACATTCACACTAGGCATTAATACTTATTTACGTCAGTGCTCAGGATGTGTTTGCTTGTGTCAACACACAAGCTGCGTAATCTGTTTGTGTATCTCGTGGCAGCGATGTGTCTGTTAACGCATGCCACTGAGCTACTCTCCACCTGTGCACGTGGTTTCAGGTGTGTGTGTGTGTCTGTTAACGCTTGCCACTGAGCTACCCTCCACCTGTGCGCGTGGTTTCAGGTGTGTGTGTGTGTGTGTGTTAACGCAGGCCACTGAGCTGCCCTCCACCTGTGCGCGTGGTTTCAGGTGCTGTGGGAGATGCTGACCAGAGAGATACCCTTCAAAGGCCTAGAAGGTCTACAGGTGGCCTGGCTGGTGGTGGAGAAGAACGAGGTATTGGTCCAGACTCCCAGCATCAGCATCACAGCTCTCTCTATGCTTCCTCATCTTCATCACTGTAATGGCATCCATGATGTGGGAAATTATAATCATGTACTTAATATCTGTATTATTAATGTTATGATATGGTTGGGCATCCAGCGCATTTTTTGTTATTTAGTCTGCACTTTTATCTAAAGCGACCTGCTCCGGGGCAGATTCATGAAGGAGCAGGTAGGGCTGAGGGCTGTGGTGGTCCAGGATGGACCACATGTCTACAGGTAGAATGATGACACCTTGGGGATCGAACCCAGGACCTTTCGGCTGGCACCTGTTGGACTACCTGCCCCCCATACACCTGATAAATTGAAATGACTGATACTGTATCGCAAAAACATGATTATGTTCAGTAATATACTACCCATATATATATATATATACAATTCTTTTTTTGTGTGTATGGGTGACATGTCATGAGAATGTCATCGCCCAGTGTGCTGTGTGCGTCTGACAATAAAACACATGACCTTGAAACAAATAATAATTCATAATTACAACAAATTGCATTAACACCGCCAGATACCTAAATTAATCATAATATCGGTTCAGAATCCTGTGAATTCCACTATAACGTCAAAATACGAAGCAAAGTCTGCTTCAAACCCCAAACTTGTGTCCGTGCGTCCGTCTTTTCCAGAGGCTGACCATCCCCACCAGCTGCCCAGCTAGCTTTGCGGAGCTCATGAGGACGTGCTGGATAACGGAGGCCCGGGTGAGTAACCGCCCACGCTTGTACGATCCATCCTCCTCTCTCCTCCTCCCCCTCGCTCCTCCTCTTCTGCCTCCCCCTCTTCTTCCTCCTTCACCTTCTCCTCCACCTCCCATCTCCCCCTCCTTCTTCTCCTCCTCCTCCTCCTCCTCTACTCTCCTCCTCTTCCGGTACCGAGCGGGCTAACATGCTAACGTGCGGTGCGTGTTGTGGTCCGTGCAGGAGCGGCCCGGGTTCAAGCAGATCCTGACCAAGCTGGAGGCCATGTGCCACGACAGTCAGCTGCCCCAGCAGTGCAACTCCTTCCTCAACAACAAGGCTGAATGGAGGTACAGTAGCATCTATTAGCTGCCAGCCTCCCTTCCTTCCTTTCTCTGGGCGACGGAGAGAGAGAGAGAGAGAGAGAGAGAGAGAGAGAGAGAGAGAGAGAGAGAGAGAGAGAGAGAGAGAGAGAGAGAGAGAGAGAGAGAGAGAGAGAGAGAGAGAGAGAGAGAGAGAGAGAGAGAGAGAGAGAGAGAGAGAGAGAGAGAGAGAGAGAGAAGGGGAGGGAAAGTTAGATCAACTTGCTCAAAGAAAAAAATAGGAAATGGCGCGGATGGCGTATAGAGAGTAAAAAACCCAGTTAAAAAAGCGTGTTAAGAGTGTGCATATAGATTGTTAATAATTATACTGATAGCGACATAAAGGCACGGAGAACTCCAAAAGAATCCTCCTCCATCTGGATATACTTCCTCGCCTTACCCCATACGGCCGCCTAAAATAATCACCATCTTCTTCATGTCAGAAGTGCTTAATTGGCCCGCGGCAGCAGCTGGAGGTCTGGCGCTGTACGGCGACGCCTGATACTCAGCTGCCACTTTATTCTTCCTCTCCTGCCTCTTTTTCCTCCTTCGCCTCTCACTCTTCCTCTCTCTCTCTCCCGCTCTCTACCCCGATCTCTCTCTCTACCCTGATCTCTCTCCCTCTCTCATACTCTCTCCCTCTCGCCCCCCCTCTCTCTCTCGCTCCCTCTCTCTCTTCCTCCCTCTCTACCCCGATCTCTCTCCCTCTCTCCCTTCCTCTCTCTCTTCTCTCTCACTCTCTCCCTTTCCCTCTCCCTCTCCCTCTGGGATGCCGTCGTGGTCTGTGGTATCTGTGGCGTCTGTGGTGTTTGAGTGTGTTCCCCTTCAGATCCCCAGACTGTGATGTCTGGTGGTGTTGTGGTGTTGTTGTGGCCAGGCCATCTGCAGGTACATCAGGTGGAGGAACTACAGAGGGTCATTGTTGTGAGGAGGGTTATGATGTGGGGGACACCTCATGTGAGTGACACCTTTTACAGGCCCCAACAGGCTTTCCCAAGGACAAGTAGATTGTTAGTCAGTTTAGTACTTTGTTAGTTTGTTAGTGAGCAGGAAAGTCGGCGAGGGAAATGGTGAGCCAATAGAGACCATCTTCTGAGGGTTTTAAGGACAAAGTCTTCTAGTTTGGTCAGTGCTTAATTGCAGTCCTAGCGATCATGTAATCAGTATGTAATCAGTATGAGTTATAGGTCCACTATCTGTGTCTAGGTCAATGTTGTTGTGCAGTCACTGGTAATGCAGTGGAATCGAGTGGCTGTTTAAAGTGATAGCTTATCAGGAACTCAAAAGCAATGGTTAATCTTGAACGTTCAACCCCACAGCCTCTTACTGCCACGTGAGCGATCGTTTACTTATTTTCAAGTTGCCTTTTTTACTCTGAATGCAATACCAGACAGGCAACTAGTAAAAAAAGATTAGGATCCTCATCATTTACATTTACATTT
Organism: Micromesistius poutassou; assembly: GCF_964030765.1. Classification (NCBI taxonomy): domain Eukaryota; kingdom Metazoa; phylum Chordata; class Actinopteri; order Gadiformes; family Gadidae; genus Micromesistius; species Micromesistius poutassou. Next base: position 10,164,195 of record NC_140284.1, on the reverse strand, counting down.
AGGCCATATATCAGACGCTTTTATCTAGAGCAATTTACAAGTACATTAGTCAGAAGAAAGAGAGACAATATATCGCAGTCAAGATGTTCATAGAACCAAGTGCAAAGCACTAACAACCGCTAGGTTAACCCATTCCCCATACAACAATGATAGCTAGGATAAGACACTACACAATGCTAAGTACACAATAAGTGTATACATTAAATGCCAGCGTAATCATTATCAGTCATAATAGTCCAGATGATAGACAGTCGTTTTTTTCCTGCTGGTCGCTGAGCGGGGAAGGGAAGCCGGTTACAAGAGGAGAAGGCGGGATGACTCGGTTGGGCTGGGCCTTCCTGCTTGCGTCACAGTGTTTATGTCCTTTAGAAGTGGGAGGAAGGACTGAGACGTCCCAGCAGTGGTTCCCAGTGTACTGTGCAGCCCCACCTGCTGGGCAGAAGTGTCCAGAACAAAATAACAAGCCGTCTTAACCGATCCAAACTTTCCAAACTATTCCTCCTTTATTCCTATGTTCACCGTTGTGATATTCATATTTCTTTATAGGCCTACCACATATTTTTTTAAATCCCAAAGCTGTGTTTAAACATATTTTCTAAGAATTTGTGCTAGATGATGTTGTCCAATCACTTGATTTAAAACAATGGTATACTTGTGTTTCAACACACATTTTTCCCTGCATAGAGGAAATATTTGAGAAATGCTGTCAACTTTTCAAGTGCCATTGTTGTATTTTTTTCATTTCACATTCATTAAATACTGAACGTTTGTGCTAGATCATGTTGTCAGATGACTTAATTTAAAACACTGGTATCCATTGTGTTCAACACACATTTTTCACTGCATAGAGGTGTAGAGAAGATTCCTCTATGCGGAGGAGAATATTTGAGAATACATGAAATACAATCTCAGTATTTTCATATATTTTTCAGAACCAAACAACGTGAAAAACCATAATTTACATTTTCATTGAGGGCATTGAGCAGACACTTTTATCCAAAGCGACTTACAATAATTACAATAAGTACATTTGTCTAAATAAAGAGAAACCACAATATATCACTGTCGGTACAGTAAGGATGTTCATAGAAACAAGTGCCAAGCACTAAAAATTGTGAGGTTGTGATGTAATGCTAACCCTGATGTTGATGGTACCAGTATGTAGCGTGATGGTGGTGATGTTATGCTAACCCTGATGTTGATGGTACCAGTATGTAGCGTGATGGTGGTGATGTTATGCTAACCCTGGGTATGATGGACAGGTGTGAGATAGAAGCCACGCTGGAGCGACTGAAGAAGCTGGAGCGAGACCTGAGCTCCAAGGAGCAGGCGCTGAAGGAGAGGGAGAAACACCTCAAGATGTGGGAACGAAAGCTCATCGAACAGTCCAACACACCAGTGAGTCCCCACTCACTCCCTGCTCTCTCACTCTCTCTCTATATATATCTCCCTATCTCTGATGTTCTCCCACTCTCTCGCTCTCTCACTCACTCACTCACTCTCTCTATAAATCTCTCTTGCTCTCGGTCGCTTTCTACCTTGCTGTCCCCTACATCCTATATAAGAAACCAGTCACACACACGCAGACACGCACACACACACACAGTCCAGTGTGCGTGGCCCCATCACCTACGGGGTTCACACCCTGGCTCCGCCCGGAGGAGGAATGTGGAGCACCTGATTCCAAACGGTGGTTGTTGTGCTCCCTCTCCTCCCCGCCACTACGGGGCTTGTGTTGATTGATCTGTTTTCTGGAACGCGGAGTCCAGGTCCGGGGTAATGGCGCTGTAGGTTGAGTAGATAGAATCACAAGGTTGTTGGTTGGCTGTGAAGTGCACGTCGAGCCAAAGGGAAACACGATGTAAAGCGGCACACACACACACACACACACCCATTATGGTTCACCGATGGGCACCTGTGCTGATAGCATGTGAACACAGCTGCTCTCCCTCTCTCTCGGAAAGAAAATAAGGTTGTGCAAAAACTGGATTCTCTTCCTTGAAAGGATGCACGCTGTAGTGGTTTGGATGAAGGGCAGTTTGCATGCGTTTGTGGTTTTAAGACACAGAGGTGGACACACAGTGGACCCTACCGCACTGCTCCACACAGCACTCGGATTGGATCACTTGCTTTTCTGTCCTAGAGCTGCAGAGATACACCTTAATGTTTCCTCCCCTGTCACATCTCTTGTTGTGGTTTCTCTTTTTCCTCCTTAAACTCTCTGTGCTTGTTCCTTGGTTCTCTTGTCTGTAAATAAGATCAAAACCTCTTCCCTTATGAAGATAAAACATGTATTTTCCTCTTTCTGCTTGTGGTGCGTTTGTGGTCTCAAACTAATTTCCCTTCTTTCTTTTTCTTTCTTTTCTATGTCTGTTCCTTTCTCTTCTTCTTATCATTTACCTCCCCCCATGTTCTCCCATCTGTCTCCCCCCTCCCTCTGTCTCTCCCTTGCCCCTGTCTCCCCTCCTCCTCTGCATCCCCCATGTTCCCTCCCCCCTCCCACTGTTTAACCTCTCTGTCCCCCCCTCCCTCTGTCTCCCCCCTGCCTCTCTGTCTCCCCCCTCTTTCTCCCCCCTGCCGCTGTCTCCCCCCCCCCATGTCTCCCTCTCTGTCTCCCCCCTGCCTCTGTCTCCCCTGCCTCCCCCCCTCCTTCTGTCTCCCCTCTGTCTCCCCCCTGTCTCTCTGTCTCCCATGTCCCCCCCTCTGTCTCCCCCTTCTTTCTCCCCCCTCCCTCTGTATCCCCCATGTCTCCCCCCCTCTGCCTCTCAGCTCCTCTTGCCTGTGTCGATCAGTTCCAAGTCATTCTATGAGTCAAAGACGGAGGAGAGCAACACCTCCCAGATGTCCTGCCACGTCTCCACCTCCACCTCCGGCGGCGTCGTCGGGAGGGAGGAAGAGGAGCCGGGGGCGGGGGTGGGGTTGGGAGCAGGAGGCAGGGCGAGCCTACGGTCCAGGATGAGGAGGGGTCTGCCGGACGTGTTCCCCCCACTGGCCCCGCAGCACCCCGGGGTGCAGCGGGTGACGGTGCAGGCCGGTGCCACTCGCTCCGACTCGTCCGCGTCCAGCCGTGTGGTCAGAGAGGGCCGCCAGGTTAAGATCAACGCCGTGGCGACGGCCCTGGGGCCCGGGCGCCTCGCCGGGTCGGGGCCCGGTGGCGAATAGGAGCGGCTCAGTGGAAGTGGGGCGAGGGGGGGTTGTTGGACCACAGCCGGTTCTGTGGCGTTTGAAAGGGATCTTGTGCTCCGCTAAACAAACGTAGCTCTTGACGCTAGGCTCTTAACGGTCACTTAGCGCCCATAGCGTCGGTGTCATTTAGCACCCATAGGTTTGGTGTCACTTAGCGCCCATAGCGTCTGTGTCACTTAGCGCCCATAGCGTCTATGTCACTTAGCGCCCATAGCTTTGGCGTCATTCAGCACCCTTAGCTTTGGATTCATTTAGCACCCCTAGCTTCGCCGTCACTTAGCGCCCATAGCACCTGCGTCACATAGCCCATAGCGTTGTGTGCACCACTCTACTTCCCGCTCGCTGAGCCTCTTGTTCGTCACGCTGCCCTAATGAGTCACCGCATGCGTAGCCAGCGGGCCGCGGACTAACCGGTCGCGGCGGCGGCGGGGGACGTCAGCGCGGCCGCCGGGCTACCTGCCCGCGGCGGCCCTATGGAAGTCGTTTACGCCTAATGTACTGGATGTATAGTGGCGTGCTGTGTGGAGAGAGCGCCGTGGGAGCCGGCGCCCGGGGAGCGGGGCGAAGCTTTTATGATGAAGTGACATTCTGCTGACATTAAGATTGGCCAATTTGTTCTGGATGTGGCGAAGCGAAGTCGCGGCGGCGGCGGCGGCGCCGGAGTCTCTATGAGTCGGACCAAAAGGCGCTCTCCGCTCTCTTTTTTCACCCTCCGCACGCAGGGTCAGAACCACCGGAGCCGCTCACTCAGCCGCTCAGATCTGAGGGCCGCGCTGGGAGTCACTCATAAACCATGGTTATAAGCACTAGGCCTATACCACGACGTGAACGAATACTAGCACTGCTATTGTTGTTGTTGCTGTTATTAGGTCTACCTGTTAATGCTAGTAATAATAATAATAATAATATTAATAATTATAATAATAATACGTATATTGTGTCGACGTATTGTTTCCTATGGAGAGATTTTTAGATTGTAACTTCACCGAGTGCAGAGGTACTCGTAGTATTGTAATGGTATTGATTCAGGAAGGGAGGGAGGAAGGACCCGGGCTTCGGCTCAGATCACGGTCCGATTGCCGTCTTCTGCTTGAACTCACCTGTGACGTCCTCCTCGCTGGTCACATCCTCAGCCTAGACCTCAGCCTGTTTGTACCCCCCACGCACGCCTCTCTGCCACTTCAAGAGCCTCCAAACGTCTCGCTCCCAAGACAACCGAGACGTGTTCTTGTTCAAAGTTTGTTTCCCCCCACCCCCCTAAATAAACTGCATTTATGCATCGTGGTTCTTTCTAGTGCTGTTGTCGCCTTTCTTCTTCTTCCTTTCCAATAACGCATCAGGGAACTCTCTGGCCACTCCAATCTGAGGCCAATAATCGGTCGTCCGAGAGGGGTGGTTCCTTTTGGTTTGGGTTTATCGTGTCTCGTATCTTCCTTCTCTGCCTCCCTTTAGGGTATTTTGTGTACACTTAGAATACCACATGGGGGCAGGATTGTGTGTGTGTGTTGAACTCAAATTCCGATCCTTCCCTTCAGATCAGACTTCAGGTTGTGTGTGTCTGTACCCGCCCCCGACTCTGACTCCTGTATGATTAGGAGTTTACTTAAAATACGTTTATTGAAATACGTTATCTATTGTCCAAACACGACGTCCCGGTCTGGGTTTGAACCTCCTCTTCCACAGTCTACGGCTCCTTGAGCATGATGCCAACGCCTACCTGCTCATTAATGATCTGAGCAGGTAGGCTCATCACTCATCTGAGTGAAAGTCACCGTCAGTCACGTTTAATTAAAGCTTCTCCTAATCAATAAATAGTCAGCAAATAGAGGTCACTTCAATGAGGCTGCTAGGATCTGTGGAAGGAGATGAAGGGTTAGAGGACTAGAGTATAGGAGCATAGGGTAGAGGACTAGAGAGTATAGGACCACATAGGGTAGAGGACTTAAGGGTTAAGAACTACGGGGTAGTGGACTAGGGACTAGGTAGAGGATCCTAGGTTTCGAGGGAGAGGATCATAGGTTTAGGGGACTGCAGGGTCCAGTGAGGTCAGAGGACTCTGCAGGGTTAAGGGGTTCATCAGACCGCAGGCACAGGAATTTGACTGGATGGTTTCTGAAACATGATCCATGATCTATTGTAACTGGAATGCACTTCATAGGCCTGTTAGGACATGCCGTGGGAGGAAGAGCCAACAGGAAGGAGATCACTCATTAGCTTCTACAGCCTTTCTTCTCCTTGGGATGGCCAGGAGTGCTTGAGGAAAAAAGTGTTTCTGACATTTCAAAACCCTGTGACTTATGTTGATCATGATTTCATCTTTCTTTTGGCTGGAAAAGTTTCCGCCTGATTACATTTAACAAGCTTTATTATATATATGATTTATTGTTGGAATAATCATCCCTCGGATGGACACCAGACCCGTCTCAGTTTGACAACCATCACATCATCGCCGTCCGAACGGCACAACACAATTATTGGAAAAAGTAATTGCTGCGTAAACATGCAAAACATACCGGCGTTTATTTCAATTTGTGGACGTTTCTTGTCCGTGCTTAAAAGGTCTGTCACACAGTCAAATGGAAGACACACACACACACACACACACACACACACACACACACACACACACACACACACACACACACACACACACACACACACACACACACACACACACACACACACACACACACACACAATTTCCCATTTTTCTGCTGCCATGTTTGTGATAATGATATTCTCTGGTTTCCTGTGTGTTTGGTGCACAGCTCTTGCCCACCCTGGACATCTACACCTGGACCGAAGAACATGTGGTTAGTATCAATGTCTTTCCACCCCAGTACAATTCCCCCATCCCTGGCTTTCCTGGGTTATTATAAAGCTAATATATGTCCCCTCCTTTGTGCCTGCAGTATTTCTGGATGCAGCAAATATCCGGACCAGGTTTGTGCATCGTAGCTCTGTGCGTTCAGGGTCATTACTACCAGGATATATCACTTGATGTTTCCAGCGCATTGACTCCATGCTGTAGATGTTGTTGTTTGTGACCGAGGCGTGTGGAATGTGGTGCTCTGCTGTTGTCTGCCCCAGGAGACGGAGCATCTGGCATGCAGCTGTATGCCGAGCTGTTCAAGGAGAACCACATCACAGGGAAGAGACTGCTGCTTCTCACCGAGACAGACATGAGGGAGCTGGGGGTCAAGTCCAAGGGTCACATCATGCACCTCAAGGCAAGGAGCGACAGAGGAAACCAGAGCTGAGCGGCCATCTTCCTCGTTGTCGCTGTTGTTGTGGATGCTGCATGTTCACCGCCTAAGAGATGCATTATCTTTGTTGTATAGGGGGAAAGGGTTAACCATCAACAATTGTTAGTGCTTGGCACTTGGTTCTATGAACATTCTTACTGTAACGACAGCGATATATTTTTTCTCCTTCTTCTGACTAAGGTACTTATTGTAAGTCGCTTTGGATAAAAGTGTCTCCTAAATGCCCTCAATGTAAAATGTAAATGCATGATGTCTTGTGCTAAGAACATGTTGTCTTCTGCAGGAGGAGATAGTGAAGCTCACCAATGACTACCTGGGGCTCCTGCACTTCCCACCGCTGTTCAAGGTCATTCTCCCCTCCTCTTTTACGTGTTGTACAACTGATTCTTCTTCCCTGTACATTCAATCTGAATCCCATTCCGGATTCTCTCTATGGTTGGCCCCGAATCCGTTACTGGTCTTGTTGACTTCCGGAACCCGTGTGTTTTATATGCAGGATGAGCTGGAGGAGAAGGTGGAGGGCAGGAAGACGGTGTACCTGGAGCTGGTGTTTGGGAACCACTTCAAAGCAGGAACAGGGAACACCGTGAGTTGGTAGAGCTAGGTCACATCCTGCCACCACTAGAGGCCCTTCCAGGACGACACATAAACTCCTCTTGTCTCTATGATGACAGATGCGTGGGGGGGGGGGGGGGGGGGGGGGTCGGGGGGAACCTATTACCTATTATAGGTAACAACCAATCAGTATTCAATTAGAAATATTGTTGACAATTAATAATTTAGATGGAATGTTATCTATTATAATAAATGTATTATTATTATTTTTATTTATTTATTTATTTATTATTATTTATATTATTATTATTAATAATAATAATAATCATAATCATAATCATAATAATAGTAGCAGTAGTATTAGTAGTGTTATTATTGTTTAGTACTACTATTAGTATATTGATAATATAATAAATAGCAGTAATAGTAGTAGTAGTATTATTGATATTATTATAAATAGCTGAAGTAGTAATTGTAGTAGTATTATTGATATTATTACAATAAATAGCAGTAGCAGTAGTAGTTTTATTATTATACTTAATAGCCATAGTATTAAAAGTAGCAGTAGTATTATTATTATAATAAATAGCCATAGTATTAATAGTAGTAGTAGTGTTATTATAATAAATAGCCATAGTATTAATAGTAGTAGTAGTGTTATTATTATAATAAATAGCCATAGTAGTAATAGTAATAGTAGTATTATTATTATTATAATAAACGGACGGAGCATGCCTACTCTAAAAGAGAAGCCCAGGCTTCTGTCCTTCATGTTGGATGACATCTCCCTCCATCATGGCTGACCAGGGATTTACTCGACACACACTTAAAACAACAACAGATGAATAAGTGTTTCATCTCCAGTCATGCACACCTCGTCCGCCGCCGCAGCCCGGAGCCCCGCGAGCCCCCCTTTGTGTCGGGTGGGGGGGGGGGGGGGGGCTCACGCCGCAACGCGCCGCTCTCGCTCTCCACTTCCCCCCGTTTGAATTCATCGAGAAATGGCCCCCATTTAGCCACAAGTCATTTTCGTTTTTTAAAAAGGCAAATGTTATTTAATCTTTCAGCTGTTCATTGTCCCATCATAAATAGTCCTCTTTCAATGTGTTCGGCGGGGCTGAAACGCGCCAGCTAATTGCCTCCCATTTCTCCTGACATGTGGTGGTTTAGTGGGTAGAAAACACAGCGGGGAGAAGGAAACAGGAGGCTGAGAAAATGAGAGCTAATTATTTTCCCCTGCCTGGTGTCAGGTTCCGTGTCAGCCTTGTTTTTACAAACTGGAAGGGCTTTTTTTTTATTTATTTTTTTTCTCGCTTTGCACTAAATAAAACAAACCCTGCACTATGTTTAGTCGCTTTCCCCCCGCCACCCCCACCCCACAGTACCCCCGTCCCCGTCCCCCCCTTCTTCCTCTTCTTCTTCTTCTTCCTCCTCCTCCTCTTCTTCGTTCGCCCCTCTTCGCTGGCGATGTCACGGAAGCAGCTGCACGTCTCAAAGACAAAATGAGGACCTGCGATTGTGCGGCCGCCATCTGACAGCCACCGAGGGTCCCCTGGCTAATGAGGATATCACCGCACCGCCAAGTGAACGCTCCTGCATTATGTATGAGGCTCGTCATTAGGCGCCGCTCACCCGGGCCCCGGGCCCCGGAGCATCATTACCACACATTGTTTCTGTTGGAGTGATTAGAGACCCGTCGCGGACCCCTGGGGACCCCAGGCCGCCGCCGCCATCCAGGCCGGGGCCAACGCGGGGGGGGAGGGGGGGGATGGGGTGGTGAGTGGTGTGGCCCCTCCGCCGGTATGTTTGCTTTTGGAGCCAGAGCCTCATCCATGCCCTCGCACCCCCCCCCCCGCTCTCCCTTCACTGTGAGCTAGATTCAGCCCCCGGGGACCGTGGCTAGAGAGGGGCCAGGGACTCCTCACACGAGTGTCTTAGTGCCACTAGTCCTCTGATGTGTTCCTCTGTGATCCTTCCTCTCTCTCACACACACACACACACACACACACACACACACACACACACACACACACACACACACTAACGCACACGGACAGAATGGGTCGGTGTGAGCCGTGACCCCACTGTGTTTGAGGCTCTGACCTGTGGCGCCCAGGCTGCTGTGTGGGTGATTGGGGGACTGGGGGTGTGGGGGGCAGAGGGGGGGGGTACTGCTTGCTCAGCATTCAGTATGCAGAAGGAGGAGGTGGATGTTACGTTGGGATTTGCGGGTCCTGGCGAGGCGTGTGAGGCGTGTCACGTCGCCACCACAACTCATGGAAAAACGGGTGCGCTTAGCACTTTTGGGTAAATAATCTGTTTTACACAATTTAGTGCCCGTGTCAATATGATTTCAACTGAGAGGAGACCATGACATTACATCTCAATGGTCCTCTTTGGTGATTTGTGATATCCGTTCCCCTGTGATGTGGCTGATATAAAACAGAGATGGGACTGCCCTCTATCTGCCTCTGGGTTGTGCTGTTGGTTTATGAACAAGAGATACCCATTCCTCAAAACAGTTGAATTAGGAACTCTATTTGTTTGTGTATTCAATGTACAACAGCATTACCAATTTAACTCGAAGCAGTTGAATTGCAAACTATATTGGTTTTATTCAATGTACAACCCAATTACCAATTCAACACGGAGCAGTTTAATTAGGAACTCTATTTGTTTTATACCACACCTCTAGTGTCCTGCTTTTGTCTCCCCTCACAGGACTGCAAGTGGAAGATGTACATGGAGCTGGACGGGGACGACATCGCCGTCACGTACATCAAAGACGTCAGCTTCAACACCAACCGCCCGGACGTGGACGTTCTAAAGATGACAAAAGTAAGAGAAGGAAAATTTTATTTTTTTTATTTTGTTTTATTCATGCAGTAAAAACTCCTCTGTGTTTTTAAAAGAGGGTCTAACGTTACGCTGAACCACGGGAACACACTGCAACAGTTGCAACAGCGTCGATGCTTCATTGTTTCAGCCTCCGTTCGTGATGGACAAGTGGATCATCGGAATGGACCAGAAGCAGACTGTGGATTGTGTCATCAACTTTGAGGTGAGGGATCATCTCGCGAACATCAGCGAGCGGTCTGGTCATTAGAAGGGTGCTCTGTGGGGTAAATGGCAAATGGACTGCATTTATATAGCGCTTTTCTAACCAGTGGCCACTCAAAGCACTTTACAAAATTGCCTAACATTCACCCATTCATGCACACATTCACACATTCACACACCGACGGCAGTGTCAGCCATGCAAGGTGACAGCCAGCTCGTCAGGAGCAGTAAGGGCGAGGTGTCTCGCTCAGGAACACCTCGACACTCGGCTAGAAGGAGCCGGGGATCGAACTAGCAACCTTCCGGTTACGAGCCAACCCGCTCGATCAGGGTCTATCTGGTTCTCGGGTCTGATACATCTGATGGAAGTCATCCCTGTATCATCTGTCTGGCGTTGTACCCCAGAACGATGTGAAGTCGCCCCGGTCCACCCGCTACACCCATCAGGTGACACGAGCCGCCGGCCTGGATGAGATCAAGGGGGTGGAGCTGGTGGTGGGGACGCTGTGCCCCGGGACGGGGTCCTGGGACCCCAGGAGCCGCTCCAACTCTGGTGAGGATCAAGGTTCATGTTATCGATGTCATTAGAAGATAATATGAAGAGTTAAGTTCAGGTCATGCGTCGGCTAATAGTAAGACTACAACTAATTTATTTTACAACCAGTGTTTGTTACTTTTCTGTTCTTCTACTTGTTACTATTATTATATTATTACTATTATTATAGATATTATACTATATACGGTGATATTAGCAGCTACAAAATGATCAAAGCGGATTATGGGAGCTCATCTTATATTTGTAGACACATGTCATTATTTAGCAGGTAGAGAGTAGGTCCCTTGCTCAAGGGTGCACACCAGGGTCCAAACCGAGAACCTTTCAGCTGGGACCACTACAGTACCCTGCCCCTCCGTCTAAGATCTGACCGGGTATCCTAACGGCACCTTATCCTCTCCTCCCTCCCCTCCCTCCCCTCTGTCCCCTCAGACGTGGATCCGAGATGGATGCAACAGCTGCGCTCCAAGCAGGTGAGGACCCAGCTGGCGCAGGAACCCAAGGTCGCCGCGGAGACGCCCGGCCACGCCCGCACCCTGCCCCGCTTCCTGTCAGTGTACGGTGACGAGGCGTCCACCTACGCGGCGGCCGTGCGGCGCAGCCCCAGCCGCAGCGACGGCTGCCCCTGGTCGGGGGGGGACTCCCGGGGGCCCTCCCCCACAGCCGGCCTGGCCCCCGCGCTCCGCTCGCTGCACCTGGGGTCCCGCGGCAGCAGCCCCTCCAGCACCGTGTCGGAGAGCACCTGGGAGCGGGAGAGGGACACGCGGCGCCGCCTCAGCGCCGGGGCCGTGCACGACTACCGCCGACAGACCGGCTACTGCGGCTGGAGGGGCGGGGCCGGGGAGAGACGGGGCAGCGGCGGAGGGGGGCGAGGCGAGGGCGCGGGCGCTGGGGGCGTGGCCAAACCGGGGCGGCCACGGGCCAACAGCTACACACAGGCCCGCGCGCAGAAGGCCATCCCGGGGATCCAGTCTGTGATGGAGGCCCTGGGGAAGGAGAGGGAGGAGGGGAAGGCCGGGGAGGGAGGGTGGACCAAGGTGGGACGGCCCAAACGGACAGCCAGGCCGGAGGAGAAGCAGGTCAGAGGTCGGGGGAAGAGGGGGGGAGGGGGGCGTGGGGTAGGTGGAGGCGGTCGTGGAGGAGGTGGGCGTGGCGGTGGTCGGACTTTGTCGTGAGGATGACAGTTGTGAGTCGCACGTGGATTGTCGCACAAGAATGAGCCGATGGCATTGTGCGTTGGGGATAAAGAAATGCACAGTGTTGTTTTTAAAATGTGATTGATCTATATAAGAGCTGGTCCGGAATTTTAAAGAAAAAAGAAATGCTCCATAAAGATTGGGCAATGAACGTTTTTAGCCCATATATCTTTATGATGTATATTTTTAGTTTTTAAAAGTTTGTATTATTAAAAACAAAAAAATAACGTTGTCGTGCTTGAGTCGCTCTGTCTCCCGTGTATTTTTTTTTATCGGCATTACTACTTTGATATTGCTTAATATGAATGATAACACAAACGGGTTCCTTACTGGCCAAGATAAGAAAGCGGATGTAGCCAGCAGAAGTTTACGCGCGCTCTATGTTAATATTCAAGCAAAAACTTGGCGCCATTTGCCGAGAACCTGGAAGAGTGTGTAAAAAACGTATAAACACCACACAGAAACATGTCTTTTAATTTTCAAGAAACAAGTCGTGTCTAGTCAAACTGTTTTTTTTAAAGCGTGTAAGTATATTCAACGTCGTAACGTCTTTAAATAATTAATTTTAGATCGCATTCCAGAAACTATTTTATACAGCTTCCAGGACAGTCCTGGCGCGGGAAATTGGTCGCTCTTTCAGGACCCAGCCGTCTGCAGGAGTTGCATTGTAGTGTTCTGCTCCTCACTTGTTTCTGCTCACTTTAAGAAGCTGTGCATCAATATGCCCTCTACTCGTTCTATGGTAAGAACATTTTAAATCTACTCAATTTCGCTGATTTCGCTGGAGACATTGAATTGGCATTTCGGTCGTTAAACAGCATTTAAAAAGTAATAACTTGTTTGTTGAGTGGCATTCATTTAGATGTACATCCACCATGTAGGCAAACCTAAAAAGTTCATTTTCAACGCTCACTAAGCTTATTTGTTAAATCATGCACAGAAAATGATATGCAAGTTGATTTTTTAAATAATTAAAGCAACTTAATTTAGTCATTGTCGAATGTATTGTTCTGGATTCGCTATCCCATTCCATGTGAAACAGCTATGTGGTTGTGAATATTTTAATAATAATAAACATTTTATAAGGTTTTAATTACACTTTAGAGTGTGTTAATGTTACAGTATTCTTAATATAGTATTATTACACTTCCTTGGGCGCCACATGAGTATTCAACTTCCGTGTGTGTGCACAACGTTTGTCCATTACCACATGCTGTGTGTTCCCGGTGCAGTGATTCACCCTTTTAACCTACTATTTATTAGTTATTACATGTGCATTATGTGTGTTTCTCATTCCGTGTTTGATTGTAGAGGTCTGCGGCCCAGCCACCATCCAGCAGGATGAGTCTGAGAAGCTTCCGCAGCGTTTCCCTGGTCTCCTGCTCCTCCTCCTCCTCCTCCTCCTCCTCCTCTGCCTCCGCCTCCGATGATAGCTGTGACAGCTTCGGATCCGATGGAGGTTTCGCAAGCACGGTAAAAGCAACCCTCAAGCCACTTCAGTTAAAGCGTTAAGTACATTCATGAAACAAGGAGTAAACATTTTAAACTGTTCCAGAGGACCAACCTGAGACCAGCGAAGAGGATGACCCCCCCAAAGGTGTTCCAGTCCCCCGCTGAGGAGGCGTGCAGCGCGTTCGAGACCGCCATCAGCACCAGTATGGGAGCCATGGTGCGTTCCCAACTCTACTCATTTTATATTGGTCGTATTTCACCCCAGGCGGCCTGGCTGGTAACCAGAAGGTTGCTAGTTCAAGCCCCGGCTCCTCCTAGCTATGAGAGTCGAGGTGTCCCTGAGCCAGACACCTCACCCTAACTTCTCCCGACGAGCTGACTGTCGCCTGGCGTGGCTGACACTGCCGTCTGTGTGTGAATGTGTGCATTAATGGGTGAATATTAGGGGATATTGTCAAGCGTTTTGATTGGCCACTGGTTAGAATAGTGTGGTATAAATGCAGTCCATTTACCATTCATATCTTAAAACAAAACCGTAGCTGTATTTTAAGACGGTTGTGTCCTCCGGTTTCAGAAGGTCCAGTCGGAGCCGCGGAGAGCAGGTCGCAAGGCCGCACCCCTCAAGGTTGCCATGGTGTTCCCGACCCGGAAGACCGCCCCCAAGAGAGCGGCCATGGAACCACTGGCCGGCCGGGAGGAGGGGGAGGGGGAGAACTTCCTCGACAAACGGGCCATCAACATCAAGGAGAACAAGGAGATGGTACGAGAATGCCTGACTGTTGATCGTTTATCCATAGTGATGCTCAGGCATGACTAGCGGAGCCAGAGCTTGTGAATGATCCACCTGATTTCTTCTCTTTCAGCTCGCCAAGCTAATGGCGGAGATAAACAAAGTGCCCGGTCTGTTTCCCCGGAGAATGGCCATGTCCCTCCCATCAACAGTAAGACCAGAAGACCAGCTTGTCCCCCTGTTGATGATTCCCCTCACATCAGATCAGAGGTTGTAGCTTAGTTGCTACCAGGGCGCCATTTTGGCTCTTGAATCTTATGCTCTCTCTTCTCTTCTTTATTTCAGCCACGACGTGCACACAGAGCCCAAGGGGCCCGTTGGAGACAGCAGGGATTGTCCCGACCTCAGACACGCTCCAGGGCCCGGGCGGATGGGCCCTCGACCCCCACCCCTGACAACGATGAGGAGGAGGACGACGAAGAGGCGGAGGACCAGTTCAGTCTGGTGCGCCGCTCCCGTTACTACGAGCCGGTACGTACGACGGCCATTTTGGCCATTTTATTCAACCAGGCGAGTCATTCAGAACCACGACTTGTTTACAATGCCGGTCTGGCGAGGGACGGCAGCCGCAGAAGGGGGGAAAGAAGAGTTATGAATAGAATTAATAATAATAATACAAGGGATTTATAAAGCGCTTACCTAGGACTCAAAAGTTGCCTTACACGGAGGGGTGTGGTGGTAAAACAGACAACAGACATACAGCACTGACACACGGGTGGATGGGGTGGCGGTATTGGAAAACTGCGAGGGACACTGAGTCTCTGAATTACCCAGAAGACATCAGTAGACCCTTAAGGTCAAGCACAGGCATGAAAAACACCCACATTAACGACAGGAGACATGCACGGAGAACATAATCGCGGTAACACAGGGTGAACAAACCAGCCTAGCCATGTGCCAACATGTCCGACACACACCTTTTGATAACCATGATAACCAACGACAAGGCACGGTTGTGTTCCAGGCCCCGGCTCGCCGGTCGCTGTACACGGGGTCGCTGACCACCGCCCACGTGGTGCGGCCCGTGGAGGACATCACAGAGTCGGAGCTGCGCCGCATCTGCACGAATGTGAAGGAGAAGGTCTACAACAGCTCCACCGTGAGTCTCCCTCTCTCTCACACAATGTAGTCTTTGTTTTATACAGCGTTGTTAAGAAAAAGCTCTGAAAAATAATATGAAGAAAAGTTTATTAAGGAATGAAATTAAGGGACTCAAACAACTTATTTAAGTTTATAATTTTTTTAGCACCCTTAAAAAATAAAGAAAAGTGTATCATTTCTGGATTCTGACATTTAGTTTCTGTTCCTCTCATCCAGGGAACCACATGCCACCAGTGTCGCCAGAAGACGACTGACACCAAGACCTGCTGCCGTAACCCTGAGTGTGTGGGGGTGAGGGGACAGTTCTGTGGCCCCTGTATGAGGAACCGCTACGGGGAGGAGGTCCGGGTGGCCCTGCTGGACTCGGTGAGTCTAAAGAAAAGGATAGTGTCCTGGGTAGTTGATTCGAGTCCCAGTGGAAAGTACCGGGTTCATAAAATGTGCCAGGCTCCGGCCAGTTTGGTCCTTCTCGAAGCAAGATGCCGAGAGTATCTGGATCCTCTGCGAGTGAACACTAAATGATTAGACGGTACTTCCAGAGCCGTCCTCTGTTTGTGGGCTGGTCTAACCCATGTCCCCCTCTCCTCAGGAGTGGCACTGTCCTCCCTGCCGAGGGATCTGCAACTGCAGCTTCTGCCGGGCGAGAGAGGGCCGCTGCGCCACCGGGGTGCTGGTGTACCTGGCCCAGTTCCACGGCTTCGACAACGCTCACGCCTACCTGAAAAGGTAGAGTCACATGTCCTACACTCATACACATTCGCTCTGTCTAAACTAGAGTTGTTCCGATAGTACGCAAGTCTATGTGTCCATCCGATACCGTCACATGACTACAACCCTAACCCTAACCCTAACCCTACAGGCAAAGAACATCATAAACACTTGCGCTGTTATGCTACATTCGTTAACGGCCAGAGGTGAAAAGTCAGAGTGGGAAACACGTTATCTCTGACTTACGTGCGTTCGAGCTACCAAGATAGAAAAACATGGATGCTCGCGCTTAACTACAAGAATACAAATGTATTATTATAATTATAGATTATAAATGATGTAGTCGACAGTAAGTGAACCAACTATACATTGCTGTCATCCTAAGAGAACCCTTCAATAAGAATAGTATCATAAGTAGTTGCAATGCTAGATGCTGTATCGGTATATACTCTGTATCGGCCGATACTCAAGTTCAGGGATCGGAATCTGTATCGGGAATTATTATTTTTTTTCTGTACATCTAGTCTAAACCCAATCTGTGTGCGCGTCTGAGTGTTAACGTGGGTCCTCTGTTGTTCTGTGTGCGTTTGCAGTCTGAAGAAGAAACTGGAGGAGGACTCTGAGTAGATCCCTGGGTGTCCTGCTCCCTGCGTGGCTGACATGTCCTCAACCCAGTGGTTATCCCTTCAAGGCAGTACTTAGGACAACACGTTTATGTGGCGCGTTAATGCAGTTTCAAGTACCACGTCTGGGTGTCCTTGTTCGTTGCTTGAATGTTGTATATTTTGTTCCGTTGTGTTCTGTTCACGTCACGACTCTTTATAGAGGGCCACGACCGACGCAAACAAGATATTTTAGAGAGAGGTTTAATTCCTCAAGCTATGTTGGCAAAGTGTATTCACCAAAGTTCTCAGATTGCAGAAGCCAAGCTGATTTTTAACTTTTTTTTTAAAATCGCTACTGTAAAATGCCTCTACGCACTAATTGCATTACTAATTCAAATAGCTGGCATCTTTTCCCTTTAGTGTCTGCCGTCTTTTTTTTCAGAGATCGGTACAATTCTTTACATTGTTTTAAATGTAACACATTTGACACAGGCGGATTGGCCTCCAATAAAATGCTCCGTATGCCTTTTTAAAAAAATATATAAACCGGAAGTGTCATTATACTGTGTCTCATTCGTTGCCCTTTTCTGTGGAGTTGAATTGCTTGTATTTTCTCTCGCCCTGAGATCAAACCCGCTCAATGTCACACAGTCCTTGTTGGACGGCCATTCTGCCAGCGCTGCCAGTGAACTAGAGAAGGACATACGCACTTGGCTCCATCTCCCTCCGTCTCCCACTGTGATATACTGTGGTACCTAGTTAAATATCCTTCATTAGATAACTGTCACTAATGGTGTGGAAACAATTAGCAGAGTCTAATGGGGATCTCATACCTGTAAATCATTTTGTCCTATTAAAGTACATTTCCGCTCGTCTCTCCCATCTTTTTTTTTCTCCCCCCGTTTCTTGCAATGCTTCAGTGTTAAGTCAGAAAGGTTTCCAAGTGGCACTCATGTGGCAAAATACCTATGGGCTTTATTTTCTGTTCAGAAGTGTGATAATGACACAGAATTAGTTGTGGATGGTTCACAGCCCTCAGACGCACTAGGTTTGACCCGTTCCTCTTCCGCATGCGTCATAACACTTAGAGCTTTTCTTCTTGGGACTTTATCACCCATACATCTCGGCGGAGGCTTTCAAAATTTAGATTTTGATCATATCCGTGCTTCTAATTTGAGATTGAGCTTGTTATCTTGGGATGTTTGTTATGAATGCATATGCTTTTGATGAATGCATCACCTGATCGGTGATTCGTTTTTGTATTTACATTTACATTTAGGGCATTTAGCAACGGCTAATGCACACATGACACATCGACGGCGGAGTCAACCGTGCAAGGCCAGCTCGTCATCAGTAGTTAGGGTTAAGTGTCTTGCTCAGGGGCGCATCGACACTCAAGTGAACCTGCTCTGCCTCCTGAGCTAAGCCGACCCCAGTTTTATTTAGTGTTATTTATTGACGACCAAACAACATAATCCGCCAGTTGGGTTGAACTGCATCGGCGGTGTGATATAGTGTGACGTTCTGACGTTTTTATTTTCCTTTAGTTCCCCGTTTGAATCCAATGACTGTTGAATGGACTTGTGCATTCAGAAGTAAATCTCTCCTTAATGTTTAATGGTAGTTCACTCAAGCAGTCAGTCAACACTAGTCAATCATTACGCTTTGCTTGACTGATTGGAAATTGTTGTTCTGATTAGCAAACCCATAAAATTACCTTTTCTCCAAGTGTTTTTCTCTCTTCCATCACCCTTCATAACCCCTTTAGATGAAGAGAAACTTGTATTTCACAATATTCATGCCTGATGGGATTCATCATAAATTATCCCAAACCGCCTCCTCGAAACAATACGAAAACAACTCGCCAAAAAGAGCCAAATATAATTATTCTAAAGATTGAAACAAATGATTAGTATGCAAGTATAAAGGGGCATCAGACAACGTTTTACATTTGTGCATAGTGTTAAAAAGTCTGCCTCAAAATGTCTGGATTATATTGTCTAAGGTCATACAAAAAATCTATATTGAAATATATACATATATAAATGTTATTTCAAGATTAGATATTCCTTATTTCGGTCCCCAAAAAGGAACATTTCAAAAACTATTATTAGCATAATAAAGATGCACTTGAAAATAGCGCTACTGTATTAAATACCAATGATCATCCACTTTGGGATGATGAATATTTAGGGGAAATAATTGTTTACGACGCTCAAGCATTCGGCTGATCTGGTAATCAGGCTATGAAATACAATATTTATTCATTAGAGCAGATTTAATGAGGCCTTGCGGCGCTAATTATGAAAACCAGTGTAGCAGTAAATGAGTAGCATGCAGCGGCGGTGGGGGGGGGGGGGGGGGGGTACCTGTAAAGAGGGTGTGTGGGGGGGGGGGTTAAGTGCCCTGAGTGCCTTGCCACACTGAGCAGCATCACGGAGCATGAGACCGGCCCGCCCGGCCCCCCGTCCATACATCACCAGACCTATAGACAGGCCACAGATGGGCCCACCCAGCCCGGCCCCGCCATGGTCTCTGTCCTTCTGGTAGACAGGACCATAAAGGCTGCGATGCTACTGGTTAGCATTCAGTCATCAATCTGATGCTTGTCTCCAAGCAACTTACACTGAATTGTATTCATTTGTTTATACTTTTTTTCAAATACATGTTGTTTTGGAGTACAAATTACCTTAGTCCAGCGTGCCTCCAGTTAGAGTGTGGACACCGGGGTTCGAACCCAGACCCCTTTGAGTGCTAGGAGGCACCCCAACCACCGGTCTGTCCCACTATAGAGCTGAGGGTATCCCAGCACACAACAGACCCTAGCTCATCCCATCACTGCAGCGATTCTATGGAGATGCACCATGCAGGGGGCTGGGTTTGGAATAACTATTCTAACAAGAGGTATGGGAGTTATATTGCAGGTCCAGGTCCATGTAGCGTCTAACAAGTCAAGGTCCAGGTACAGTAGGATCTCACTGGTCCAGGTACGGTAGGATCTCACTGGTCCAGGTACGGTAGGATCTCACTGGTCCAGGTACAGTAGGATCTCACTGGACCAAGTTTGTACGGTAGGGTTAGGGTTACTTCACTTGCGGCTGTATGGTTTTTGATTGAGCGATATTTTCCTCGAGGCCACAGGGTGGCGGGGAGGCAGTTCATTTGTGTCCTGCCGGTCCACAGTGGAGCTGTAGCAACAGATGAAAAGCAGCCGTTACTATGGGCACAGTCGCAATGCGGCTCAATATCAACTGATTAATTATAATTTACCCCAAGAATCTGACAGATCTTTGCAATGAACCAGCTTGCTGCTTATTAATAACAATCCTGCGATGTGGCTGTGGTTAAGGAAAGAAAGAATCAAGGTTTCTAATATCCAAAGTATCAAACCAAACATGTAATTATTAATAAATACAATTAGGCCTACATAATCCCGGAATCATGTTGCTATCCAACATTCACCAAAACCATTTCAAAAATGGAGCCAAACAACAACATTTCCTCGGAGGAGAGCGGAGGGAGACAGCTCCTTCACTTCAGGGTGTTTTTGTCCCCGTCTGCCTGAAAGACAAGTTTCCACATAGCATCTCCCTCGGTGCTGACCCCCGGGTCCGGGAAAGTGAAGTGAAGAGAGTGCTGCTAAATAGCGGTGGCAGGGTCCACGGCTGGCAGCAGTCACATATGACATGTTTCTGTCCTCATGTTCTCCCCAGGCTGCTGATTGAAACAGCAGTTTGTGTCCAGGTGTCAGGGACATTATCAAACAAAAAACCAGAGCAAGGAGAGAGAGAGAGAGAGAGAGAGAGAGAGAGAGAGAGAGAGAGAGAGAGAGAGAGAGAGAGAGAGAGAGAGAGCAGGAGAGAGAGAGAGAGATAGGGGGGAAGGAGAGAGGGGGGGGGGGGGGGAGGGCAGGGGAGAGAGAGGGGGGAGAGCGAGAGAAAGAGAGAGAGAGAGGGAGAAAGAGAGTGGGAGAGAGAGGGCCGCTTGCAGTTGCTCCATCTCAGGAAATTGCCAACTCACCCTAACAAAGGAAGGCATAAGTGCACTTGCGGCTGCCTTCAAGGAGAGGGTGATAAGATGACATTATAAATAGAGAATCGTTCATGGAGGTGGAGAGGTAGGCAGAAGCCTGAACTTGACAATATTTTTTGTATGTGTACTTCTTCCAAAGCCTGTGTGGATATATCTACGCCAAATCTGTACTTAGAATAAAATATTTGAAGACAAAGCGTTTTACATTGTTGTTTTTTTTGTATTTGAGGTAGACAAGGTTCATCCTCACCTCATCTTTATTCAGTTTACATTTTGTTTTAATCTTCTGTAGTGTGTTGAGGTAGACTACATCAGCCTCCACTGAATTGTAGGCCTACAATAACATCATTACAGGAGGTAATGAACATATAAATGTGTACATATGTACACAAAACTTTACACATAAAACGTGTGATACCGTGTATTATATCATTTGATCAAAGACAGGAACGGCATCAGACTAACATATCTGAGTCTGTCATGCATTTCTCTCTATACGTCTCAGCCACAGACCGCAGACCTTAGTTGGATGCTCTCAGCTGCTGGGCCACAAAACATTATTCCCCTCATCGCCTGAAGGGGGAGCTCTAATACAGGCGACTCTGCCTGTCAGCCTTCACGCTTTTACAGTCTGGCTTCAACTTTCAACAAGTCTTCGGAATTCTTCAAGTTGGAGGTAAAACAACATGATATTGTTCTCTTGCAGTCCATATGTATGCATGGGCTTTGTAAAAAAAAAAAAGCCTTATCACCAGCTGCTTTTAAAGCCTTTGCAATCGGTGAGTGACATTGTGCACCATGTTGCGATCCTTCAAATTAAAAGCCCCAAAGAGTCTGCGAGCACTCTTTAGCTCCGTGGAGGAAGGGAGGGGGGTAATTATATCCAAGGGAATGCAGGGTTGTAATCTGTAAATCTAATCTTACCTTAAGTGAGTACTGGTACATTGGATTGATTTTATTGAGATCATACATTACAAATGGGGCATGGAAGAGACTTGAGATGGTGGCGCTCTTGTGCTTCATTAATTTTTACTTCATTAGCGCTCTGCTTAAGACCCTTCACCACGCAATTCATTGCTGGCCATGAATCCAGACTTGGTGGCAGTGGACACCCATACAACTTTCAACACAGAGGGCAGACACACACTCTCTTACACACACACGCACGCACGCACGCACGCACGCACACACACACACACACACACACACACACACACACACACACACACACACACACACACACACACACACACACACACACACACACACACACACACACACACACACACACACAATGTGTAACACCGTCAAACCAAGTTGTTAAACATGCCATATGCATCACCTCAGACCTGACCTGGAATAAGAAGGCCTACTTCCAGCAGGCCTCAGTCTCCATATACGGTTTATGATAGTCTATGTGATTATAGCATTCAATTATGGTCTGCATTTACAGGGACGTTTGAAGGATGGACTTAGTTAAAATAGATATGTATTTAGGTTACTTAAACAGGCAAATTATTTAGCTTTAGTGTTTGGGGTGTAAAAATGTCTCTAATAGGTAGCCTGTGTAGGACTTCTAACTCTTCAAACAAAACATGAAAGACAAAAAAGGCTTTAGGCTTAATTAGCTAAATCTGCCCATTAAAGGCTCGTATAAACATTGCCTGTAGGAATTAATCTTGTGGTAAACGTCAACTTCTCTAAAAGGTAATTAACCACATTGTTGTCAGGGTCTCTGGCTGAGTTTGGGAAGGGGAGCTAACTAGGTTAACCCTGGTTTACAAAGGCATTCCCATGGATCGTTACACGATGTGATGTGTTTTACCACACATACTGAAATAACGTCTCCTTCATTCCAGTCGGCTGTCACAAACAATATCACCACAGTTGACAATATACAGCCGAAACATTCGTGGTAGCTTCTCAGAGCAAGAATTAATGGGGGCCAAAGAAAAACAGCTCTCAGACAATTAGCACCAAAGACCACTCTATAATCTTACGATTATTTTCACCACTTCAAAGCGGCACACATGGTTTGTGTTATTGTGGTGGAGGCTGGGGTGGATTTGTTTGGCCCGGGCTAATCTGCATTTCCTTTAACATGCCTTTCTTCTATTCCCAAATGTCAGCGCTGATCAACCACAGCTGGCACCAGCCCATGGTGTGTGTCATCCCAGTTACAGCATCCTCCAGCTCCTGGTTCCCAGGGGGAGAGACGGTGGTGTCTGAGCGCTCGCTGTGCTGTTGGCTTATCTCCTTACGGTACCGTAAAGATCCTTCATCCTAGCTGTTCCCCTCTCTCTCTCTCTCTCTCTCTCTCTATCTCGATGGATACGTTGTACGATACCAAAGCATATTTCATTTTTCCTTCAGGTTTTTGTTCCAATACGTTTAGCACATTTGGACACATTTGGATGTGTTTACTTCTTAGGGAAGGTGAGAGTCTTGTAGATTTGTTTAGGCTTCCTGGGTTCATTTATTGCTGCTAATGTAGTCTAGAACACAAGAATATATTTTACACAATCCAACATGGAGGCCTTACTGTTTTTATAGAGCAGCTCTAAATAGTCATCAAACCCAATCCAGCTAAATATATATTTAGATGTATGTTTTGACCCCATAACGGATGGACAGATTTGTGTGTCTTATCCTATTGTACTTGAATCACCCAAGGACCCGCGTGCAGAGTCCCCCAGGACACAGCAACCAGAGCAATCGTTTCAGATATTTAACAAAAATATCCCAAAGCTATGTTCATTTAAATAACACATTAGTTTTTTTTTGTTCTTGGAAGAAGAAGAAGAGGTGGGGGGGGAAGGAAAAAAAACTGTAATTGCAAAATATGAAATTTGAGCCCGGAGCAGGCTGCTTAAGCAAACATGCATTGGCTGGTTGGGCTTAGTCACAGAGGAAATGTCTGGCGCACAGATTAAATTTGTTCTCTCTGGAGTCAAAGGCACGAAAACAATTAAGTGTCTGCCGAACATTTCACTCTGTGCCACTTGACACAGTTTTTCACATCACTGGGGCAATTGTCTGTAGAGAGGAACACGACAAAGTCATAATTTCCAATGTCCTACGTGACAGCATTGTCACTTTCTTTCAGCTTTTTCCCGAACAATTCAATTAAACCTCTAATAGAGACAATAAACATAATGGCGTGTATCTTCCTGTGCTGCTCTCCTGTCAGAGCGTGGGTAGACAAGACGCAGGCGTACGTACACACCGCTACCCCTAGACGTCCCCCTACCCCCCCACAACCCCCCCCACCCCCTATCCCCGTCCCTTCAAAGACCCCCACGCCACCCCTCCTCTGCTCCAGCCTCGTGACTGCTGCTCCAGTGTCTCTCTTTCAAAACAAGGTGAAGTTCAGCAAAGTTTCTGTGCAGAAATGATCAAACAGTCCCATCAGTAATGGTGATGGGTGACAGGGCCAGTGAATACAGATCGGCTTTAATTGTGCCGGGTCTTGCTGCCTCTGTCTGTCAATCTGGGCCTTTGAATTGGGAGGGGGGGGGGTGAAATTTGCTCCGTTCATTCTGTTAAATGATGTATCCAATTAAATGCAGCAGAATTCATGATCTTCAGTCAAGGTTAAATGAAAGCAGTTACTGGTGTCGCTAAGGTGATTAAATGCCGGCGAGATCGGGCACATTTAGCACAAAAAAAATGTAAATTTGAGGTCTGAAGCAGGTATCGTAATTCATTATCTAGTACATCAATGCCCGGTACCTTTTGCTCTAATCACCATATTCATTTATAAATTCCACCCGATTATTTTTTTTGGGGTGTAATTAAAAGGCGACTTCGATCCACAAAAGATATGTTTTGCATAACTTTATGAACAGCATAGTCACTTTTAAGAGAAAGTTCCCTTCATGTGTGCCTCTTGTTGAAGACATAGCAGGACTCTCAGGGGGGAAATAAATGTATCTGTTGGTTCGCCGGTATCTTCCACACCAGCCCATTCGCCACATGATTGATTGAAGGCCAAAGACCGCACACACACACACGCACGCACGCACGCACGCACGCACGCACGCACGCACGCACACACGCACACACACACACACACACACACACACACGCTCGCACGCGCGCGGCCGGGCTGTTGACAGTTGTCTAAAATGAACAAGTATCCAACGGGAAGGAAATTAATCTAACTCCCTTAAGATGAATGGTGTGGCCGGTTATTAATGATTATATAATATGCTTCGGCTGCTTGTGTGTGGAGAAGTTCTCGTCGTCACGGTGATGAATGTGGTGACGGCGTCTGGTAGCGTGTTGACTAATGAGTATCGTCGGGTGCAGGGGGGGGGGGGGGGGAATCTGATCCCAGTGCCCTCTGGGAAAAGACCCAGCGGTGTCTGGATTTCACACTCCGCCTGACGTTAATACCTCATGGTCCACCAGTCAAGCTGCTTGTTAGAAGACGTGTTCGCCGTGGCCTCCTGTCTCTGCCTCGTCTTAAGGGCCATCTTCCCTCTGACAACGCTGGTCTTCCGGGCGTCTGTCTCATTGTCACCCTGTGGGTTTACATGAGGTTTAACTGGCTTCAGTCGCCGTGTCACGTCCAGAGTTCCCTGCTAGGATGAATAATCAGGGAAGTGAGCATCCACAGCGGTGATGGAAAGTCACTTCATGACATTTTAGGGGGGGCAGAAAGGAAGCAATTGGAACCAGGAGGGTTTGCGGTGAACTGAACCGGCGTTTGAATATGTTCTTTCACTATAGATTCTATTATTCTCGTATTAGGTGAGTTGATTTTGACCTAGCGTGAGAAAAGAACATTATAAGTACAGGTCATATGATTGGACTGTGATGGAGGAACATGCCCTCACACATCAGCATTGACTCCTAGTATAGAGCCACAGCATGCTGGGAGTCTGGGACTGTAACCCTGTATCTGCTGGAACAGATTCAAGTCTGGTTTGAGTTCACGTTTCGCTCGCAGCACACCAACACACACCGGATCCACTCTGGGTGAAACAGGGACGTTTCTGAGGAGCGTTTGTGGGGTCCCTCAAGGGTCCACCAGGAAATAAATAAGACTGAGGATCACATGCCGGCCCCCCGGATCGGCATGCCACCCCACGGTGACGAGACCGACCCCGCTTCCGGAAGGGGAGCACAACACCAGCGGTCGGTCCCGTTTAAACAAGTCGGAGGAAAGTAGGAAAATAAATAAAGCCCCCGGCACTCATTTTTGGTTAACGTATTCAATTAGCCGGGGTCCCTCTCTAGAGAACTCCGGCGCTGGCTGGGATGAGGAGAGAGGGAACGCCGACGCCCGGGGGATGAATACACAGAATGCGCCGGTTCTGGCGCCCGTGATTGGAAATGTTCCTCAACAGGTCTCCAACTTAATTAAACCGGATTCGTATCGCTTTCGGTTCACTTTCTTCCAGGATCTTTTTTTAGGGTAGTGGTGGTGGGGTGGGTGAGGGGGGGGGGGGGAGTAGTACATAAGTCACATTGAAAACCTTTTTCGGGGAGATTCTCATTGCATTTTGTTTACAGCGGCATTCAGTGAAATCCACATTGGCTTTCTGCGGTAACTTCCACCACTGTCACCCCTGGCAAAGCAAATAGGGACGGGAGCGAGAAAGGGAGAAGCAGGCAAAATGGCCAATTCAATCATGGACAATTATGTTATGAAACGAGACGAATGCAACCGCTGGCAAGACTGAGTTGTGGGGGGGTGGCGGGGGGGGTGGTGGTAATCATCTGACAGTCATTACGGCTTCCATAATAGCATCATTTAATGGTATTCATATACAGTGTGAACCTATTGCGCTTGTTCACTGCAGCAAAGAAAGTCTGTGTTGAAAATAATCAATCCAATACCATGCCGAGAAACCGTTAAAGGAAAAATATAAAAAAAATCATACCATATTCATGCTATGCCTGCCTGCCGCTAGGTAGGGGCGCCATAGGAAATTCATCTAATTGTCTAAAACGTGTCTGTGCCGAGAATCTATTTAATATTCCTTTGTATCCCACTCTTCCACCTTTTCCCCTTCCCAGTCTCATTGTGCATCAGAACTTGTGGCAGAATCTTCCCCTATCTATTAAAATCAATGTCTCATTATCGCCTACATCCACCCCTGGCTTCACGTTTTTTTGCCCCTCTTGTAACAAATCAACTTAATCAAGCTCATTAAGTGTCATTATTAGCTATTTATTGTTATCTTTTTCAAAGGCCCTTCGACAGGCCGGGCCCCGCCCACCCGTGTCCCCCTCTGACATCCCGGGGCCCTCGCTTGTCACATGGCACCTCTGCTGCGTTCTAATTGGCCCCCTTTGTGTCCCCGCTCTGGTAAAAACAAAAGGAAGCCCGTTGTCACTCAGAGCCTTCACCGGTCGCACGTCCGCATCTCCGCGAAACATCGGAAAACGGCGTTCAGCGCCTGTTCCGATGTTCGTACAAACAGAACCGTCATGTTTGTACGAACGTAACAGTTCTGTTTGATCAACTCTTCGGTACTTTCCGATAAATAAATTACAAAAAATAGAGTGTACATTACCTAACGGCTAAATAAACGTAAAAAAACATAAATTAAATGTTTGAATATTGAGGAAGATGCCAAAGTAAATCTCCCCCAAAACACTAAACCCTGGGAGAAAAGCTGTGTTTGGGTGCCTCCGGGGTGGGGGATGAGTTATGGGAGCCTTTTGTGCGGGAGTGAAGCGATGCATTGACACCGGGCTGGTTCCTGAGGGCCGCGAGGAGAATGGGTTCTTCACAGTTGTCGGGG
Organism: Micromesistius poutassou; assembly: GCF_964030765.1. Lineage (NCBI taxonomy): Eukaryota > Metazoa > Chordata > Actinopteri > Gadiformes > Gadidae > Micromesistius > Micromesistius poutassou. The sequence continues at coordinate 10,136,930 of NC_140284.1, read as the reverse complement.
TGATCGACCTGAAGACCCGGAAGTTTTCCTCTCCGGCAACACGCTCCGACGGGAGAAGAACAATAGGCCTGCTGCAGGGGGGAGACACAGGGTCAGAGAGGGGGGAGAGAGGGGAAGGGGGAGGGAGGTAGACATGGAGTCGGAGAGGGGGGAAGGGTAGAGAGCGGGAGGGAGGCGAGAGAAGGGGTGGGAGGGAGAGAGGAAGGTAGAGGGGTGAGAGGGAGGTAGAGGGGTAGAGAGCGGGAGGGAGGGAGGGGAGATGGAGAGAAGAGGGAGGGAGAGCAGGGAGAGAAAGAGAGAGTATTGTTTATGAAGACAGAAGTATAGAAGTATTGTGTTCATATATAAGGCAAAACTACAAAACGATTGTGTATACACGCTACTGAATTCCTACTTTATGACAATAATAATAAGCGATGTGATGAGGTTTAAAAAGTAAGGGTAAATAAAGCGGGCCTTGGGAGGGGCCTGAAGGGTGCCTCTCTTAACTTTGTCCCACAGCGAGAGAGAGTGATTAAGTTTGTCTCGTGGACACACTCGACTCGCTCCTCATTCAGACGAGATGCTAATCTCTGCACGGCTGGCTGGTGACAGAGCCTCCTGCCCTTCACGGAGCCCCTCCTCAGCTTTATCAAAGGGACGCAAACTGCCTGCTAATTACACCCGTTTCCCTCCGCATAAATTATCTCTCCCCATTGTGACCAACGGCAGGCCGATTGTGGCTCGTCATGCCACCAAGCCGCTCCTCACTTCACACGCGATTTACGCACAAACGCCGATCGCGTTAAAGCGGAACGTGGACTCTAAGACGGGGATGGGTCAGTGAACATGGGGCACAAGGAGCCTTCAACGCGCAAACTAGCCGACTTGTGTACAAGTCACTTTATTCTTAGCGTTTACGTTTTGGGGTTTTTACGTTGTGTGTCACAGCTTGAGTGACAGGTCCACCGCGGCGCGTTCTCACTGCGACATCGTCGACATCCATGTTGGTTCTTTTTTTTTGATAACCAGAGCAATCAATACCGTGTAGATATGAACATGATAGAGCAGGTGCTCGTCACTTGAAAAAAATACCCTAAATATTTGTATACAACTTTTGTGTTGAGCCCAATATACAATTAGAACAATATAATTGGAAGACTCTACAATGCGCAGGTTTGTTGTGGATGAATTCTATAAGTTATTCTCATCAAAGCCATCCACTCCCTAATTACGTCGGCTCAAGTGATTTGGTGGAGAGAGAGAGGAGGGGAAAATAAATTGTTTGCGCCTAATTGCATTTCTATCTGGAAGGCAGAAATATGCAGAGTGAAAAAAAAATTAAAAAATAAAACGGTATAGCAGCGTGAAGCTACTGCTAATTAGAGGGATATTTGCCTTGCATTACCAAATAGAACGACGCCACATAGTGCAGGCCTACACAGTGTAATTTCTGTTCTAGAGAAAGTAATCCCACACAAACACAGATGTACAGATAAGCTTAGCACAAGTGTTTTTAGCGTTATAATTTGTTGGCTCCTTACGCCTCTTACTCCTCTTATTTTTGTAGCGTTCATTCCATTACCGCCATTTTGTTTCTTGTGTGTTATTAACACCTTGTATAGGTGATGGAGCAGACAGGGTTAGTAAACCACTGATAGGGTTAATAAGGAAAATCTGTGCGGAAAAGGGGGGGAAAAAAAGAGCAGAAGAATGAGCCGGAATCATTTTAATTGTCTATGATACGACTATTGTGATGCATTTGAAAAGCATGTATTTTCAAATCAGCCCAATAGAAACGGAGCACGGCCATTTGTGTTCTCTCGGTGAGGGTCAATCCATAATAAGACTCAATTTCACGGCGGCGTTTTGAAAGTTTAATCAGACTTTAAAAGAGTCTCAAACAATGCCCTTCTCCCCACAAAAAACACTTAGAAACGCTCTTTTGTATGGCTTTTTTTCACCTGAACAATAAGAAATTACGTGTGCGCCGGTGAGAGGGAGAGAAGCAGGGAGAGAGAGAGGAGAATTTTTTTTCTTTTTTATAATGAATACCACATCCAGTGATTGCAAATAATTGCGTTAAGCGGCTTATTTGGCTGGGGGTCGCGGGGGTGACTCCAGTGTAACTAATACAAGCACGTGACCCCTCACCCTCCTGATGAGCTCTATTCACAGCTCCGCTGACCTGTGGCTTCTGCTGGCATCGCACACTCCACACACCATGAGGAGTCTGTTGTTAAAGTTTTCACAACGATTATGTTTCACATCCACACTCATCCTTCACTCCTCCTCTCGCTCGCCCGCTCGCTAGCACTCTCTCTCCCTCGCTCTCTCTGTCCTTCTCCCCTTAGCTGTCTGTCTCTCTCTTTATCTCGACCCTTCTCTTGACCCCCCCCCTCTCTCTCTCTCTCTCTCTGTCTGTCCTCCTGCATGGAGGAGGAGGAGGAGGAGGAAGTGTGAGTCAGGAACGCGCTCAGTTCACGCCAAGCGCTCATGCTGGTTGTGTATCAATCCCTGATGCTGTACTCTGTGTGTCCGGGCCTGATTTCAAAGCTAAGATTTGTGATGCGTGTCGAAATCACGAAATTAAGGTTCGGAAGACAAGTCATGTTGAAAATGATATTCAATTACCAACGTCGACGCCATCAATGAATCTGAAACGATAAACAATCATTTTTCCATGTCCGATCCAGCATGTGTTTATCTTGTTTTAATTCAGTGTGTAACGATGAGGAGGGAACGTTTCCCGGAGATGAATCGAAGTGTGGATCCTTCCCGGACCACACAACATCAAACATGAACCGTGTGCTAAAAGAACCCCAACAAAAAACAAAAAACCTTGATCTGTTTTCTTCGGCGCTGACTTTACCTTCTGCGCCCGCGTCCGGTTACCGCACTGTTCGGAAACAGACGGTAAACACGGCCCCGCGCAGACAAATTATCAGTATTTTTTTGGCTGACGATGAAAAAGAAAAATATAGAAATAATTGTACACATTGTCCCTGAATTTGAAAAGATATACCGGGGGAAATCAGCAAGAGAACAAACAGGAAAGGTAAACAAGCCTAAACATCAGCGCGCTCCAATAATTACTTGAGGGTCTCCGGTGCTCTCTGATGGAACGTATCAGTGTCGCCATGCCTGCCGTTTGACCCGCGATGCTGAGGGAACAGCGGGCTGAACGGGAGAGAGAGGAACCCGCCAACTCCCACTCCCTGGTCTGCTAGCTCCCCTCCCCGGACACCTCGCCCAAAAGATGTGCTGCAACAGAATCACCGCTACCTGCCCAACTTGCTCCCCTGGTGCAAATGGTGTATCCTGTTGTGGAAGAATATGTGTTCAGATTTCTTGTGTAGTTGGAAGTTGTTGATCGACGCGCACCCGCCTGAACCCAACACCTAATTTATGGCATTTTTCATTTACCAGCAGAACAGTTTTATTTTCCAGTAAAAACGGTTGATTACACTTACTACTGAGATTTATCCCTTTTCTGATGCAATCAGGTAATTACAGATTATTTATAAACCATTTAACATGTTTCTCGTTTTAATTTAACTACAAGGAAGAATTGTTGCCTCTTGAATACATACATCGGCATCTGAGGGAAGACAGAATCCCCAACATGGACTCACGTGGACCCTTGCCTGTATTAAAAACCCCAGGCTAGTTCAGCGCGCTGTCTTTAAAATAATGAACAGAACTAGATGGTTAAAATGGAGCTGCAAGGCTGGGAAAGAAAGTAGCTTTATACTCAAGTTGATATTCAGCTCAGAGGCGATCCGGCTAAGAATCCGGCAGTTATTAGTTCCCCCCATAGAGAACCACTAGCGCAGCAGCATGCAATTAAACGGTCTCCATGCAGAATGAGTGCTCGGGTCAGCTTTAATGGGCGCTGAGCTCATAAAGGCTGGGGGGGTGAGGGGGGCCGGGGGGGGGGGGGGGTTGAGGCGGCCACGCTGTGTGGCGGCTCCAAAAGTGTCTCAAAGACAAGAGACAGGAGAGGCAAGCTGGTGACCATGCAGATCTGCACAGAAACTCTGTCATCCACCCACCAGCACCCACCAGCAGCCCCCGCCCACCCCCCCCCCCCCCCCCCGACCCACCCACTTACCTACCCACCCCCCAATGCCCGCCCCCCCCATGCACCCACCCATGCTGCCCCCCCCCCACCACCCCGTCGCCCAGTGGCATGCCGCCACGCCACCACGCCGCCTCTTAAGTGGCTCAGAACCCGAGCTGGTGTTAAATATTCACCGCAGCTGAGCAGGGTTTGTGAATCACGCAGGGTGCAAAGGTCAGCTAGTAATCACATAATGATACAAATTGAAATGAAACGTTTACATAAGGTGACAGAAATACCCGGTACTGTGGTTACTGTATATAGGGCATTATCTTGGATAGTTAGTCACCCTCTCCCACGGGTGAACCAGAGCCGTAGCCACGTACTTTCATGTTCGTTTTTTTGTAAATTTCGGTAATGTAAGCACATCGTTCGGTCTTATGCAAACAATTACATAAGATCGAACGAAAAAATGTACAACTCAATGTTGACCAGTGACCAATAGGAGATTAATATTTAAAATGCCATTAAGGGGATAATATGCCAAATAAATTGGGTGATGGCTATGTTGAATTTCTAATAAACCAGATAACCCCTACGAGATCAGCTAGCAGTCTAAATGAAGACACCTAGTGGACACATAAGGTCAGAGGATAACAGAGCCGACCCCATCCACCCAGACAGTATATGTTCAAGGAACAGCCCCACGGTAAACGTTATTACAAACAATATGCCACATACCGATGCTTCTGGAAACCGTTTATCAGCTTGAAATGCTATTTCATGCATTAATACTTCATAAATTGCCCCCCCCCCCCTCACCTCACCTCTCCTCTCCCTCCCTCCCTCCCTCCCTCCCTCCCTCCCTCCTTCCCGTGAAACATTTCAGGACAAAAGCACTCCGATTTATGATTACCAGTCAACTAAATGGGCTCGCATGTTGGAGGCCCCCCCCCCCCCCCCCCCCCCCGGGCTCCGGGGCCCCTGCCGTGACTGTCAGGGTAATGTGTGAGGGGAAGGTGCAGGCAGCAGGTGGAGGAAACGGCTGGAGGGTTTGAGTGAGGAACGGCGCGGCACCTTTCGATTTTTAAGCGTTACAGAGTTTTCTCAGAGCTCCAGTCAATGTATTTTATTTATTCTAATGAAGAGCATTAGGGGGGCCAGTGTGCCGCCGCCGCCGCCGCCGTGCGCACGTGTCGGCTCGTTAATCACACTTTGCAGACACTCGCAAATCAAGTTCTAACAGCAAGCACTGAATCAAGGGCAATGAAGCACACGCTCCTTCACAATTTATGATCTTTCAAATTGCATCTTTTCAACCATTAAATTGCAAGATACCATAAATTTTTATCCCCCCCAGTCGCACTTCAGTCCTGGTATTGATTCCGCCACGTGAAAGATAGAAAAGTTGTAAATTCTGGCAGTTAAGACTTGAAATCAAGCCCTCGTCTCTGAAAGCGGGGACTGAACGTCACCCGGAGACGCTGGTTAATTCGCCATTGAGAACAAATATCAGGAGGGATGGGATGTGGAGGGTGGTCTGGCTGGGGGGGCTCAGAGGAAGTGACGCGGAGGGGTGTCTGTCCTCCTCCGCCCTGACACACCATCCTGCCCCAGAGAGGCCAGGTGGTCTTCAGGCGATGTTACCTGCCCTCCGTAATGATGAGGTACCTGGAGGGGAATCACTAGGAGATGTGTCAGCAGCTTGTATCAGACGGCCGCAGCTAACAGATAACATGGTTGATGGGGAGAGAAAGAAAAACAACAACGTTTACACCCCTCTTACGCACTTATTGTATGTTGTACGTCCTGGCACTTAAAAATAGTACTTAGCATTGTGTAGTGTCTTATCCTAGCTATCTTTGTTGTATACAGGGAATGGGTTAACCTAGCCATTGTTAGTGCTTGGCACTTGGTTCTATGAACATCCTTACTGTACCAACAGCGATATATTGTTGTTTCTCTTTCTTCTGACAAATTTACTTATTGTAAGTCGCTTCAGATAAAAGCATCTGCTAAATGCCCTAAATGTAAATGTAACGTTTATTTATGGAACAACTTTACACTATGACCATGTAGGTACCTGGTTTGTGGCAGGATTACTCGTGTAATCTTTACACTGTACATAATAAAAACCTTATTTTTTTTATTATTTTCACCAAGTTTGAGTTTGAAAGAAAAAATGCCCACAAACTCTCAGCTACGGGAACGGCATGGAGTGGCCATTACATTTAACCTGTGAAAATCTAAAACGCTTCTGACCTGCCACACACTGTTCTCAGGGAATTGGCATAATTGTTCTTAGATTACATCTCTCTCCCTCCGAGCCGTACGGAACACACTTGTCAAACAATGTAGTCAGATTAGTGCATTGTGATTGAGGCTGTTGAGGATCTATCCAGCTCATTACATAGCTAAGAAAAGAAACAAAAGCACCGTTAAAGAGTCTCAATTACGGCGATAAAAAGCGGAGTGACTAAGCCGGGGCATGGGTTCCAAAGTAAAGAATTAACCTCTTCACTCCAGCAGGCAGAACAACACTTATGTGACGTGATTGAATGGAAGTGCTCACTGTTACAGGTAGCTGGGTCATAACAATGTATGCCCGATTGTAAGAACATACCTTGGGGAAGTTTTGCTCTCCGGTTCCATACAGCTTTAATGTCACGCATAGTAAACTGATATTTAGCTCGTATTTTTTTTCTTCATCTTTACTTTAAATCACGCTTGAAAAAAAAACTTAAAACTTTAGCATGCTACGCTACACCGTTTAAACACGGAAACTTTACAAGCATTAAAAGAACAACGAGACCTCGCCAAAGGTCGTAAAACCGTACGAAAAAGAGATGTCAAACCGTCGACGCGAACGACACGTTGTCATTTCCCTAACGGTTTTATTGACTCGCTAACGCCCCACCAAGAGATGGTGGCGTTGGAGCGACATTAGCCATATGTCGCCGTAGAAACGCCGCCACCGACCCGCTCCCCCGCGCCGGGCCCTTAAACCACTGCAGCATGGCCGCCAGACAGACCCGGCGGACAAGCCCGCTGGCTCCGGGCCCCGGGTCCCCCGTGGGAGACAGCCGCTGTGGAGGCAGAGTCCCTCGGGGCCGGCCGGGGAGCGAGTCATCGGAGGAGATCACACGTGAGGAGAAACAACCGTAATAAAGGGCATAAAGTTCCACAAACATTGAACTGATCTGCTGATTAGCGCCCATCTGGCCTGTAAACCGCAGGCTGCAGACCTGCACACACATGCATGCCGTTTGTTCTTCTGGTGTGTGTGTGTGTGTGTGTGTGTGTGTGTGTGTGTGAAGGCCTGCACACACACACACACACACACACACACACACACACACACACACACGCATGCGATGTCTGGACAGTTAGTCAGACATTGCACGTACGCACGCACGCATGCACACACACACACACACACACACGCACACACACACACACACACACACACACACACACACACATGGGCGGTGCTAAGCTAGCGTAGATGCGAGCGTAAACAAAGCATCATTTTCAGCAGCAGACAGGGTAGACCTAGGGCAGAAGCACCAACAGTTGTTCCACATGTTGAAAAGCCTTGAGTAGACAGTTGGACCACAAGGTGATGGATAGATAGAATATGCCATATTGTATAATAGAGCTATTGTAGTGGTACTATCCAGAGTATGCTATTATGTATTATATCTCTCCTATCTCTTGTCCCTCAGTGGAAACTACAGTGTATGGAAACCGTTTTGATTTTTTACTGTACACAAGGACAGCAGCTCTCCACCAACGTATAGCAATACAACAAACGGCAACAAAAAAAAAAACAACAAAAGGATTTTTGACAAGTTCTCCCCAACAACAAAATGCTGCCTGACAAGCTTTCACAGAGATGTGCCAGGCTCCGGCAGATTACAGAGCTCTTTATCTTTTCATGAAAAAAAAAAAAAAAAAGAAACCGGTGAGTGCAGCGTTTAAGTGCCAATGATGGAGAATCCAATCTGAATGGTAAAGTGTGTCACCTCGGTTACACGGCGCTGTAGGGGCCCAGTAATGCTGGAGAGTAATTGTGTGATGACAGCTCCTCTGTATGGTGACGTTGTCAGGGGGAGGCTGACAGACGAGGCGGCCAGGAATGGATACGTCTTACAGTCTTAGTAGTAGTAGTGGTGGTGGTGGTGGTAGTGTCCTCTTCGTCTACAGCTCTGTCACAGCCTGGAAGATCTGTAAGTTTTTCACAACAGGCATCAGTAGATGAGCCGGGGTCTTTATTTATATGGTGATGTGTAACAGAATTGTTGCTTGTTAGTTGTTACAGGGACGGACAGACAGGTGGACAGACCGACAGACAGTCAGACAGACAGGCAGGTAGAGAGACAGACAGGTGGATATATATATTTTTTTCATTTTAGTTTATTTAACCTCGGAAAACACATTGCGGGAAAAAACCCTCATTTACAAAGGTGCCGAGGGTTCAGTGAAGGTTAATACACTGGCTAAAAATAAATAAATAAAGTAAATAATACAATAAAGTAAAGTAAAATACAATACAATGTAGCAGCATCAATTTGGATTTAAAAACATTAGCAATTACAGTCACTGCAGGAGAATTGTGTTGGAAGGGAGATGAGATTAATGAATTCTCTCTTCAAGGACTTCTGGAGCTTGTTCCAAATGGAAGGTGCTTTGTAACAAAAGGCTGTCTTCCCTAATTCA
>NC_140284.1:10088169-10123169 GCF_964030765.1 Micromesistius poutassou | reverse complement strand
GACAGATGAGAGGGGGAGAGAGAGACAGACAGACAGACAAGAGGGGGAGAGAGACAGACAGACAGACAGATGAGAGGGAAAGAGAGAGAGAGAGAGAGAGAGAGAGAGAGAGAGAGAGAGAGATTCTCTCTCAATGATGCTCAGGCTCAGCCGATAGGCCCCAACTTAGTAGCACATAGTCGCCATTCATCCGCGTTACGCCCAACCTTCACATAGACCAGCAATGCTGAACATGCGATTAAAGCACCGCACACAAAAGGAAAAAGGGCGGGGATGGGGGGCTGGGGGGTGTAGCAAAGTGAAATATTGCTTTAAGTGGGAGTGTCTGGACGTGTAATGATGACAGCTCTAACTCAGCGCCAGGGCAGTAAAGCACGCCGTGTTGGTCAATTGCCCAGAACACATTACGGCTCCCGCGAGACCCAGCCGGTAATGTGCTAGGTACCGTCGGTAAAAGAGGACCTGACCTATTATCATCGGAGAAGTCTCGCACATTTTTATGAAAAGGGTTCGAGTCTGAACCGGCAAGGTTACCAGGGGCAGACGGGCTCCCCTGATAACCTTGCCAGTTCCGACCGGGTCCAGACAAAACTGATGGAGAGCAGAGACTAAACATTAACTCGCCATGCCTTCTGCTTCTCCCTGGTCTGCACACAATAGAAAACGTTTGTTCTACACGTGGATCAAGTGATCACATCTACAGCGGGGCTGACCATGCCCCCACGCACCCTCGCCCCCACGCCCCCACACCACACCACCCCTCTCCCCCCCCCCCCCCCCCCACACGCGGCCCCTTCTATATATTCATGGTTTGACCCAGCGGGCTAAACTCCTGCTGCCTGCCGGTTCCCCTCGCTTTCCTCTCACTCGCCCCTGCAAAGTGTCTTTTACCCCAATGCGAGGTGGGGGTGGGGGGGGGACTCTGAGAGCCGCGTTGCCGTCGACAACAGGGTGACCTTGGGGATCCCAAGATGGTTTCCGTGCGCCGGGGTGGGTGTCATCTTCAGACAACCACTGTTTGACCACTATCCGCCGGGCGAGATGCATCCTATCCGACACTTACAACAATGGTGTAAATGGGAGCGAAAATTGAGCTCACCTCCGCGGTGGCGGTGGCGGACTCCAGTCCCTCTTGAAGGCTGAAAGCCTCCTGGATGAGTTCTGCGGCTGGCAGCGAGCGCTCTCCATGTTTGGCTCCCTGAGACGTGTGTCATCAGAGAGAGAAAGTCCAGCCACAGATTACAGTCTTCAATCAGTCAGCGGGTGGGGGGGGGGTTGGGGGGGTTGGGGGGGAGGGGGGGGGGGAGAGCAGAGCGGGGAACGATATGTACATCATTGTCTCTGCCGCAGGCGGTGGCCCGTGGCGCGCATATTACCTGTGTCAGAGCTGCCAGGGACATGAAGAGCCATCATGGAGACGCCACTCAGAGGTGGGGGGGTGGTGGTGGTGGTGGTGGTGGTAGTGGTGGTTGGGGTGGGGGGTCAGAGCGTGCTGGAGGAGGAGGAGATGATGCGTCCAGATTCCCGGTGTTCCCGCCGTGCGCGGCCCTTGGTCTCTCGGCCGCCCCCGGAGGTGGTGTTGACGACCGTTTAGCGTACACGTTGTCAGGTGCTAAACGTCTCCCTTCACGAGACAATGGGATGGTTCTCGATGGGGCTGGGGAGATGCTCTTGTCACCGAGCAAGAGAGAGAGAGAGAGAGAGAGAGAGAGAGAGAGAGAGAGAGAGAGAGAGAGAGAGAGAGAGAGAGAGACACTATTGACAAGATGCTCTCTGGCGGTCCAAACAGGTGCAGACCACTCGTGACCTGGAGGTGAACGATGGTGACGGAGGCCTCCGATCTACTCCAGCTCCAGAGAGAACTCACCTGGAGTTGCAATCTCACCTTCTTTTTTTTTTTAAACCATATTTTTTATTCAAGAAAGGTAGTACAGTACAAGATGCATTTAAATACAGTGCCTTGAATTATTTTTTCATTTTTTGTCAATCAAGTCCTTTTAGTTACGCACAGTCAAAACAAAATATATCAGGGCTCTATTGTCTTATGGGAGAGTGTTGAGCCTGTCAAAATACGAAATCAACAGGTCCCATATTTTGTGGAATTTTCTTATTGATCCTCTGGTGAAGTACTTCATTTTCGCTAATTTCAGGAAAAACATTAGATCGCTGAGCCAGACAGACACTTTAGGTGGATCAGGAGATTTCCACTGTAAAACTATTCTTCTATGGGCTAGCAAGGAGGCAAAAACATTCTTCTTATCATTGGCCAACAAGATCTCATTAATAAATACTCCAAAGATGGTCATGTCTGCGGAGGGTTCCACTTTGGTATTGAATGCTTCATTCAAAGTTTTGCAAACAGATGACCAAAAATCTCTTAATTTAGGACAGGTCCAAAACATATGAGCCATATCTGCTGGTGCAGACTCACACCTATCCTGAATGTCAGAATATATTTTGGATAGTTTGGATTTGGTGTAGTAGATTCTATGAAAAACCTTGAACTGTATCAGGCTGAGACGGGCACAGGATGATGATCCATTAACTCTAACCTGAGCGCAGTCCCAGACTGCTTCAGATATTTCCATCCCAAGTTCTTCAGCCCATTTAGTTCTAAGCCGGTCTAGTGACGTTTCTTGGAGGGAAGTAATTATATTTGAGATGATTGAGATCTGTCTCTTGTGCTGAACGGTAGCCCGCAAAACCTTCTCAAGTCCTGAATCTGTCGGTAAAGCGGGAAATGTTGGACTCTGACTTTGAATAAAGTGACGGACCTGAATCTAAATAAGTCTGACCGCTATAAATGAAATTTTTCAGAAAGATCGGTAAAAGTGCCAAAAAGACAATCTATGTAAAAGTTGTAGCATATAGTTAGACCATTCCTACGCCACAATGTGAAGGTGTGGTCGATTCTGGCTGCAGGGAAGAGGTAGTTGTCGCAAATTGGGCTATATACAGAGAATTCTTTACGCTTGAATTTTTGTGGAAATAACCACTGAGCTTGCTGTGAAATTGGAAGGTGAGAATGGTAATTTTGCTGTAATTAAAACAGAAAGTGAGGTAGAACTACAAGAGTTTGCCTCAATTTTGCACCAATCCAGTTCTGGAGCCTAATAGCAGTGCATGACTTTTTGTATATTGGACGCCCAGTAATATTTTTTTCATATTGGGAAGTGCTAGGCCACCCTGGTCTCTAGGTCTTTCCAAAAGTTCTCTGCAGATTCTAGGATTTTTGCCAGCCCATAAAAATGAAGAAATGAACTTCTAAAGACTGGAAGAAAGAGTTTGACAAAAAGACTGGGAGACACTGAAATAGATACAAAAATCTAGGTAAGACGTTAATCTTTATACAATTAACTCTACCTGCAAGAGATGAATAAAGGACAGACCATCTCTTTAAATCTGCTTCCAATTTGAGTAAGAGGGATTTGAAATTATTTTCATAAAGATCAGAGAAAGCACAGATGACTTGTATCCCAACGTATTTAAAGCCAGTCTTTGACATACAGAAACTGAGTTTATTGTCTGATATCTGAAGGGCTAGATTATTGATTGGAAAGCATTCACTTTTGGAAAGGTTAAATTTGTAACCTGAGAAAAGCCCAAAGTAATTTAGGATATTAACAATATTAGGAACGCATGACACTGGATCTGAAATATAAAGCTGCAGATCATCTGCATATAAAGAAACCCGGTGCTCAGCTCCCGTCCTATGGATTCCAAGGATGTCGGGGGCCGTTCTGAACTTAATTGATAGCGGCTCAATAGCTAGTGTGAATAGCAAAGGGCTGAGGGGACATCCCTGACGTGTGCCCCTTGACAGAGAGAATAGATGGGAAGATAATTTGTTTGTAATTACTGTTGCTTTAGGAGCGGTATATAATAAGCGGATTCAAGAAATTAAATCTGAGCCAAAACCAAATCTCTCCAAGACAGCAAATAAATAACACCACTCAACTCTATCAAATGCTTTTTCAGCATCCAGGGAGACAACAACTTCAGGTGTCTCCCTGGACGCTGGAGAATGTATATCATTTAAGAGTTTCCGTATATTTGTGAAGGAGTGACGGCCTCTCATGAATCTGGTTTGCTCCATTGAGATGATTTGGGATATTACATTATCTAATCTTGAGGCAAGAAGTTTAGCTAAAATCTTGACATCTGCGTTTAACAAGGATATAGGTCGGTAGGACCGACAATCAAGTGGATCCTTGCCTGGCTTTAAAATAAGTGAGATGGACGCCTCAGTCAGAGTCTGTGGTAAATTATTCTGTTTAAAAGAATGATTAAACATTTCAAGTAGGATAGGAGCAAGTTGAGAAGAGATTTTTTTGGATAACTCCACAGGATAGCCATCAGGCCCCGGTGATCAACAATCTCCTGCAGATGTATGGGCTTATCAAGGTTGTCTTTAGCAGCCGCATCTATATTAGGTATATATATACTATCCAAGAAAGTTGTCATGTTTGAGTTATCTTGTGGGGATGTAGATGTATATAATTCTGAGTAGAATTCTTTAAAAGTATTATTAATTTCAATTGGATCTATGGTCAATGACTGTGAAGTACTGCAAATCTGTGGGATCTGTGGGCCTGCTTTCTCCCCATGTTCGTAATAATGACCTTTTGACCACAGCAGGTGTTTTTCAGTTCTTTCTGTTGATAATAAATCATATTGAGATTTCAGTGCAATTCTCTCTTTATATAACTATAAAGTTGAGGTGGTGGAATATTGCCGGTCTATGCTTCTAATTGACGCAATGAGTTCTTGTTCCTTCTGCTTTCTCTCTTTATTGCGTGAAATAGTGTATGATATAATCTCCCCTCTTATAACAACTTTAAGCATCTCCCATAAAGTAGATGGAGATATGGAGTCTGACTTGTTAAATAGCATAAAATCATCTATCGCCTTCGATATGAGATTGCAAAAGTGACTATCTGTCAGTAGGGCTGTATTTAATCTCCAGGCGCTACTCTGTGTCAGATTTTGAGCAAATAAAAGGTCAAGAAACACTGCTGCATGATCTGACACAACAATAGCAGAGTACTATGCCTTCTTTACCGCAGGGAGAAGTGTTTTATCAATAAAGAAAAAATCTATCCTACTATATGTATGGTGAACATGTGAAAAATAGGAGAATTCCTTTTTATGTGGATAAAAGAACCTCCATGGATCAACACAACCAGTCTTATCTGCAAATTTACTAAGAGCTTGAGACATTTTTGAGCGTGCTAAAGTCTTAGGGTTGGAGCGATCCATGGCTGGATCTATTACAGTGTTAAAGTCTCCAGCAAGAATTTGCCTATGTGAATTCAAATTCGGAATGAGAGAAGTAAGTTTATTTACGAAGTTGACATCATCCCAATTTGGGGCGTATATGCTTGCTAGTACTACTGGAGTGTTAAAGAGTGACCCTGATACTATTACAAATCGTCCTTGGGGGTCTGAGATTGTTTGGGATGGCGTAAACAATACGTTTTCTTTATGAATTAAGATTGCTGCCCCCCGTGCTTTAGTATTGAAGTTAGAATGGAAACTCTGTCCAACCAAGTTCTTCCTAAGCCTTACTTGGTGGCCTTACTAGCCTTAAGTGGGAAAATATCTTTGCACTCTTATTTGGCCCATTCATTCCTTTTACATTCCAAGGAATAAAATGAGTTGGTGTTGCACTTACTTCAGCCCTGACATTATTTATATCATAAGACATGTTCTGTTAAAAAGAAAAAGAAAATAAGAAAGTGCGCCAATAACCTCCAGAAACATAAGTATCATACAAAACAAAAAAATAATCCCATTTAGCAGTATACAATCCCCATTCAGTACAAAATAAACTATCAGTTGTCTTAGAAATTGGTCTCCTCCCCACCCTCATCCCTCCTATGTCTGCCTCTAGAACAAGAGGAGATTGCAGGCTCACTCCTAACTCTAAGTGCTTCCAAAAACTCACTTTCGTTTTCAACAACGTTGCTCTCTAGAGAGCCCCTGAGTTCTGACAAAATGAATGAAGAGGAAAAAACAACAAAAAAAACAAAACAAAGGTCCACTGAAACATGCCTTAACAGTCCACGACACCCTAAAGTGGAGCCTATAGCTCCGCAGTCCGTATGCTAGTTCATTTCAAATGTAGCCACTATAGCTTACTACTTTACCCATTGTTGATGAATGGATGTTGCGTTAATCCTCCTGTTCGGAAGAAGCCGGAATGTTGAGGTTTATCTCAACTTTTTGGGAGTAGAAGGTCTCAGCATCCGCTGGTGTCTCAAACATCAATGTTTCCCCTCCATAGGTCACACGTAAACGCGCAGGGTGGAGTAGCCTGAACTGAATTCCCTTCCGATAGAGAGCCGCTTTGATGTTCTTGAAGGCTGCATGCTTCTTGGAGAGATTAGCGCTAAGGTCAGGGTAAAACCTCAGGGTATTTCCATCATACATTACGTCGTTCTTCCTTGCCCAACGCAGAGCTCGCTCATGGTCTTGAAATCTGTGAAAGGCGACGATGATGGGTCTGGGTGACTGGCCCTTTTTAGGTTTCTGTGCCAAAGTCTGATGCGCGTGTTCCAGTTCGGGCAGTGAAGTGAATAGACTCCCCATGTTGTCCTTCAAAAGTGTGGAGACAAACGTAACCATGTCTGAGTCCCCTTTGGTTTCACTATCCTCAGGCAAATTAATAATACAAAGATTCACTCTCCTAGACCGGTTCTCCAGGTCATCAATGCGATCGACCAGCGTAGCATTCAGAGTTTGCAATTCGGTGATAGCTTTTTCAGCCTTAAACAGGGCATTGAAGTTATCACCTGCTGTGGTCTCCATTGCAGCGACCCTCCTTCCGAGTGGAGGGTGTGTCCACCATCTCGTGGAAATTCGCTATAGATGTCTGGATAGGTGCTAGAGATGTTTTAATCAAACCCGCCATGTCCTCTTTGAGATGTTTGCTTTGTTTTTCCATTTCTGTCACCAACATCATTGCAAGGTTGTTGGTATTAGCAGCGGTCGCCATGTTAGCTACTTTGCCACTTAGCGTTAAGCTGGCCGTCTTCGTCTCAGATTCTTTCCTTGGCATGTTCCAGCAACCAAAAAAAAAAGTAGCAAATGAAAAAATAAACCTATGAAACTATTTCTTCGACGCAAGTTTGTGTATATAGGAGTTTTAAGGTAGTTATGGTCAAATTCTCAGGAGACTCTCGATCGCACATCCTACATGTCCCAAACCGGAAGCCCGCAATCTCACCTTTGAGTAGAATATCTGATACTCCATGATAGTGGGACAGATTCAGTGTGCGATTTTCCGATGCATTTTTCATGCTGTGCTATGCTCATGCTATGCTGAAAGAGCAATACGTCTCAATAATTGACATGTAAAGATATGACGTTTTACCCTTAACCACCGTCACACCCATTCCAAACACATTAGTGCAGAAACACACACACACCAAAAATCCCCAGGATGCAGTTTGCTGCAGCGTTCCATCCTCCGTCGTCGTAATAATAAACCAAGATGGCCAACACTTGGCGGGAGGAAGAACCAATTCAGGTGCCCTCAATTGCCATCAGGTTTGCATAATGGCACCCTTGTCCCGGCCTTCAAGGCGAGGTGAACGCCGGCGCCACGACGCCCGCTGCTTCTGTTTGTTTCTCGGGGTGGGGGGGGGGACCCCGCTGCCTAACCGCGGGGAGGTCACCAAACAGGGCCTGGAATCCAAAAACATAACTACAAAGAGTCCCACTGACCTTCGGGTAAATTGTCCGCATTCAGGAGACGCGGAGTATCAGGTTATCGAGTCGAGTCACGCTGGGTCTCCTCACCGGATGGGAAATGATCCGCGGCATTGTCTGCAGCCGTTGATTAAGGGCACGGAGGTGAGGGGGAGGGACACGACATGCTAGGTGGTATTAGTTCTACTCATGGGCTGATGAGCCGGGGGGGAAGAGCACTCTGTGTAACCGGGAACCAAAACAAGACGTATCACAGCATGGTCCCACTTTGATTCCAGCGCCACCACTGCTATTAAGAGACTTAAAGGCGCTTTCCTTTTCCTGTTCTCGATTCGTGCAAGATTAGCAGAACACATTTTGACAGTGAATGCATATTGTGAGAAGACGGCATTGAATAAGAAGAAAAAAGTGTGCAGCTGCAAAGACTCAAGAATCTATTGCACTACTTTTAAGTTGTTGATTTCTTTAGAAAGGAAAATAATAGTCATTTTGTGCAAATTGCAGGCCTATCCCTCAACAACTGGGAGAAATAGTTGAAATTGTGCGCGGATAGGGAGGAACACACCCCTCTTGGGGAAAGATCTTCTGGGACAGAATAATGAAATAAGTAATTTCTGCCGACACAGTTCATATTACCTCCCGTGGCACAGAAACATAAACTCCACGGTGTGTCTCGGATCACAAGGAAGGGGGGAGATGTTATTACATTATTACAGTGTGTTCCGTGCCTCATCCCCTCTGTAGTTATCGTATTTATGTGTTTTGCACATGAATTGGAGTGAGTGAAGTTGTGGCACCATGTACAATTACAAAGCTATTCAGTGGAAGCACCGAGCAAAAGGGTTTTATTTTGCGCGGGGACACAAACCCCTCTGAACATCTCCAGGCGGCGGATGATGATGATACCTTCATGGTAAATCACCTGGGGCGCTGTCACCCCAGCTCTCAGCCGTCTTTACCGCTCTCTGAACGCATTCAAACAAAAAGGATTGTTCTCGTTTTCCGGTTCAATTGAATGTTTCCATGTTTTCTTTTAAAAAACGATATGTCGCCGCCAGTGATATTCAAACCCTGTAAAGAAAGACTATGAGCAATGCCCATGTGGTTCACACCTTTTTACTCTAAGTAGAGAAGATGAAGCGGTCCTGTCAATATGCTGATAAATATGTACACATTTCTATATGTATGTAAATATATGTATATGTATATAAATGTATGTGTATATATATGTAAGCGTGTATATATGTATATTTGTATGTGTATATACAGTATGCGTATAGGAACCCCTAACTCTAACCCTAACCCTAGAACCAACAAGCAAGAGCCAACCCGTAGGAAACCTGTACCCCAAAACCAAACCCTATGAAGCAAAATCAAACCCTGATAATAAACCGTTGTGCCAAATCCTAGGATCTTAAATTAACCCAAAGCTTAGAACTGAAATCTAAACCCTAAAACACAACACATAGAAACCCCTAACCCAAAAACGGAAAACTAAACCCTAAAACCCACAGCAACCACTAACCCTAGAACGGAAATCTAAACCGTTAAACACAACCCATATAAACCACTTACCTGACCCGATCCCTAGAACTAAAAACCAAACCCTCATACACCACCAATAAGAACCCTAACCCTAGAACCATTAACCAAACCCCCTAAACCCGACCCGTAGAAACCCCTAACCCTAGAACCAGCCAGGGGTGTATTGGGTGGGAGGCGACTTTTTTCAGTATGTTATAAGAAAAAAAAAAAAAAAAAAAAAATATTTATATATATATATAAAGAATGTCAAAGAATGACAAAGAATGTCTGCATATATATATATATATATATATATAAAAGGGTTACCTGTTTGGCCCATTTATTTTCACTATTGCATCACCGTCTTCTCAGTTTGTCCTGTAAAGTGGTGGTAGCGTGAAAACTGAATGTGTGCATGTGTGCTTGCATGCGGGATTCCTTTGATGAACTGAAAACTAAACCCTAAAACCTATGGATTGGGTTTTAGGGTTTAGTTCAGTTCTAGCATTGGGGTTTCTATGGGTTGGGTTTTAGGGTTTAGTTCAGTTCTAGCATTGGGGTTTCTATGGGTTGGGTTTTAGGGTTTAGTTCAGTTCTAGTATTGGGGTTTCTATGGGTTGGGTTTTAGGGTTTAATTCAGTTCTAGGCAGTGGTTTAGTGGGGATTTTAGGGACACCCCTCAACCTAACCCCAATATTTTATTTTTCACAGATGACTCGTTGAGACATGGTTCTAACGATTCCTTAAAATAAAATGAATAAAGTTATTAATTTCCATTAAACCTACTTAGATCTAGAATAAACCACGACCAAACTCTGATTCCCTAGATTATCCCAGAGGTCTGTTTCATGGATGTAATTCCTGCAGGGGAGCAAAGATTATTACAATATTCAGATTACCGAGCAAGGGAAATTAATTGGACTAATTAACATACAAGTAAATGATGATACCGTTAACACATTTTCATTAACTCAAACTATCATTCTACGTTGCTGGTGCACCAGGTATTGAATTACAATGAATCCCAATTCATTAGATTATGCAAATTAAACCTAGGACAAAACGGACGAGTCCTCCTAATGTTCCAGAACACATTTTTACCTTATTGAGTATGTTTGAAAAGCATGTGCCTTTCATTGTGATCTACCGGATAATCTATTTTACAGTCTCTTATTTAATTATCTTTCCAGCTGTTAGGACCAGGTAGTGCGTTCCACCAGGACTACAAAGGATAAAGGGAGATCCTAACAGATAGCACTTACTTAAAACTAGGTCACCTGCGGAAGACCTTTGTCCCAGAATGATGTGAAGACATTGAACGTGTGGGCTGTGATGATGCTGAAATCAGGAACCTGTTTGTTTAATATCTATTTAGACCCGCCTACTTCAAAACCAATTTGTTATCTGATAATAATTATAAACCTGAGTGGTTTGGCCTTGTGATTTTACAAGTTATTTAAAAGTGGTGACTTTTCAATTAAAAGAATGAATGAGAATGTCTGCATATATATATGTATATATACACCCAATTTCAACTGTATCGGTAGGCCTCCTTCTGCAAGCTTCCCAGCTCCTGCTCATCAATAACCTGTAAAAGTTATTCATTCCAAGGCACCTGAGAGCAAAGCCCACTTAAACAGTAATCCACTGGTTAAGATGTACTGCCAGGGGCGGATTAAGGTGCGACAACTGATCCTAGTCAGGATTACTCAGGGCGATGTTAAGTGGGCCTCCAGGCCTTCTGCTGGGAGGAGCTGACTTCGGTCTGCAGTCACCAGGTCCTCTTGGCCTGGAGCTGGCTTAGACTTGCTCAAGCCCCTGGGCCTGGAGCTAGCCTGGTTCTACACAAGCTCTGTGGCCTGGCCTGGCTCCTTGGCCTGGAGCTAGCCTGGCCCTACTCAAGCTCCTTGGCTGCAGTGACATCTACTGGACTCCTCAGCCAACGTGCAGCCCGGTGGGGTGAGAGGTCATGGGAGAAGGGGTGAGGAGTTGCCCTCTTGGTGTTTGTACAAGTCAGGACTGAGGAGTTTAACTGACCGGTGGGGCCGCAAGACCAAATCTCTGCACATTTCCTCAGAAGAGGTTTTTGTTCTTTCAAATAAAGAGACAATCTGTGGAATCTGTGTGAAAAGTTTTAAGTGTAAAAAGAGGATAACTTGGTAATGTCCTTGTTTAGTAAGTATTAAATATGACCAAGCAGCCCTCGAAGTGTGGACATTGTACAGCCATTATGGAGCATAATTGTAAACAAAGGGTACATAGAAATACATTTAAATAAAAGTCAAACTTTACAAAGGTTTATATGGATGTTATATTGACAAGAATGGATACAGAGACAAAACAAACAAAGAACGACTTCTCAGGAGGAGAACCGAAAGCTTGATTATTGACTGCGAGTGGAGCAGAGTAATAAATACTATGGATGATTTAAATGAAATGTGGGACACCATGTAGGAACATTTCTTCATACACACCGTGCTTCTGCGTCTCGCTACAACAAACGTCTACTCCACAAGTACATATACTGTTCCCAGACACATTGAGCATTAGATGCCGGGGCCAACAGCCTGACAACGTAGTCATGTGGACCAGGGAAACCCTACACAATCCATACAATTAAAGATCTAGGCATTTCTCGGAGAACTAAATATTAATCGTTTCCATACAAAGAAACAGGACAAAAAGGACTAAAGTGATGATGCTAAAAACGTGCCGTTAGTCAGCATACATTGAATCAATCTCTCCGAATAGCAACTGATTAAACGAGGTACTGGTCCCGAGGGATCTGCTTTCTTCAGTAAGGTGACACGACTAGTGGTTTTAAGAGGGAGAAATGATGTGAACACACCCAGCGCATGCGTGCCGCTTCTCAAGAGAAATAGGCAGCATGGCGCGGGCGGGATTCACCGTTTGGCCCGTCAGAGGAACGCAGAACTGGGGGAAACGAACGGCTGTAGCAAGCACTATCCAATCACACTTTACTGACCAAGTCACCCTGAGATTATTGAGTCGAATTTTGGCAATTACCACCCACATGGCTTTTTGTGTGTCGTCCAAGTTACAACGTGTTTGTACATGAATTACACAAAGTAATGTTTTTTTCTGGTCTTTTTCGTTTCGTTTTTTTTTTTTTTTTTACAAATGCACATTTGAAATTACACATGATAAAAAAAGCCATTTTGTAAAGAATTTGGAGTTTGTCACAAAAACTCTTCTCTATGCAAAGCTCAATATAAATATCTATTCAGTCAAAATATTGTGTATGCAGACAATGCATATCACGCACGTGTACAGTATGTGTTGAGAAGGAATTGGTAAATACATTGATTGTGTTTTCCTTTTTAGACCTGCAGAGATACAGTCAGATGAGGGGAAAAGGGAGGAAGAGAAGAGAGCAGCAGGGAGGAGGACCGGGGAGTAGGGAGAGAAGCAGGGAGGAAGAGAGAGCCGGACATTCGTTAGCGAGCGCTACAACTACAAGAAGAGCGCAGCGTTGAGAGGGCACAAGAAAAATAACAAAAACAGAAGGTTTGCATGACGAAACAATTTGGACATGAAAAGCTTGACCTTCACTATTCGTCAGCCGCGGGGTGACTGGTTTTGCGACAAAAAAACGGACCTTGCTCGCAAGGTTATTGTCAATAAAGGCATTACGTCCGTTTGAGAACGTGTTCAAACCGCGGTACCGCTCATTTCTCTACGATTTTTCTTCAAAATACATGTGAACAAATTAGTATCTTCAAAAACATACCAGGGTCCCGTGTTCAGGCTCCACGTTGTACAAAATAAGGCATCTCCTTGGAAATACATGACACCGCGGGCGTCTTCGGGTTTTTTGCCACTACTGTACTCTCTCCCGGTAAAAAAAAACAAAACAGAACCCAGACTGCTCACGGACATCAAGTCCCTAGCTTACGTGTTAAAATATATATGTATATTCATAGAACATGTTCCTGACCAGGGTTCTTTTAAAGCAGTCAGGAAGTCCAGGAGACCGGATCTAAGCAGTCTGTGGGCGGGGCGGGCGAAGGGGGAGCAGGGAAACAAAATGGACGAGTGCGTGGTCACTCCATCACATCGCCGGCCGTCACCGTGGAGACCAGCTGCAGGGGCACCTCGGTGTTGGCCAGGAGATCCTGGGCATGGCTGGAGCCCTGCTGGATGTTGGTGAGGATGAGGGTGGTGCCTCCCGTTGTCGTGGCGATGATGCTGCCGTCCGAGGAGCCCGCTGACTCTAGCGAGGCCACGGCCACGCCCCCCCCGGAAGCCACGCCCCCCTTCTTGTTCTGGTGTGTCTTGATGTGCTTGGCCAGGTGGTCGCTCCGCATGAAGCGCTTGGAGCACTCCAAGCACACAAACTTCTTCTCTCCTGGGGGGGGGGGGAAGGACACAGAGTTTAGAAACTGTGCCACACTGTGTTGACTTTGACAGGGTCGCCAGTCTGCGTACCATGAAGACACTGACAGTTCTGGCCCAGTTATAATGTACAAGTGGCAGGGGTCCAAAAACTAGGGTTGTTGGGGGGATACTAAAAATATGTCTTTTATGTAAACCATCCTGCAATGATTCATACTTCGGTCAGATTAAAGAACTAAAGCTTTATTATTCCTACATGTTGACACCATTATTATTAAGCATAAAACACTGTTTGAACCCAGGACGCCATGATGGTTTTAATTCGCTCACGAAACCGGGTGCATGTTGTGCCATCCTCTCCATTCAATGAGACCTGACACCCATAAACCCGAGCAGGGCTGCCTGCTACCAAATTTTTTAATTAGTCAAATCCCGTGAGGACTAATTGTTTTGGTAGGAATTACACGTTGCACCGCGTCAAATTGAAACACGGCGCCGGTGTGAAATCACAGCCGATTGAGAGCGGTTAGCGGTAGCGGTGGCGGCCCGGGCACCTGTGTGCGTGCGTCGGTGGCGCTGTAGCTCGTCGCTGCGTGTGAAGCGCTTCCCGCAGAACATCCAGCTGCAGACGAAGGGCCGCTCCCCCGAGTGCCAGCGCAGGTGCGCCCGCAGGTGAGACGTCTTGCCGTACACCTTCTCACAGCCGGCGATGTGGCAGATGTGCTGCTTCTTCTTCCCCATGTTGGACCCTCTGGGGACACACGCAGACAGACAGACAGACAGACGCGTGCAGACACACACACACACACGAGCAGACACAAAAACGAGTGGTTAGTGACTCGTGGGTCTTGTTTGACACCATTATTGAAATACAGGAACACATGGTGTGGAGGCAGACAGACAAGAGACTAATCACCTTGTTCCCCAGCTAGACTAACATCCCAGCCAGAGTAACGCCCTGAACTACAAACACGCTAGCATAGCTAACATCCCAGCCAGACGAACTCCCCAGCCATACAAACACGCTAGCATAGTTAACATCCCAGCCAGATGAACTCCCCAGCCATACAAACACGCTAGCATAGCTAACATCCCAGCCAGATGAATTCCCCAGCCATACAAACACGCTAGCATAGCTAACATCCCAGCCAGGCTAACTCCCCAGCCATACAAACATGCTAGCATAGCTAACATCCCAGTCAGACCCACTCCCTGCAATACAAACACACTAGCATAGCTACCTCCCCAGCCAGGCTGACTCACCTCCCGCCTGACTCTTTACAGTTGGGGCAGGTGCAGGCCACCCTGCGCAGCCTCTTGCCCTCCTGGCCCAGTGAGTCATCCTCGTCCACCAGCCGGACATGGAGGTGGGACAGGTCGCTGGTGTTCAGCGTGGAGTCCGTCCCCAGCTGCCAGTCCTCAGAGTCCGGCTCTTCCTTTATATGGATGTCTGGGTTGGGGGGGGAGGATCGATCCAGACATCAATACAGTAATGGCTATGATAATAACATGGGGAATAGCACACAAACCTCATGCTGGGAAAAGTAGCTGTCATTAGATCATGTGAATAGCTTTCAATGATGCAGGCCTCTTATCAGATAACATGACAAAAAATCTTCAGGTTATTTCATATTGTCCCCACCCTATTATCTAGCAATAGACATAACAAAGAGAACAAAGAGATATTTATCTATCTATCTACACAGTATATATCTACACAGTATATATATGTTCATATATTGTATTTAATTATATGATATCCATGCATAACATTCAGTTTTGGAATATAGCTGCTTTTGAAGTTTAAGATTAAAAGCTGTTTAAAAGAAATCAGACTCCAATCTCGATTTAATAAAAAAAAATGCTGAATTAAATATGGGCCTGCGAGGGCCTTAATTGTTTGCACACTTTGAAATGTAAAACGCTAACACAAAACGTGTAACTCAGCGTCTCTTTACCTCTCATTTCACACAAAACCACTTCTCCTTAATTGCCATCTTTACGTTTCAATTTCCAGCGTCTTCTGACAGTCGCGCTGAATCCCTTCCTTTTGTTTATTTGTTATTCAGGAGACGACTCATCAAGGAACATATGTCCAATCACTTTCTGTAACCACGTTGCTGCTCTTCCCTAAGCATGTGTGATGTATTCAAATTGGCCATTAGTCCATTGTTTCACTGGAGAAGATATGGTTGTGGAAGCGATCCTAAGGATTGTTTCAGCTGACCGGGGCGACAGGACGGCTCTGCCTCTTGGCGATTTAATGGGCTTCCAGAAAACAGGGGGATGTCCGAGAGACAACGCTGAGCGGAAAGTCACGGTAGGATATCATCGGGAAGACAAGATAGGACTGTTTGGACAGACACCAGCCTCCACCTCATAGTTTAAATTACCACAGACACGTTGTTTGAATATATCCGCAAACAATTAGAATCACATTGAAGATTTAACCAGAACAAGCTTAAATTTGTGTAAAACGTTATAAACCGTGGCCTACCGCTTCTTTTTGACTATAGACAGAAGATAAAAATAAATGCTTAGATAGAAACACTGCAGTCCAGACGTTCCTACAATTTAAAAAGGTTTCACAACTGCTCTAGTAGTTAATAATAATAATAACTCAAAGAGAACAATGCAGCAACACTACCTACCGGACGGAGAACACAGTGAAGCCTAGAGAGACTTCAGCCTTCCACAACACATTTATATTAGGGCATTGAGACGCTTTTATCCAAAGCGACTTACAATAACTACATTTGTCAGAAGAAGAGAAACAATATATCGCTGCCGGTACAGTAAGGATTTACATAGAAGCAAGTGCCAAGCACTAACAATTAGTACTATTTAGTACTATTTTCGAGTGCAAAACACTACGAGGAGCAGAGGAAGAAGAGAGGCCGTACCTCCGGGGCTGTGGCCCTCCTGCTGAACGATGGAGTTGACCGTCACCGTCTGCAGGTTGGGGACCTGGCCGCCCCCCAAGGACAGGGTCTGCACCGGGGCCAGGGTGATCTGCTGGGGCTGCGAGTTGGGCAGCTGCAGGTTCTGCAGGTTCTGCACGCCCTGCACCTGAAAGGTCTGCCACTGAATCTGTCCGGAGGCCGACACCGTCTGGGCCTGAATGATGAAGGTCCCCGGGTTGATGAGCTGCAGGTTCTGGTCGCCCGCCACCGACTGGACCACCTGCTGCCCGTTGCTCGCCTGGGCAGGCACTTGCTGTAGCTGGAGAATGGATTGGGCCGTGGATGTGTGGAGGGTCTGAGCTTGGTTCTGCTGGATGAAGACTTCGTTGAGGCCGGAGTCCGCCTGCCCCCCTACGGACATGGATGACAGTGCCGTGTTCTGCGTCATCAGCACCGACCCATCCGTTGAGTCGGGCTGTGACGACGCTGACGACACTGGCACGTACATCTCGTGAGCGGCGTTCAAGTCGTTGACAGTCAGTGTTTGCGTGAGCTGCTCGCCGGGCCGGGCCCCGCCCTCTGAGCCATCCCCGGGTTGACTGGCCAGGATCAGCTGACCGTCCGCCGTCATCCCAGTGGCGATGGTCTGGGCGCAGGACAGCCCCAGGGAGTCCAGCTCCAGGCTATTGAGGGGCACAAGGGTGATGTTCCCTGGCAGACCCACAGGCACGTTCGTGACCACCTGGCCCTGGTGGCCGAAAGTGGAGCTGTCGATGGTCACCCCCTGCAGCTGCTGGAGGTGGCCCGCCTGCGACACCAGGCTCTGGGTGGTGGCCAGCATGTCAGCAGCCGAGACACTGATGCTCTGGCTGCCGTCGGGCAGGATCTGGATCTGCCCCACTGAGTCCTGACCCAGTGTGGCTCCGTCCACACCGGCCGTGGAGAAGCTCAGCTGGCCGTCGGCCGTCTGGAGCTGAGGAATGACTTGGTACTGGATGTTAGGCACTGTGTTGGCAGAGGAGCCGTCCGCTCCCGACGTCACGAAGATGTGTTGGCCTTGGAGGTTGTGCAGGGGAACCACGTACTGGCCGTTGGACGTGAGGATGCCCTGGTTCTGGATCTGGATCAGCCCAGATTCTTCCTTGGTGGTGGGGGTTAACACCTCCCAGCCCTCCGTTCCGGTGAGCTGGATGGAGGCGAGGTCAGATGGCTGAGGAAGACCATGCAGGACAGTTAATAAGACAGTACCAATCGCTGTAGGGAAATCAGACTTGAATCACCCAAAATACTTGCGTACAAGAGAGAATCAAAGCACACAATCAAATCAAAATTGGGAATAGATACAAAAAGTATAATACCAATACCAAAATCTTGTTTAATGTGATAGCCCAATGCAAGACCTGGTGACCTTGGCTGGTAAAATTAAATAAAGTGTACCATAACACAGGGCAAGGCAAATGTAACTATCCCAGATTATATTAAGAGTTAATGCAATTTACAGCATAACGTATGCAGTGGGGGGGAAAGTGAAAGAATAAGAAATAATTCTCCTGCCTGTTATTGCATGGACATTGATGACATAACTCATTCCATAATTCAGTTATCAAAAATTCAAGTATGTTGTCAGTGCAATTAACACCTGGAGCATTACAGGTGTAATGTATTAATAACGGTGCCTGAAGGAAAGGTATTGTACCAACTTATGAACCTGAATCTCACAGCCGCAACCCCGCCAGCACTGACTACATGCAGAGCCATGGGTCTGAATCGGACCCGTTAGCCGGGATGGTGGAGGAGGAGAGACTCACCACATCTTTCTCCACCTCGGACGACGGGGAGCCCACCTTGCTGCACGTCGTCGCCAGCAGGTCGAGAGGCGACGGCTGGGCGTCCTACCCCCAGTGGGCGGAACCGGAGAACAAGTGGGTGGCCGTTAGTTCGGGCCACAGAGGGAGTTTGAGACCAACTTTGAAGCGTGTGAACTACAGCAAGCCCTGCTCGGTGTGTGTGGACCCGCTCACCTGGTCCCCTCTGCCGTGGTCCTGCTGTAGGAAGTCGCCGTGACCGCTGTCCGCGTCAGCCATTTCCTCCGGTTTCACGGGCTGCTCTGGGGCTAGTGGAGACACAGGCTAACGTTAGCAGAGCCGACCTGGCGCTCAGAGCAACCCGACATCCCACAACAAGACGCCATGTGTGCCGCTGACCCGAAGCACAACACACCACCTCCTCCACCCTCCCACAACGAAGCAAAGTCCCAGAGAAGTGCTCGTTTTATTCCTTTTGTCTGTTCCCGAGTGGAGCTAATGAGCTAACGTGAGGCTAACCCGCCTAGCTAATTAATAACAGCGAGTGGTGCGCCGAGGAGGCTACGCTATCATGGCTAACTTAGCTTAGCCGCTTTAATGCCTCCGCTAGCCCCGCTTTAGCTTCGTTCGTGCTACGTACCGGTCATGGCGGGACTCGTCGGAAGGGCGGGAAAGTCTAGCTCATCACGCGCCGCCGTTGCATGACCACGCGCCTCGGTTTGATTGCAGGTTCAACCGCAATAAGTGATAAGTGTCGGTGGGCTTTTTTTCTGTTTTGATTGACGGGGCTGTGGGGGGAACACAAAGGGTGGGGCCTGCTCTCGGTGTTGACCGAGGAGGGGGGTGACGTCACACAGGAAACCCCGCGGATCTCGCCGCCGAACGTGATTGGCTGACTTGCTCGGTGTGCCGCGTCATTGTTTGCCTCCTCTGCTCAGCGGGCAGTGTTGCCAGATTGGGTGGGAAATCTGGCCCAATCTGGCAACACTGCTCAGCGGGCCGTGTTATTAGGCTGGGTTTGGAGCGGAGGTGATGGTTTCGGACCCTGTTTTCACTGTGCTCATCTCTGTTTGCTTGTGTTGTGTCGTCGTTTGTGTATGTTTAAACGATTCGGTGAACTTGAGTAAACACTTTGTTTAATTCCCTCTGAATATTTGAATGAAGATGAGAAACTAGCCATAGGATCCAACAGTAATCAGGGAGCCTAACTGTTAACAACTGTTAACTTAGTAATTAGTAGACTAGTGTGCAACTGATTCTTGCCGCTCAGCATCAAGTGCCTTTTATCGCCACCCTATTTCCCTAATGGAAATAATAGACTTAACGTAAATAATTAATTAACATCTATAGGCCTACAAACGATGACGTGCATAATGCTGCTTATATTTTGTTCCATTGATTAATGTTCATGAATTTAACGCAGAATAAACATACTATATTCCCACGCATAACTTTTGTTTGTTTGCAATTGGGTTTCCGTAAACAGTCGCGGACACATTATTATTTCTTTTTATTTTTTATCCATCTGATCTCGTGCAAAAAAACACGGCCGCAAAAAACGACATTGAAATGAGATCTAGCCGCGAGCCATTGTATGTGTCCGGTGTGTGTGTGTGGGGGGGGGGGGGGGGGTGAGTCCTGAGTAGTATTTGTGGTGTGTCAGTTGCTCACAGTGCGCGACCGAAGTGAGGCTATTTCTCTCAACCTTCAATTCAAACTTGGCCCATTACAGCCCCGACTACAAAAGCACTTTCCCTGCACTCAGGAGCTCACAGCAGTGAATGGTGGATATTTCCAATCACTCTGCTGTCAATCCAAGTGTCAAGTAAACACAGCCCAATGGAAACAGCCTTAGAAAAACCTTGCTGGCTCTGTCCACCACCAACCGCCGGCTCTTGGAAACTCATCAGCAGTTTCAACAAAGACCTCCAAGTTAAAGAGAAAGTCAAATGTCCTATTAGCAACACCCAGCCCAACATCCGGGAGGACACAGTGGCCTACACGTGGAACATAAATGCCAGATTGTTTGTCTTCACACCTCGTAAGTGCCCGCTTTTCTTCCCCTATAGCGCCGGGGGAAATGAGGCCGTATTGACTGACCTTTGCAGGACGCCTGCAGGGCTGCAGCCGAGGCAGCTGGAGGTTCCTATAGAGTGACTCGTTCGTCCGTCTCCGAGGGAACAAGGTGTACAGCAAGGTTGTGTCAGCGCTATTAGAACCGCACGTGTACTACCCTATCACACATTGTTTTGTTATTATTTCAAGTAAAATTTTATTTAAATGAGCGTGCGATAAGACTAGATATGCGCGGTTCGGTCGACGGTAAACAATGCGTCGTGTTGTTGTTGTTACTGTTGTTACCGCGCTCTGCAGGGACCGCAGAGTGTATCCAGCGCTCCCACCACGGGTCACATTAACATACTGACAGTTTGTTTTCAGCGGGGCCAGGGCAGGATGGACAGTGACCCCCTGTGGGGCAAGACTGCCCTGCTGGAGGCACCTTGAGGGACGAGGCAAATGGAGCCACAGAACCAGGAGAAAATTGAAAAAGGGGTGCCGGGGTGAGGAGAGTGGATGGAATATGAAATCGGTGTGCACCTCTCCCCTGGCCCCGGGAACAATAACACAATGTCCCTGATGAGGCTCGCGGTCCGACGCCGCGTGTAGCATCGCTGAGCAGCGTGGGGGTCAAAGGTCGCTCTGTTGACAATCTCTTTAAGAAGGAAACACATTTGTATGGCCATACCTGCGAGTACAGCTGCTAATAAAATACCACTGTCCACTGCCGGTGCCTCATTCATAAATCTATCAGAGACATTCCATCTCTTATCCTGGAGGTGTTTGCTTCTGTCAACACGGTGCAGAGTGGTGTTACTTATGCCCGAGGGCGAAGGCAATAAGTCATCTGCAAAGCCTCCGACTTACTGGTAAACTATTCGAGTTGAGCTATTAAAATCTTTGTAGTGTACTGTGTATCTATTGCTGCTGAGGCTATTTACACAATACCAGTAATTGTAACTTAAAGGGAAGTTTTATTTTAAACCAGAATAGGAATGTTTCTCTGTTGTGTTTGGATCCAATGGTTCAGTGACAGTCGTGGAATTTCCCCCTCTGGCCGTCTGTGTACAATTATTATTAAGGGAAAATGGCTGTGATTTAAGATTGTATTCACCGCAACACATTCTGAGCTTTTTCTTTGTGTTCATGTGATTTACAATAGTGGCTCTATTGTGCTGTTCTCTGTGTACTTTAGGAGGATTCTCTCTCAGTCTTCTTCGATCTGGGTTCGAGAACCATTGTGGTTTCTTCGGTTTGGAATGGCACCGCTTGATTGATGATGTTGTCATAGCGACCATTTTACTGAGCATGAGTCGGTTATTAAGGAATTACGACTTTAGTCCAACTATGTGGATGGTAATTATGGTCATTTTTACATTAAGGCTTTAATATGTTGTCGCCGACAAATAGATTGATTCTCTGCACAAGGTTTTGTAAAGTTGTTGGTAGCAAAAGTTTGGATGATCACACACAAGAAGTACCATCTCTTGATTAGTTTGTTCTTGTTTGCTGTAGCTGGTTGGGTCAACCAATGGCATCAAAACTTCTTCAGCACAGAACGGCTAATTCTAAATGAGATGAAAGACCAGGCATCTCTGGTGTTTACTGCCACTCACAGGATTTATTTCAGTCACATTATATTGTGAAACCAAAAATAAAAGATTTATTGTCACTTTATGAAAAACAAGATTATGTCGACTCAGTCCCTGACCACTGAGAACAACTTCTCTGTCGCTGGCTGGGCCTTCAATCAGCGGCCAGATCATAAATCTTCCAGTGGAGGGCTTGTATATTCACCAACAACATCACTCTGTCACACAAAGAACGTAATAAACTGGCTGGGATGTATCTTGTCTCGGGGCTCTATTGTGCTCTAAATAGAATCGGTATGGTTTCACTTAGCCAGCAGTCAGACGAAAACACTAAAGTTGCCCCGTGGAATGCAGAACACTGTATGATTACATGAATGTAAAATCCGAGCCAGTGTTGATTGTGTTTGTGTGAGTGAGTGAGTTCTTGTCTATTGAATGGCTGCACCACATTAACAGAAGACCAACCGGTCTGTAGGTATAAGTGCGATCCAAATCAATAGTTAGTGTCGGAAAAACGCAAGCTTAATGTTGATTGTTGAAGTCTTTATTTCTTTCATTTTAAACAATGGACATTATCCCACGTAAGTGCTTAATCTTATTTTTCAGCCTAGCCTGAAAGCTGCAATCTCACTTTATTTCCATACCAAACACTATGCTTTGCAGTGGCTGGCAGAGATGCCGCCGCACCATAAACACATGTTTGCTCAGACTTGTATATGCAATGCCATGCTTGGCAAATAACCATTTTTATTCAATCTTTTTGTTCCCATCGAAAAGGCCATTTTGTTCCGTGCAGCATTAAGATATTCAGGCCGGGAGAGCTGATCTTCACCGCTGTGTTCCGGCTCCCGGGGAGAAGACAATCGAAGTTTGGAGCACAGCACCCCTAGCTATACAATTTCATCAGCATAAATGCTTTGCAAACACTTACACACACAAACCCCCCCCCCCCCCCCCCCCCACACACACACACACACACACACACACACACACACACACACAGGCCCCATTCCCCGTGTGCGCTGCTGCATTGTGCCAAAGTTGCCATTTTGTAGCAATATAGAATATCATAAAATGACTTTGTGAAGAATATTTGGAACATTTCTTTATTTTCGGTAGACACTCATAGTTCAGGCATGAGTAAAACCAACACTCTATATTATATATATACTCTATATTAGTATCTCGGCTATTAATTCACAATACATCTTCACCTGTCCATTATCCACAACAAAAAAATATCAATCAATCAAGCGCGGACGCAAAACCAGAAGGTTAATTCAAACATAATTCACAACAAATATCCCAACCGCCATCCCAGCTGATTATTTCATTACTGCGGACCTATCGGTGCCCGGCGTTCGCCCTTCGAGACCGCGGTGAAGGCGCTCAGATACAATGGCGGTCCCCCTGCTCCAGCCACTGTCACCGCTGTCTTTTTAATTCTCTAATCAGCGGGCGGCCAGCACTGCTATCAGCGGCCGCCCGCCGCTGGGCCACTCAATACAGTCATCCCGGAACACACACGGCCTGGTTTTGTCAAATGTTTTATTGAGTGTCGACATCTGGGCTACTGTAAAACATGCATTATCTGTAGGCAGGGGGAGCGCGGCGCTGGCTTTGTCGGTGCTGTCAGGCGTGTCAGACCCGGCCGCTGTGATGGAGATTAATGAAGTATCTGGAGAGGAACACCATTCTTCCCAGGCTGCAGTGGAGGGTTCGCTCCTGATCTTAAATAGCAAAGCTGTCAGGGGTTTTAGTGGATTGTCCGCGCGCGGAGAGGAAGAGGCCATTCGATGATACCGGGATGGAAGACTAACACTGTGTGTTGGGGGGTGTGTGTGTGTGTGTGTGTGTGTGTGTGTGTGTGTGTGTTGGGGAGGGTTGTGTGTGTGTGTGTGTGTGTGTGTTGGGGTGTGTGTGTGTGTGTGTACACGGTGTGTGTGTGTGTGTGTGTGTGTACACGGTGTGTGTTTGTGTGAGTGTGTATGTATGTGTGTTTGGGGGGGACCAGTAGGTAGGCCTACCCTCTGTGCTGGGAGGTGGCCATCATAAAGTTACCTGTATACTTCAAATGAATAATGATACTGTAATTCCCTTTTTCTTCGGGACATTGGGCATGTTGAATCTGAAGAACATGATGTTGCCATCTTCAATGGTGTACTTTTTTCCATGCTGTCTGTATTTTCCTGCTGCCTGTAAGAAAGGTTACATACACATATTTTACAGAAAAATGTTAAATAAAAGAAAATGCACTTTTTTCTCTTAACAATACTTAAGTCAATACACAATACAGCGTAACCATTTTTAGATCTGATAATTAGCTTCTTTAGTAAGTAAATATTATATATATAAACTCTCTTAAATGCACACAGGGGCACACGCACACACACACACACACACACACACACACACACACACTTGTTCACATACACATCAGCAAACATGAACAATTGCACGCATGCATTAACACAACCCCCACATGCGCTTACAGACAGACACACACGCACGCACGCACGCACACACACACACACACACACAGCTAGATTCCCGTAAAGAAGCAAGGAATCCACTTGTCTGTCACTGCTCTATAAGAAAAACAACATTTTAATTCTCTGCTCACACCAACATCTCACCGCTTGAGAAAAGTAAACATTGAACTTTCCTTTGCGAGACAAACACGTGCCTCTCCCTTATCCCTGCAAACTTCAAGCAATCGACTCGATGGGGCTAATATGGACATGCATTCTGCTTCTGCATAGCACGCAATTAATTAGAAGAATCAATGTCCCTTTAGAGGCTCAGGAGACCATTTAATCCACACTCAATACCCCCAGGAACAGGCCCTGGAGAGGCTACCGGGAACAAATCAATGGCTATTTGTGACTCATGAGTATGTATTAAACTAGACATGTCTAGCTGCTTCATTTGCACTTGAAAGCAGCCATCTGGGGCCGCAAGCTTGGCTTAAGCAGATATGATTACTAATAATGTGATATCCCTATACACTGCCCCCCATTCAGAGAGCCTATTCCCACAACTCACATTAAATGCTATGGAGGCTTTAATGCCTCAGTCCCAAATGCTGCCATGTTTTTATGAGGCTCACCCCAAAGAAGGGATTAGTAAGAACGCAGAATAGGACGTGGCACTCTGATCTGAACCTCAATGGGAGCTACACCCTGGGGAGGCACGCACCTATCGTCTGATTGGCTGCCTGGGCAGTGTGTGTGTGTATGTGTGTGTGTGTGTGTGTGTGTGTGTATGTGTGTGTGTGTGTGTGTGTGTGTGTGTGTGTGCTTTGGAGGGGGGGGGGGGGGTTGGTACAACACACAGCCGATAAATCCTAAATGAAATACATTTCAAAAGGCATGAATAAGAGAATGGTTGGAGAGTGTTTTGGTTACACCTTCACGCCACTCACTGGTCTTTTGGACGGGCTCTCTCTGTGAGGCTGTCATTGGATTAGCAGAGTGTGTGAGTGTGTGATGTGTGTGTGTGGGGGAGGGGGGGGGGGGGGGGGGCGTTGATATAATAGGACGTTTCCATGACAGGATCACCAGACTCGCCACTGCTCATCCCACATGTCACCCGACGACGGGCTAAAGTTACACCCGGTCGCATTTAGTCGATTAAATCTGTACTCTTGTTTAAGCAACGGCCAACTCTGACATTTCAAGGATCCTCGAGATTATTAAAGGGAAACCGTTTATTTATTTTTTTGCTCCCCAATGACCAAAGGATTATCCCTTCATTTACAAGGGGCTGATGGATGTCCTAATTTATATGTGTGGTGCAGAGAGCTTTTAAGGCATTTAAAAAATATTACCTTTATTAAGTGCCGGCTATTGTCTCGTGCACGGATCTCCCGGTTATTAAATATGAGAGGCGAGAGAGTGGTAAACACAAGGTCAAAACAAACACTGCCGGCACTACTAAAACAAGATGTGCACAGACACATTTCCACGCCACTCAGCCGTGTAACGGCCCTGATTTGAGGCATTTCACACTTTATTTAACCTGCCTCTTTTATCACCCTCTCATGCCCAGGGTGGCTGTGAGAGATCTGGCAGTGGAGAGAGAGAGAGAGAGAGAGAGAGAGAGAGAGAGAGAGAGAGAGAGAGAGAGAGAGAGAGAGAGAGAGAGAGAGAGAGAGAAAGGTGGGGAGAGAGA
The DNA here is from genome assembly GCF_964030765.1 of Micromesistius poutassou. Taxonomy (NCBI): domain Eukaryota; kingdom Metazoa; phylum Chordata; class Actinopteri; order Gadiformes; family Gadidae; genus Micromesistius; species Micromesistius poutassou. Next base: position 10,097,045 of record NC_140284.1, on the reverse strand, counting down.
GAGGGGCAGAGAGAGGGGGAGAGAGAGTGAGAGAGAGAGAGAGAAAGAAAAAGAAAGAGAGAGAGAGAGAGAGAGGCAGACAGAGAGAGAAAGGGGGGAGAGAGGGGAGCTCTCCCAGTCTGCGTGGCACAGCGCCACGGCTCGGCAGCCTCCATCTGATAAGCCGTGTGGAGCACCACTCCCTGGGAGAGGGTGGGCAGAGAGGTGAACAAGGCGCTAGGATGAGCTTCTTAAGGCACATTGTGATAAAGAGATGCACAGCTGGACATGGATGGCTGTGTTAAAGCTGGCATCAGCGTGCTTGTCAGGAGTGCTGCTGCTGGAGAGTGCGAGCAATAATTTCTTCTTCTGAGTAAAAAAAAAAGGTGGAGTGTCTTGCTAGTTGGAGGTGTGTGTGCGTGTGTGTGTGTGTGTGTGTGTGTGTGTGAGAGCATGTCTGTGTGTTTGTGCGTATGCATATCTGTATGGGTGTGTGTGAGTGTGTGTGCGTCTGTGTGTGTGTGTGCATATGCAAGTGTGTATACATACAGTATGTGTGTGTGAGGGGACTGTCATCGTCCCCTCATCTCCGCCGGGGCTCCGGGGCTCCCTTACCACTCACCCTGACAGCGGCTCCTCGCTGCCTTCCTCCTTAGAATCCTAAGGATCCCACGACATCCGCCGTAATGAAGCCCTTCTGCAAGTCTACGCTGATCCCCCCCACCCCCCGCCCGGCGGCCCACGGAGCCTCGCTCCTCCTGTCAGGTGGGGGAGGAGAGGAGAGGAAAGGAGCGTAAGGGGAAGGGATCGTCCTGGAGGAAGATGGATGGTGACGCAGGCCGGCGTGGAGGGGGAACGGGCCGGGAGACGGGGGCCGCACCAGAGGGTTGGGGGGGGGGGGCTGGTGCTGGCTGAAGCCGGTCTGGGGCTGATGTCAGGATAGTGGGGGGCTGGTTCTGGCTGAAGCCGGTCTGGGGCTGATGTCAGGATAGCGGGTCTCTCCAGCCGTGTGTGTCCTGCTAGGGTTAGCCGGCACGCTCCGATAAGGAGCCCGCTTCTATCAATGCCTCCTGATTCGCGTTTGGTGCTTCTATTGATTCCTGTCCAAGCAATCTTGCCTTATTATGGGCTGTTGCCCTGGCTCTCTGGTCAGAGAGGCAGAGCGCGGCGTTGCGGTGGATGCCTGAGGCTGTGACCATGGGCCATTTTTGGTAATCTCACACTTGTCGTTTTTTTTTTAAGGTGGTTGCAGTTATCTTCGTTTTGTTGATTACATGAGAACTGGTGTCGGTTGTAACGCAGCAAACATACTTGAATTAGCCCCCTTGTCTCAATTGACAACAGAGATACAATCTGAGAAAATGGAAATAAAATAATATATTGTGATATTTTCCAATTGTATTAGTTTGTTATTTCTTGTTCATGGACTTGTGAAGTTAAGTGTTTCTTACTAATAAATTGTGCAATTTATATGCAATAAAATAACAAAATAAAGTGTACAATGACAAATGACCATAATAAGTGACAAGTCCCCTCTCTCTCTTTCTCTCTCCATCTCCATCTCTCTCTCTCTCTCTCTCTCTCTCTCTCTCTCTCCCTTCCCCCTTCTCTCTCTCTGTGCTCAGGGACTGGTAAGTGTTTTTAATTATGTATATAATCAGGTTGGGGTCAACATATTTCATGCCAAAAGAATGATGCGTATTTAATGACTCCAATACATTACCAGCGCTACACAATCTCCCTGACAGAGTGCGTGTGCTGTGAACTCCCATTAATCAGCATCAAGGATTCGTCTCCTCATATGGCGCGGCGTATGGGTGCTACGTCGCACTAGTTAGCAGCTAGGGCAGAGCAGACTGATAGATAATGTTCACCTCCGGGCTGCCTAATAAAGCATGCCAAAGGACTTAGGAACATGACGTTACTGAGCGTAGTTTTTATAATGCAAGAAATATTGGCGTGATAGTTACCCACTGATGCTTACCTGACTAAATACCACAGACACACACAATCAGGGCCATCAGTAATCAGTTATGTGGAGAGGGACAGCGAGGTGTCGACAGGGCCATCTCATCCCCCCCACCACCACCAAGACACACACACACGCACACACACACACACACACACATACACACACACACACACGCGTTGTGGAGGTGGGCCCTTGCTCAAACACCAAGGATTAGTGTGCTTCCAGCCGTCATAATGTCACCTACATCGTGATGGAAAGGTTCTCTTTGCTGGAGCAGAACACACTCTTGACCTTGTTCTGTTTCCTGTGTTTGTGCAACTTCAACTTTTTAGTTTTAGTCTTTGCCTTCAATCATTTATTTTCACGTTGGTCTAAAAGCATAACTGAATTCAAGTTCAAGTGTCTGCCATAGATCATTAAATTGTAATATATATTTTTATTTTGTTATTAAATAACATATTTAATGTATTTTCAGTCACTTATTATTGTCGTTAAGGATACAAGCTTTTAACTCTTCTGTCCAACTAGGAGTCTGTTCTTAGTCTGTTATTACTCAATGTAACAAATTACATTGAGTATTGTAAGTTAATAACAGATTGTGTTTCAGTGAAAGGATCCAGCCTCCTTTTTTAAATAGTACTTTTATTTTTTTAGTCAATCACAAATCATTTTCAAATGTGTCATCAAATATGTTCTCGAGATTTGGAAATATCGACCAATCAGCGGCTAATTCCCTCATTAGATAATGTCCCTGACTCAAACAATCACCATTTCTCTAATATTACAATTCAGTCAACAATTAATCAAGAGTCATTTTTCACTTGTTGTCACTAATTTCTCCTCAAGCGGCATGTTCCAGTATATTCCACATCCTAATCGCTGGAGCATTTCCTATGGCTGCTCTCAACCCTGTCCCTCACTGAAGGAACCACAATATCCCAGCAACAAACAAACTGTGTTTACACGCCAGGCAGCACCCTGGAAGACAACATCTGTAGTGATGTAGAACCTGAGGCACAAAGACCTCACTGGGCCTGGGGCACTACACTGAGACACACACACACACACACACACACGCGCGCGCGCAAGCACGCACGCACACACAGAAACACAGACGTACGGACCCACACACACACAAACCAACACGCACACAAACACATATGCACACATGCACTCTCACACATAGACAGACACATGCACACACACACACACACACACACACACACACACACACACACACATGCATGCACACACACACACACACACACACTCACATGCACGCTCACACACACATCGACGTATGCACGGACAAGCACATACACACACACACACACACACACACACACACACACACACACACACACACACACACACACACACACACACACACACACACACACACACACACACACAGGGAAGGAGGATCGGAGGGAGGAGTCCCCCCAGTCTCACAAATGGGCGAATGAAATGCGACATCAATTTGGGCGCAGACAGCCCAGCCGTCACACAGATTAAACAGCCACAATGCAAAGAGCGCTTATCTCCCCGTGCAGCAGGGCCGCAGGCAGATCTATGCCGGATGGAAACATTCTCATGGTCGTAATGGGCAAAATCAATTGTTGCCCTCCTCAATCAATGTAGCCCCCCCCCCCCCCCCCATAACCCCCCATCCAGCCATCCCGCACCCTACTACACCACCCAGCCATCCACACCACCCAGCACCCCACTACACCACCCACCACTGCCCACCACACCACCCAGCACCCCACTACACCCCCCAGCACCCCACAACACCACCCAGCCCTGCGCACTACACCACCCAGCCCTGCGCACCACACCACCCAGCACCCCACTACACCACCCAGCACCCCACTACACCACCCAGCCCTGCGCACCACACCACCCAGCACCCCACTACACCACCCAGCCCTCCACCCACCCAACCCTCCACGCCCCTCAACCCCTCCACGCCGCCCAGCGCTAAACACCACCCAGCCCTCCACCCCTCCCACCCATCCATTCCTCCACCTCCCCCTCCCCCTCCCCCTCCACCCTTTCACTGTTGAGCGGCCCGGTGGTAATTGAAGTTATCCTTGGCCTGTAATGACTAGCTGAAGCTCAACCATGACAAAGTTGAGCGTGTGCGATATCAGCCGAGGGGCCAACAGGGTGGAACACTGTATGTGCGCGGGCGCGGGCGCGGGCGCGCGCGTGCGTGCGTGTGTGCGTGTGTGTGTGTGGACCTGCTCTGGTCCGATGGTGAGGCGGACCCCCAGCGGTCCGTCCGAGCCCCCCCCCCCCCCCGCCTTGAGGACCTTCCTTCAACACACGGATCAAACCATTACACGGGAAAATAGGGCTTAGTTCTCAGCAGAACATGGGAAACACACCACCGGCACACATACATTGCAGAGCTGTGAACCCCCTGGACGAGCCTTTGGGCCGCTCCAGAGTCCAGGCTCAAAGCCCCGGAGGCCCGGTTCACCCCTGGCTCCAACCTCAGTCTCGGGGATCCGATCACAAAACGACAGCTCTCAGCTCGTCAGCTCCCACCTGGTGCTGGAACGCGTCTGCAGTGACTGCTTCAGACCGGATCTCACTCCCCCGCTCTACACGTACCGTACATGGTTTCAAATTTGCCTTGAGGGGTTTGTAGTTTTTAACCACGTGGAGGCAGCGATGCACTGACTCGTGCCTGGACTGCCGAAAACCAAAGAAGAAGAAGAGAAACCGAATCCGCCGATATAACATAACATAACACTGTGTGCTTATAGAACAACAACAACAACGTTGTGGACAATGACAGTTTCCCCGATTCGCTGATTTCGATTTACAGTAATGTGATGCCGTTGGTCGGAGCGCGAACGAGTACGAACAAGAGCGGCTCCAAATGGAGTCTGAGCGGTCTAGATCTCAATGCGTCCTAAATGGGTGCATTCGCACCTGTACTTAGAGCTTGGCCAATTGGGACCGCATCAGCCAAGAGGCGTATTAATTAATGCCAGGTGTGAATGGGGCCGGAGACCTCTCCATCAGGGCCCCGGGACTCTGCCGCGGGGCCAGGCTGACTCAGCGCCATTGTTTAAAGAAGCCGTCCTACATTTACATTTAATAGACGCTTTTATCCAAAGCGACTTGTTGTTTCAGAAGAAATAGAAACAACAATATATCGCTGTCGGTTCAGTAAGGATGTTACAGAACCAAGTGCCACTTACAAGAACCACTTACAATTGCTAGGTTAACCCATTCCCCGTATACAACACATATAGGTGCAACACAATGCTGAGTACTATTTTTAAGTGCCAGGACATACAATAAGTGTGTTTGTTGAGTCCTGCCTTTATAAGTGTGCCATTGGTCTTGTTTGCAATTCTTATTTGTTGTCATTGTATTTTGTCATATATATATATATATTTATATTTATTTATTTATATAGAAACCATTCAAGCCTTCAACATGGATGCCAAGATCTTGACCCAAAGTTGTAATCCATCGCTGCCTGGGCGCTATTCACTGAAGAAATAAACTCATCAAACAAATAGGATGATTTACTTTGTTTTCACCTAGGACATTCCAGTCTCCCCCGCGATGGGCTGATTAATCGGCTCGCAGACTCATTTAGCGCTTTTTAAGAATTCAGCGTGTCGCTCTGTGCGGAGAGAGAGAGAGAGAGAGAGCGAGAGCGAGAGAGAGAGAGAGAAATTAATGGGGGAGGGGGAGGGCGAGAGAGGGGAGGGAGAGAGAGAGAGATAGAAAGAGAGACAAAGTGAGAGAGAGGGAGAGAGAGAAAGGGAAGAGGGAGAGAGAGAGAGACAGAGAGAGAGAGTGAGTGAGAGAGAGTGAGAGAGCGAGGGAGAAAGAATCTGCTGTCACAATTTCTTTCTCTCCATCAAGGTTTTCACAGGAACAATACAGCCAAAATGCCTGAGTTATAATTATACCTGCAGATGACAGATGACAGTTAAAAACTTAATTTATAGGAAAGCCCTTTGACTGAGTTGTTCAGTAAAGAGAGGGATCCTTTGCTTTATAATGGTAATTACTCTGCCATTTATTATTCTATCAGCGCACGCAATTAAAGGAGTGTGTGGAGGACGCGGTTGATAATAAAGTGTGCGGGGAGACTGAATGTTAATTAACCTCCGAAACTCACTGCAGTACCAACGCCTCACCGTCTCTCCGTGGCCCGTCGGCTGGCCCTCCGCCCCCCCCCGCTCTGAGCACGCCAACCCCGGGCCCCCCTGGGTCACCTGCCCCACCACCCCACCAACCTGAGACAAACAAACACAAACAAACAGACAAACAACAAGCGACGCGACGCAGACAGATTTTGACTGACGGGTCTGAAGTGTGTGTTATCTGGTCCCCCATGCATATTCATGAGCATCAGAGGAACGTGTTAATGTTTACCGTTGCGTGGCGGGAGATTGTTTTCCGAGGCTGCCCGTCTGCCTCCCAGTTTCACTTTGTTTCACTTTGCGACTTTGCGGGAAAACTTTGAAACAAGCAAAGTTCTGAGGACGGCCATTTTATGCCTGAAAGAAAGGACGCCGTTTAGGCTATATCATTCATATATATATTACAAGTATATTTTATATGATAACCCCAATGACATGCTGCATACTGCATACTGCTGTTAGATGGGCCATTTGTCTTGTGTTTTTCACCATTGGTTGGTAGCTTAGTGGCTCAGCGTGCTTGTAAGGTTAGTTTGGGCAGGGGCTCCTGAATATGTGTTTTCCTTGGATTTTGGCACAATTATAATTATTAGGATTATAACATCTGATCCTGTGTATTAATGAAATAGTGGGATATGGTACATATGGTACGTTTGCTCCTCATGATGACAGTGAGAGTATTATTGCTGGTTTTCTCTTACTGGTTTTCTCTTTACCTACTGTCCAACTGGGACAACCACTTCACACGAGAGGGAGAAAGCACCTCCACTCTAAACGTTAATGGACATCTGTCATTTCCCGGGCATGCTGGGAGTTGATCGGGGGGGGTTTCTAATCCGCCAACAAGGAACAACTGACATCGCAGGACAAAGATCTCCTCATACTTAATGCTAACTCTCAGTCAGACCAGAACAATACCAGAGAGTAGGGAGGGGGGGGGGGAGTAGTTAGGGCAATTATGAGATTAGGCACCGGCCGGCATTCAGGACTGGAACTCAGGACCGGTTTGTCAAAGAGGTGCGGCGTCGCTGAAACCCGTTCTCACACTGGGCGCTCACCTCTCCGTGGCTCCCATTGGCCGGCTGGATTCTAAAGGTGTGCTGCAATTATCTGTAATCCTAGTTTCCTGTTAATGCCCGGAAGAAATCAAATACAGGGTTGGGACCAGGACGTGAGTCAATAGCGCATCTCGTCCGATAACAATGGCAACCTGATTGATAGCTCACAGGACCAGGTTGATCAATACACTATCGCAGGCAGGGAACGCTATCACCTTTTTATGGTATCACCTTTTTACGGTATCACCTTTTTTATATCAGTTGGAGGGTTTGAGTTCAGCATGGAGGAAACGGTCTACTTTGCTCAATGTTTATGAAAACTGATGTCCTCCTATTTATGTCCTATGATGTTTGCCCTGCGCATACAGAATACAACATGACAACCTGGGTAATAATATGGTCACCGTGTGTTATAGCTGACAAGCAATCTCTGACACACACACACACACGCGCGCACACACACACACACACACACACACACACACACACACACACACACACACACACACACACACACACACACACACACACACACACACACACACACACACACACACACACAGTAATCACATTTAGACCAAAATCAGGAGCTGAAAGCAGAGATGAGAGGGGGCCGTCAGGGCGAAAAGCGACCAGAGATAATAACAGTTGTAGTTTTTGGCGATCAGGAGCACAGCTGTCAGTGCCGTGGCACGCTATTTGCATTCCTCAGGTATCACGTTCTCACCGTGTGGCTGAATAACGATCCACAAATCACTCACCCTGCCAACACCACCTCCACCTCAACCACCACCACTTCCACCACCACCACCTCTAAAACCACCAACACTCTTTCCACTGCTACCTCCACCTCTACAACCACCCTTTCCAGCCCAACCTCTGATACCTCTACCGCCACCACTTTTGCAACCACCACCCTTTCCCAGCACCACCTGTACCACCAGAATCACCTCCACCACCACCGAAAGCACCTCCACCACCTTTACTACTATCATCTCCACTACCACCACCTCTACCAGCATCACCATCTCAACCTCTACTCCCACCACCACCACCACTGCCCTTTCCACCATCACCACCACCACCACCACTTCTACTACCACCACCACCAGCTCCACCACCACCTCTAATACCACTACCACCACCACCACCACCGCCACCACCTCTACCACCACCACCACCACCTCTGCTACCTCTACCACCACCACCGCCTCCATCACAAGCTCCTCCACCACCAGCCGCGGGGCTGCGTTTCCCAGAACCCACCAGGGTCCGTGAGGCTGTAATTGGTACAGACGTTGACAGACCAGCCGGGCCGCTGGGCTCTGCTGGGCTTCGCTGGGGGGGGATTTTGATTTTAATAACGCTGAGCAGACGTGGGGAACGTCAGCGGCAAACGAGGAGCTCTGGGTGACCTGGACTGAGTGACACAGGACCGTGACAAACACCTCAGCACAGGAACATGATCCACGTCTCACCCCCCCCCACCACCCCTCACCCCCAACCACTCATTCTCCTTTAGCTCTCCAAACAAAGCTCCACCAATTTGGCCCTTTGAGGTCCCGTCAACTGGGTTCCCGGGGCTGGACTCTGTCAGCGCGCTGGCATCCTCACGGCGTGGTCGCAATTTGTTTTAACGTCCGCTCCAATTATTTGTGAAACATTTGGTCTGAGAGTGCAAATTGGTGC
>NC_140284.1:9980669-10083169 GCF_964030765.1 Micromesistius poutassou | reverse complement strand
TGTAAGTCGCTTTGGATAAAAGCGTCTGCTAAATGCCCTAAATGTAAATGTAAATATAAATGGAATATTATATTCATAAGTAGGTTTCAATGAGTGTATAATCCCATCAATATGTATGCTTCATGGGATGTAAAGGGAGAGCTTAAGGCCTGCTGGAGGTACGGGACCTGGGTCTAGGGTAGACCTTCTCAACCATGGGAAAGCGCCGTTCGGGATCCGACACTCACACCAGAAGAAGCCGGGAGCAGGAGCCCTGCCAGTTGGCGTGGAGACGAGGAGCGTTCTGGTTCTTCCTCAGAGCCGGAGGTTCTGCACGCCATAAACTTCGAGTTGTGTTTATTGGGAATTATTGTTTGGAGTTTACACCTATCGCCTTCTTGAAAGGATTCTCACTAAATCCTAATAGGCTTTTTCGCCGCCTCCCTCGAATGTCTTAAGTAACCGAGTTACAGCTGTCAACATGTGGGCGTAGGAGGGGCGTGTGGAGGGGTTGGAGGCATAATGGACCAAAAGTGAATGTGTGTGTGGGTGGGAGTGTCTGTGTGTATGTACTTGCGTGAGTAAGTCAGTGTGTGTTTTTGTGAATGTGTGTGTGAAGTGAGTGAGTGAGTGTGTGCGTGCCATACTGTATTTGAGCATGTGTGTGTGTGTGTGTGTGCGTATGCGTGTGTGTGAGTATGTGTGTGTGGAGAGGCAGTGTCTATGTTTGCAGCGTGTGAAAACAGAGTTGTTTTTTCTCAGCTGACTATGTATCTCTATACTGTGGTTCTCATGGCTCCTCCTCCTATAAGCCAACAGCAACACAACCCACCTACTACATCCACGCTCACACACAGCGATTACACAGCTACAGTGCGTAGGACGAGCACAGACGTTGTGCCCTCCGGCGTGAGAAAGAATGGACGATTGAACGCACACGACAAAGTAAAATCTTGCTGATTAACATAATACGATTCCATTTTTTGGTGAGAAACGTAAAAAAAAACGAACTTAACGGTGAAATAAAAGATTGCGCTAATGCATGGTTGCACACACACACACACTCACACACAGAGTTAATAAAAGCAATAGCACCATGCTGTTACTCCGTTCAGCGGAGAACCGGCGAGGTGCCGGCACTCACACACACGGGTCACGCTTTCGAGTTTTCTTAAAGGTCAACACAACTACTTAAGAGACTCCAATTTACTTTACTGCACATTATCAAGAGGAGAGCAGCAAAAAAAACAACTTCCCTGTAAATCAGCACCGTCCTCGAGTGCAATCGCCGGCGAGCCAGAACCACCGGCGCTGAAAAGTATCACCAACGACAACGGCGACAGGTGAGTACCACCTCTGAAGCCCCCCATGTCCCCTGTCTTGCCCCCCCTGCAGTGTGACGTCATGTGACCCTGGGGGGGGGGCCCACAAGGACGAGAAGGGCCCGACCCCAGACCGCAGCACCCTGGCCCCCCCCCGGCGTAACCGCGTCGGCGTGAACGGCGTGACGTCTCTGTGCCGCCAGACGCCTCCTCAGTCTCCACGGCTTCGCGCCCGCCTGCCTGGCTCGCCGCCGCCGCCGCCTGCCTGGCTCGCCACCGCCGCCACCGCCGCCGCACCCACTGCCACCAGGGCAGTGGAGAAAGAGAGAGAGAGTGCGCGGGCCTCAGGCCAGGCGCTGGCGCAGGCCCTCCACTATCATGCGATTGCCTCGGCCTCGTAAACCGGGCGGCCAGCGCCGCCGTAATCATCTTTTACGAGCGGGGATGTACGGGGGGGGGGAGGGGGGGGGGGGGGGGGGGTGGGCGGAGGAGGGGGGGGGGGGGTGGGTGGGCGGAGGACGGGGGAGGGGCAGTGCATGGCTGGAGGGGAGAGGGGAGGCCGGGGGAGGCTGGGGGAGGGAGTGGGAGTTGAGGGGGGAGGGAGGGGGCGGGGGGCGGAGGGGGGGGGGGGGGAGAGAGCAGGGAGCAGCGGGCGGTCGTCCTCGGCACGGAGGAGAAGGGTCTCCTCGGAACATCAGTGGGGCCGGCGGGCCTTTGATCTGGAATGCGGCCGCAATTACACCCGCGTCCAAACGAGAGCGGAGTCGCCTCCGAGGGAGACTTCAAACGAGGGCCGCGGACGCATGCTCATAGGCATGCACATGCACACGTGCACACACACACACACACACACACCCACACGCTGTACTGTAAAAGGATTGGATCCATGTGCTCGCTCTCTCTCCACAGTAAAGGATGCTCTCTCTCTCTCATTCTCTCTCTATTTATATATCCACAGTACACTATGCTCTCTCTCTCTCTCGCCACAGTACACTATGCTCTCTCTCTCTCGCTCTCTCAATCCACAGTAAAGGATGCCCTCTCTCTCTCACTCTCTCTCTCTCTCCGCAGTAAATGATGTACTGTCTCCAACAGAGAAGGCAGGGATGAAAGCGGGGCCTTCATTAAGGGTGTTTCTCCGGAACAGATACTGTGTGTGTGTGTGTGTGTGTGTTCCAGCAGAACAAGGGGCCAGGCCCGCAGAACGCAGGACACAGAACAACACAACCCTAGTTCACACAACGGGGCCCCTGTCTCCAGCGCTGACCTTTAGCGAGGCGGATCGATGGGCCGTTATCAGAGCCGTCTGATAGGGCCACTCGCCTCCCGCAACAATGGCACCAATCGAGGGACATCACCACTGGAACACAGGATCAATCGGGTATGTGTTGTGTTGCAAGCGCGACACACATTGACATTATTTTTGAAACAATGGACGCGCCGCCAGCTCTGGTGCGGCGCGAAGACAAAAAAAACGCGGCGTTGAAGACGAGCCAACGCTGTCCCACCGGTTAACGGGTAGAGTAAATTAATAAAAACTAAACAGGAAGGAAGGCGTCGCGGGCGACGACAACGCCGACGACAACAGATTAAATTGGCTTACTTGCCTCATTCCGGGATTCTCTTTCTTCCACACGCAGACATTAAAGCTGAGATTGCAATTTGTCTCGCTGTTTGCTTTGAATAGTCCTTCACCGTGTCATCATCATCGCAACGAGCACCGGAGGAGGGAAAACAGCGGAGGGGCGGCGACAGCCAAATGGCCGTCTGGCGTCTCGGCAGCAGACCAGCCGCCATTAGGGCTGAGAGCGGCGTTTATCGTACAATTAGGGGCAGCCAGATCTACCTGTAATCATCTCCATACAGGTGTGAGCTGCTCCCTGGACAAGGGAAGTCACTCTTCACTTGTCAAACATCAACACTTTGATGTCGGCATTGTTCAGCAGCCATCCCCCCCACCCCTGCCCAGGGGGAACATGAGCTCTGCCGTTTACCTGTTTAAAACCCTCACAGATTTATTGCGTTTCGCTGCAGTCAGAGAAACACGCAACGACGCCAGGGAGAGAAAAAAAAAAAACCCTCTTCCTGCGGCTGATGTTCCTGGTGTCATGAATCATCTGATTTACGGCCTTCTCCTCCCCCCGGTCTGACGGCCCTACCTTCGTGTCAAGGAGGGTTTAAAGGAACAGGCACAGGTAAACAACTTCCCTTTCGATGTAAAGCTGCCAACTTTAGGGCTGGTTGACATTCACGACTTCAGAGGGCAATTGGAAGAGTGCGATAACGATCTCAGGTCGGCTGTTATGGAGGAAACGCGTCTCTCTCAGATCTCACGGATGTGAGATCTGACACATAAAGTAATCTTCGATCTCTGACCTCTCTCACCCACACACAGCATCACCTCCTCATACCACCGACATAACTTTTGGTTTATTTAATATGGACCTTAAGTAAAGGTGTAATTTAGTAAGTAAGTAAGGTAAGTAAAAAATACCCCTGGTCAGAAACTATACCATGACAAACTGCAGTTGTCCATAACAAACCAAAGTTGTCCATATCATTTTACACATAACATATTTACACAGAATAAAAATACAAAAAAACGAAATACAGAGTCGTTCATCAATTCCACCTAAAACACCAAAAAAACACAAATAGAAAATTAAAAACATAAAAACTGCAGTTTATTTTGTGAGCATGAGGCTGGTTCTCCTCTCCCCAAAGCGTCCACAGACAGCGCGTGGTTCTCGAAACACATTCAGAGAACGGGACCTGCGACCAGCGTGCAGAACCGCGGTGGGCCACGAGCAAAACACAACCACGACACGAGTGGCACGCGCCGCTGTCTCCCACCACGGCGCACCACAGCTGGGGCTCATGATAACACTGTTGGCATGAAAGGCAAACAAGTACGACCATGAGTGTGAGCCGTCACTCTGTAAATACATAATCAAGAGTTCAGACGATAACCCGATCAGCTGATGAGCTGAGTAAGAAAACACAGTGATCCAAAACAGCTGAAGAGGTGATCATGTAACAACTGAAGGATGATTAGATCACGACGCCCATTTATTTCCCTGCTCCGTCTCTCACCTTACACACACACACACACACACACACACACACACGCGCACGTGCGCACGCACGCAAGCACATACGCACATACACACAGAGACACATAAACACAGACACACACAAGCACACACAGACACAAGCATACACAGACAGAAGCATGCACACAGACACAAGCAGACAAAACACAGCACAGAAACTCCAACACAGCACAGAAACACACACATGCAGACACGATCAAACACACACACATAGTCATAAGCTCGCACGCACGCATGCACGCACACACACGCGCAGACCCATGCGGACACACACAGACAAAAACATTCGCAGACCCATGCGGACACGATCAAAAACGCACAGACACACAGACACAAGCATGCACGTACATACAAACACAGCACATGCACACAGACGATGACACACACACACACAAACAAGCACAGACGATGACACACCTTCACATGCACAGACACAGATCCACCCCAGTGAATCAGGTTTTCTGCTGCCTGTCTAGCTCTCTGAATCAACGATCGATTTGGCTTCTGACATGGATATATAACTAACAGTAAAGGGTTAAAACATGTTACTGTCACAATTTATTAATACATATTTATTAATATTTATAACAGTTGAAGGTAGACTATATACAAATAAAGCTGAGCTAAAAAGGGACTTTGTGCTTCAAATGTCAAAGTTACGAAAGTTTACAAAGAGATTAGAAAGTGAAGTAAAGTTGGTTACTTACCTTCTATTAATTATAAGAAAAACGAAAAGTGGACTCATGAATTGTGTGTAACAAAGTCTTGAACAACAATTTGCAGAACATGTTAGTAATCTTCGTCATGATTTAAGGGATTAATCCACATGACATTAACTGCTATTTTGCCCTTTTTAATTTTTGATGTTTATGTTTATGTTTTCCTTTGTTGGCGTCTTTGATATCAGATGTAAAATGGAGACCATGTGCTGAACAGAACTTAATGAAGGGCAGAGTTTGGGGGAATGGAATTTGCAATATTGAATGGTATGTCAGAGCACACACACACACACACACACACACACACAGACACAGACACACACACACACACACACACACACACACACACACACACACACACACACACACACACACACAGAAAAGACACAGACACAATAGAACAGTAGAACACAAACACACGCATGCACACACACACACACACACACACACACACACACACACACACACACACACACAAAGACACAAACTAGAACACAAACACACACTAGAACAGACACACTAGACAATCGGTGAAGTCCTCCAGCCTCCTCAACACCTCATGGCCCTTACCGGCTCTTCCTCCCCTGCCGTAGTCTTCCTCCCTGCGAGGTTAACAAGGTAAATCATGGGTTTGGACCTCGAAAACAAGTATTTGTTCAGCACTTCAATCGGCCGACCAGACGAGGATGAAAGGAGGGCGACTAAGGGCCCAAACTTTCCAAAAGTACCCCCGTAAGCCTCAGCGAGCGTCGGGAGGGATGAGTGAAGCCGAATCAAATGAGTGTCTGGTCTGGCACAATGGGGAGCGTCTTTAAGCGCCCCCGTGGAGATCAACAAGCACAGATGTCATTAGTTTGTTAAAAGAAACGCAAACAAGAAAGACGCGGCGCGGCGCGTCGTCAACTTTCAACTGGGTGTTCGCGTCGCGGCTCTCGGGCTCCAGAAATAAAAAATGCACAGCGAGTCACACTTTGAGGCGCTGATAAAAGACCCGTGCGGAAGATAAATGACATTAATGCATTTGAGTGTCTGACTTCAAAGGCTCACCTCTCCTCTCCGTTCGTCCCCCCGACGGCGGCCTCCCTTCATCCGCGACCCGGCCCTTGATTCTGCACATAACGTCCTGTTTGGGATTAGACGAGAATGAGCAAAGCAGCCATTAAAGGACATGAAAAAGAGTATAAACCCAGCAGGGTACGGGGTAATTATTTCCTAAATGCAAGGCATCCTGATGCCAAGAATGAACAATGACTGTGCTCTTTCAAAGAGGGGGAAAAGGCCCGTTTGGACAGAGGTGGCACGCACAAGACCCCGCCCCCCTCCCCCCCTCGCTCTCTCTTTCCTGCCTTTAAATCAAAATGCCTTCTGGGTAGCCTCCCACTGAGTCACGGTATGTATGTTCATATTCCATAGGGGGATGTGGGCTGAATGAGACGTGGAAAGAGCCAAATTGGAAAAGAACAGGGAGCTAATTGCAAGTTGGTTAGTGCAAGCGATTAGCCTTTCCTCGGGCCCTCTGCCGCCGCCGCCGCCGCCACACAGCCACGGTGGTGAATACGCACCAGTCAAGCACTAATTATGCATCGCTTCTCCTGGAGGGAGAGACGTTGGGTGAATCCAGCTAGGTTCCCTTATATTCATCGGTGGAGGGTGAGGGCCCAGGCCTGGGCAGGACAGGAAGCGGAAGTGGGTGGGGAAAGGGGAGGGTTGGTGGTTATAACGTTTGTAATAAAGAAATTGAGCCTATTATTGTTGATCCAGCCCCTGCAGAAATTAGTGGAACACATTCTATTTTGTTCCCTGTCAACTTAACCTCCCCCTTCATATAAAAAACTCCCCTCCTAAAACTCCCCGCGTCCCTCCTCTTCCCTCCCCCAAAAGCCCCTCGCGGCACTTCACAATCACACTCCCTTTCTGAAGGAACCGAGGAGAGGAGGGGAGAGGAGGGGAGAGGAGAGGAGAGGAGAGGGGGGAAAAAAAGCCTGCCAGAGCCTCAATTACACAATGGCAGAAAAAAGCTCCACACACTGACCTCCAGCCAGCTGCATTCACTCTCTGCACATCTCTCTCCACAGGAATTCTAAAGGCCCTTTTAGTCGGGTAGCCAGAGTGCAGCCAGCAGGAGAAGAGAAGACACATGCACACGCATGCACACGCATGCACACACACGCACACATGCATACACGCATACACATGTGCGCGCGCACACACGCACACACACACACACACACACACACACACACACACTTTGCCGGGGCCTGAGTCTTCACAGAGGGATTAATCATCTGTGAAATGGAAACAGCGACTCCGGGCCGCTGACACGGGCTGAACCCGCTGCAGGTTCCCCTCATCAGCTCTCCGGCGCCCGGCCATGGGGCCTCTAACAGGCAGGTGTTAATAAAAAGGCAAAAGGTCCCGCGGGGGCCACACACGCACGCCTGCCAGCATCACACCCGGCCCGGGGGGGCCGGCGTCCTGGTATTGTTTGGGTTTTCTTCGGAGGAGGAAAGGGGGAATTTGGGCATTTGGGTAAACCCCCTTCCCCCTTGGAAAGTGGCACGCACGCACGCACGCACACACACACACACACACACACACACACACACACACACACACACACACACACACACACACACACACACACACACACACACACACACACACACACACACACTAGGAACAATTATATGGATTCAATATGGATTCAGATAATTGTGACATGGTGGTGTTGTGAATATAAAATAAACATGAGGTCATGGATATTGATCTGTAAGTAAGACGATTTGGGCCTGCCCCCTGTGGAGGCTGCTGGCTTCGTGTTCTGGGGGAGAAGGACCCCTGCATATTATTGGGCTTCGAAAAAAAATGGGTTCTAGTATTTATTTTATGATGATTGAATTACGAAGCAAAATAGTGCACCGCAAAACAGGCTAATCCCAATCGACGTGCAACGTGTAAACACGGCAAGTTTTAACATCTCGATGACATGAATAAGGGTATGTTACGTGTGGTTGTGCCTGTCAGAAAAATGCTATTTACCTCCTGGCTGCAGCGGGCTCAGGGCTCAGCAGAACACACGGGTAGAGGGGGGCTTTAACGAGGACTGAAAGGCTTGCAACGTCTTCATCTGGTCCGCTAAACAATGTATGTCACGTTGTGGAACATCCACGTCAAATCAGCGGGTTGATTGTAATCAGCCGACTCATCGGGCCGCGTGCTTTTTTTTGACATTGACATTATTAATTCAATCTTCCTCTCCTCCCCACCCACAACCATATTTAACGTATTTCCTGAGATGTACTGCTGTACTGAGGGCTGGGGGAGACGTGGTCTGCAATACTGAGCAACACAGGAGGAAATTAGGTGCTATAGACCATTTGAATGTAATTGCAAAGGCCTTGTTAATTGCGCGGTAAGGGCAACATCCCAGGATGCAATTAGCATTTAAATAGCGGCATTGTATTTCCCACGTTATTCCCTGCGATGTTGCGTTATAGAACCAACCCCTGGCCTCGTGTTTTGATCGGGCATTTATCCGTGACCCAAAGGACGATGGACTGGAATGGGGGTGACATTACCATGAAAGTTTCCCTCAAGGTAATATTCACCAGACCCCACCGCACCTCTCCCTCTCAATCTGAACTCAGGTCAACGTGTCAAACGCCAGTGCCTGTGAGACAAACCCCCCCCCCCCAACCCCTCCACCCTCCATCACCCCCCATCCCCTCCATCCCACCTCGCCAGCATTGATAGGCGCCATTCTTCCCGACTCTAAAAGAGGTCCTCTATAGATTTCACTTGGCGATGCGTACACAACCTTTGACGAGTAATGCAGATCATTTTTTATTCATTGCCTAAAATTGTAGGCAATTATGTGCATAAGCGGCCACCTGCTTGGACTGAAAGCCTGCCGTCTGCAGGGGGGGGAGGGGGGGGGGGGGGGTACACCGGGGGTGGGGGATGAGGGAGGGTAGGGGGGGCAGCCAGGCAGCAGGCTCCGGCAGCAGGTGAAACGGCCCCCTCGTCAGCCCCCCTCTCGTTAGTGTAATGAGTGGTCAGAGCCTTTTCGTGTGTCAGTGCCCGGGAAAAGATTGGGCCTGTCGCTGGTGAGTGAAAGGCCAGATTACCTCACTTACTGGCCCATTCTGCGACCGGGGGTCACCCGTTCCCTGCTCCCGCCATTGATATTACGCGTCACGTGACCAGCCGGCAGACACATCCCAGGCCGGCGCCCCCCCCCCCCCCCCCCCCCCCCCCCCCCGGAGACGGAGGGGTACAGGGAGCGCAGGAGGAGGGATGGAGGGGTACGAGGGGGAATGGGTTGACAGGCCAACATCCGCTGCCATGGCGGCCCCATTAACTTAACAATGTGGCGATGTGCGAGATATGCATTTGCAATGCATGCATTCTGATTCCACACACACATAGGGTCGTCCTTTTCCCATCTCCATTATCTTAAGCTCCGGCCCGGGGGAATCGTCGCAAACACAGGGGGGGCGGGGCCGGCCGTCCTCGCATCCGGACACCGCGTGAGATGGCGGGCCAGACGATTCCCTCTGCCGCGCTCCGGGGGTTTCCTGGCGTGTGGACGTGTCGCGTGCGAGCACGGTGCGGCTACGAGCCGCCGCTGGGAGGCTACGAGCCGCCGCGGCCGCACCGCCGGTGTTAGCGAGCGTGGCTGGAAACACTTCCATTAGCCCCGCAACTCTGACCCAGGGTGAGGCCGCTGAATAAGGACGCGTGTTAATGACTGGTGCTGCGGGGGAACCCGTGACCCCGCTCACTTTCAGACGGAGCCAGGGAGGAGGGACAAATGGGCAGGGGCGGGCGGGCGGGCGGGTGGGGGGGGGGGGGGGTGGAGGCAGCATCTGGGGAGACGGCGTTTGGTTTCTCCTGGCCTGCTATTATTTGTGTTATTATATATTGCTGTGGGGTGGTGGGGGTTGGTGGGGGTGGTGGCAGAGCGGTGGGGACTCACATATTCAGGTTGGAGCTTTGTCACCGCCTCTAATGGCCGTCTTATCCAGCTTATCCACACTGGGTCCCATTGTCTCCTGGTGGATGATGTCCATTGCCCTCACATGGGGGGGGGGGGTCCACCGTGGATGATGTCCATGGACCTCAATGGGACATCAATGGGGGCCCCATGCTTCCGTCCCCGTGGATGATGACGTGGATGACAGACCACCGGAGGCCTGTGTCTCTCTCTGATCCCTACAGAGTGTCCTACGGCGTAGCGGCAGCATGCTCATCGTGATTTTGAGAGTGTATTTAGACGTAGAAATACATGCAAGCGCATATGAACGTATCAAAATGTATACGAGCACAGGATGAGCACGTAGACACGTGATGCACACACTTATGTGTACGCACGTATACACACTCACACACCCTAATGGCAGCAAATGATGTTGACCTTCTTTGGAAATCACAAGTTGATGATTGAGGTGCTTGGCTCTACCTGCACAGGTACTGATGGAGACACGGAGGACACACGGGAAGAGACGGAGCTGGAGGGAAAATCTAAAGAGGAAAACCGCTCACAATACTTTTCCATTCTGTTCACGAGGTGAGACACTTGCATATTCAAGGGTCTGTCCTTCAGGAAATCAACTTGACTTCAACCTTGAATAAATGTGTATATTATCTTCTTTAAACTGTAAAACTGATTTTTTTTTCTCCCTCCCCCCCTCCTGTCGATGTTATTTTATCATGTTCATGTTCTTTGGGTTATTTTTTGTTCTTGGGGTTCCATCACAAATTGCTGGCTGAACTGAACTCTCTGATCTTCTGCCGTGCATTGAGCACCACTGAAGAACACTGGGGCTCCTCTGGAAGTGACACAGCCACAAGGAACAGTCTGGGGTGCTGGCACGTCACTAGAAGATACAGGGTCCCACTCATCTGGAGAAGAAGAAGAAGAAGAAGAAGAAGAAGAAGGAGAAGGAGGCATCAAAGGCAAGCGTGCAGCTGAGCTCCAAGGATGGGTGATGGAGTCACAGGGTCAGACAATCTACCAGAGCCTGCTGGGGCTGTGGTTAGGGAGCTATGAGGAGACCCCCGTGGGTGCCTGGTGGAGAGGGGTGGTGGGGGGGGAGGGGGGACCTCGTTAGGTCCCATGCAAGCGTGTCCCGTCCAGGTGGCGGAGCAACGATGAGCGGAGTAGGGGAGGACGGGCCATCTGGTCGGTCGGAGGACCGGGGTGAGAGCGGTGTGAGCCAAACACGCTGATCCCTATCGTGTGTTGGTACAATAGAGAACACATAAAGTACGCGGCCCGGCTGCGGCGGCTCACAGTGTGAGGCCCGACCGGAGGGGAGCGCGGCTTTTCAATCTCCCATCGCCCTCTCCAGCCTCAACGACACGAGGCCCACATGATATCAAGTTCAATCAATTATATCAGGGGGGGAAAAAAATGTAATTCGGAAAAATTTACATTTATACTCCATGGCAAAATAAAAAATACAAGGCCAATCCAGGCCTAATCACTGGCATGCTAGCGCTAGCCGTGCCGGTGATTAGATAATGAGGCCCGGGGAACGTCCATTTAGCCGGCAGCAGCTCTCTGCCTCCCTCTGATTCACCCATCAAGGTTGGGGGGTGGGGGGGCGGGGGGGAAGGGAGGGGGGGTGTGCGGTGCATCTGTCACGGTGAGAGTGACAGCTTTGAACATTACCAGTGGCAAAACTGCAATAGGCCACCGTTCTCCACAATGTTACCCAATTCCGTCCTGTAAGCCATTTAAACGGTTAAAGTGATAGTTTATTTTAGTAAACTATTTTTTTCCCCCATTTCTTCCCTTGGTGTTATGTACGTTTTCAGAATAAGAAGATGAATAAGAGGCCGGTTTTTCAGAATAAGAGGCTGTGGAATAAGAGGCTGTGGGAGAGGGTGAAATAATTCAGTAAGGCTGGTTTTGAATATATACGCAAGCACACTATTCAAGTTCTGTCAGCAAGCTGAGATGTACAGATAATGTTGTCTTCGGTGTGACGAGACGGAGAATCCATGGCATGACACTGCGCCGTGGAGGCTGGGCATGTTGACGGAGGGGAATGCGTGGGCTGTGCACACTGCAGGTACCACAAAGCTACTTGACATAATCAACATTTCCACAATCGGCAGCTCAGGGTGGGAAGGCGCCACTGATAAGTTGACGCTCTTTGAGAGAAAATACAATCATCGTGACGGCCATCCATCAACATCGTCACCGGCGGCGCAGCGAATCGTGTTAAAATCCAGATGATCCACAGGCAGGTGTGGACAGGTGTGGCCACAGTGAGCAGCAACATACCAGAGTTGCACGAAATGCACCGACTACGTCACAGTTCTGGTTCAGTGACAAACCCTTCCTGGAAATCAAAGTCTCATCGCGTCATAATGCGAGTGTGCTTTGCGCATCGAATTTTTTGGTTACGTTGTGCTCCTCAGCTCCCCACTGGCTTGTGCGGCAGGGGAGTACAAAATACCCTTCTCCACTCATACACACAAACTGATCCACACTCTAGGTGGAGCCAGGCCGGAGGAGTGCACGATTTGCTGACGTAAGCAGCGGCTCAATCAAGGCTCAGCGGGTGAGTGAGCGCATGGAAACGCGCGGCCCTTGGGCGGTTAAAAAGAGAGAGAGGGTCTGAGTGGCCGGTGGATTGAATGACCGACGCTTGGGGGCCCATTAGTGCGCTGAAGACGGGCCGCACTGTGGGGCTCTGACTCATTACAGTTAGCTCAGGACACCTGTCGCCTCTCTCGGCAGATGCTGATGTCTGAGGTGCGGATAACATGTCGGTGTCTACCTACTGTAGCTCCTGAGTTCACTACGTCAACCTGGGCTGCTTCTCTGTGGCAAAGGTGCAACACCTACAGACACTCAACAAAACACTCAAACAAAAAAAATGAATTGATACACCTCTATACAAATACAGTCCTATAAATCTATTAAATACCCCAAAATAAATGCTGAAGAATAAATATGACTCCATTCTGTTTGATATGATATGAGGACTCCTTTCCATTAATGTTCCTACGATGGCCATGTCAGAGAAATGATACCCAAAAACGCAGAGGTTAACCCTCTCCTGCCCACGACTACATGGAGAGACCCCAGAATCTGCAGACTTTTAGGGTGCAAGCTGTTCTCCCCTGGGCTGCCCTCATGCTGAAATGAACTTATCCAATTACTCTCCGCCTAATCAGGCTGTTTTGGTTCGTCTCCTCTTGCAGGGGTACTCCACAATATAAACAGTTCACGTACGCCACACAGAAAGGGGGCTAATCAGTGGAATTATTGTTTTGCTGCTCCAATTTACCAGTTCCCTGTTCAGCACTGATTGGAGTGAAAATCTGCTATTGTGTCTGTGTGAACTCTGAGAATATTGTTCAATGTAAATCATCGGCGAGCCGCCAGATTACACATATATTAGAAATGCGCCGTGAAACGGCCGGCTTTTGTGCGTTAAGCTTCAAACTGAAACTATTTTCAGTTCTTCTCTATTATCGAGCACATATTAATTAGTACGTTTTTAGCAGAATCGTCAAATACATGGTAATGGCACACAATTACATTCGGTAAAAACTGACCTTAATTTAGACTAGTCAGTAGATTCAAATCGGTTTATTCTCTTAGAGTCGATTGTCACCGACGACGGGCCGGACAATGTGGTTTTAGGTCACTTAAAAAAAGCCGGGGGGGGAATCTGCACATCAAAGGAGCTGCTGGCGGCGTGTGAGAAAGCGGGGCAGGTGATCGCTAGACAGCCAGTCCTCCACCGTCGCTCTCTGCTGACGCGTCTTCCAGAGTAATTTGCTTTAATTATTTTCACCTAATTGAACATTCACATGTACTTCAGCGCGGCCCCTTTCAGCGCGTAGGAGCTGGGGGTACAGATGCACGTGGGATAAAAGGAGGAGAATAAGGAAGAAAATCAGAGGGGGGAAATCTCCACAATTAGGCCTTTAACGACCCAGTCTGGGTAGTGAAGACAGCTCTTATGAGGCTGTGGCTCCACACAACCACACAAAGGCATAAGCGAGACTGTTGGGGAAAAAAAAAAGGGGAGAGGAGGAGGAGGGGGGATGTGTGTGTGTGTGTGTGTGTGTGCGCACAAGTGTGTGTGTGTGTGTGTGTGTGCACGCACAAGTGTGTGCGTGTGTGTGCAGAAGAGAGAGTGTGTGTGTATGTGTGTGTGTGTGTGTGTTGTTAAAAGCCTGGTCTCAGGAGTCAAGTCTATTTAACAATTAACGTTTACTATTTCATTTCAAACGCTGGATGTTTTGAAGACACCATTAACAGGTGTGGCGTTATTGACCGAACAAAGGGCTTTGTGATGTGAGTGGATCTCAGCGGCCTCGTCGCAAACCGAGCGACCCCTTCATCTGCATGGCATAAAAAGAAAACACTCAATCCCCCATTTTGTCATTGACTCAATGTCCTTATTACCGCCAAAGGAACAATATTCCCGTTTTCATCAAACACAAGCATGGTTCAAGCTACGGGGCTGCGTGTTTTTATTTGGCACTGGATCGCTGGGACAAATACGACCCCTACCGTGTCATGACAGACAGATACTGTAGTATATGATTAAAGGGAAGCCTGTGCTATCTCTGCTCCCAGGTTAAAAACAGAACAAGAGAGCTAAATCAGTCATGATCGGGGATCCGCCCCTCATGTGACTACCTGGCAGGATATGTGGTCAACATAATTCAGGAAAATGACAGGATCCATTGGCTTCGAACTTCCTGTGCGTGTTTTCACTTGCAGGATAAGTAGGCGTACATCTGAGGCTCTCGCATTCCTCAAATTGCTTTTAAAAATGTTCATGCAAACTTGGTGCCGCAATTCTCGTGACACTCAAGAGAGCAGTAAAAGGAATTTTACGAGTCTGTCAGGGAAAGCACATTACCGGCATCTCCCTAACATAAAATGAGTGGCAGTGCAGAGTATTAATTCTTATTCAGGAAATATAGCTTTTTTTTCCCGCCGTTGAATGTAAGTTGTAAATTCCGTGTCACATGAATTTGACAGCTATTTTCGCTGCAGACGGTATCCTGTAACTGAGTTTGTAGCCTTGTTTCTCTGCATCGTTCAATTATGCCAAATACATCGTCTGTTAAAAAGCTATTTGACAACGGAAAATAGAGGGTTTGCGTCCTTTTGGGGATATATTTTATACACGATCCAATCTTTCAAAAGGAGATTATAGTGAAACGACAGCACTTGGTGTTATGTATATCAGTGCTTCACAAAATGTATCCGATTCCTATGTAATCTGCTCCTCGCGTCATATCAAAACTACGCATTAAATGTGCATCATCTAGGCTACACCTCTGAAAATCCTCCTCTAACATAAATATATGCTGCATTCAAACCCACCGGTTCCCCAAGACCAGCATGCAACACACCTTATAAAGGAAATGCACAGAGATGGCCTCGCCGGTTTTCATTAACCCTGATGCACAATAATCTCGGCGCTCATTCCTTTATCATTAACTTACCCTCTGTCATTTCATGATTTCATTTATTTTGTCAGGCCAGCGAGCCGGCGAGCTTTGATTGAAAGGAGCCATCATATGCACACCACTGTTGTCCCACATCATCCCCAGAACAAACCTTTTTAGATCTTTAACTACCGTAGCGCTGCTGATTGCACCAGCGCCAGCAATTTCCTAACCAACCGCTACCATGGGGGAACAATGATGTGTTCGGCTTTCAGGCCCTCCAGCCTTTCAAAAGGTGAACCGTTTCACCGTTTGGAACGAGATCTCCATAGCAACTCCTCTTTGAGGGGTTTAGAATCACCATCCAATAATTCTATGATGACCGGGCCTGGCTGTTCCCAATGGTTCTTTTCACAGCGGACAGGGATGCGGGGGAGATTGGGGGGGAGAGCCGGGGGGAGAAGTGGGGGAGGGGACGGGGGTGTGGAGGAGGAGGAGGAGGAAGCAGGAGGATTCTACAGTCTATTTCAAGCAATTCATCTTGCAGCACCCATTAGAATTCAAAATATTTCGACCTTCAATCACGGAGCATGTTATCTGGAGCTGCGGCGATCTCAAGTCAAGATGGAGCAGACATTTTACTCTAATCACACGGGATGAGTGGAGGCTGACAAAAACTCTTCATTGTCGCCAAATCAAAGTGCTCATTTAAAAACGCTCTGACAGCGCCTCACCACTGCCCACAAACACACGGGAGGAGGAGGAGGAGGAGGGGGAGGAGGAGGGGGAGGAGGGCCCCCCCCACCCCCCCCCCCTCCACCTGGCAGACATTGCATTTGTTTGTAAAACGAGTTATATAAATGCAGAAGCATACGTGGGGCATGTGCACACAGGGCGTTGTTGCCGCCGACGGCCCTCTCATTCGCTGGTACATAAACCGACGGATGGAGTGGCACGGGCATGCGACTAAAACAACGCGCTAAGCTGTGAATTCACATTCCGAGTTGTTGTTTAACGATCCATATTTAACTATCCACCAGTCGTATATGCGTGTTCGTCACTTGTTGACGTTGATGGATGTTTCCAAGTCATATAATGCATAATGATATAGTAGGACACAAGCGTGCGCTGCTGTGTTATTACGTAGTATATAGTAATGCAATACTCAAACTACTTTTTCTCCAGTGCACCTCGGGAACACACTTTCAGTAAATTGTGTTTGAAAATGTTCATGGAAGTTTTGTGAATGTGTGTCATCGTATTTGTACATTTGGGTTGTAATAAACTAATCCAGTAGCCTACGGATGGAATAAATACATAAATCAATCCGTCCATTTTAAAACACTGAGACAAGTCCACAGTACTAGTCTGATGTCATATAGTATACATATGTACATGTATATTATAGTATATATACATAGTGTACATATCTCAGTATACATATAGTATATTCTAATCCCTAAAATGTGTTTTATTATATCAGAATCACACAAAGCATCTACATGTGCAAAGTATTCATATGCAAGTACCAGTGAACTACATATAGAAGAGAGGGAGAGAGAGAGAAAGAGGGAGAGAGAGAAAGAGAGAGTGGGTGAGCGAGAGCGAGTGGGAGAGCGAGCGAGAGAGTGAGAGTGAGAGTGAGAGTGAGAGCGAGAGAGAGAGAGATATGGTGAGAGCGGGAAAGAGTGGGAGAAAGAGAGAGAGACACACACACACACACACACACACACACACACACACAAAAGTGTCTCTTTAACCGGACTGTAAATAAATCTGTATACCAGGAAATGAACGACCTATTTGTTGCAATTAGATGCTGCAAAACCATCAATACATCTAATTGCTGGAAGGAAAACGCACCCTCCAGGAACGGTCTGGGAGCGAGGCCAGGGGAGCTGGCAGTCTGTCCGCAGGGGAGACAAGGGGAGCAGCTGAACTGAAACAGGCCTGTCTCCTCTTCAGAGAGCGAGGCTCCACATGTGTCTGCAGTCGGGGCAGAGGTAGTGGGTAAGGATAGAGCTAGGAGCCCACGGATACACTCCCACAATGCAGCGCATCCACTTTATGTGGGCACATGTTGTGTCACGTCTGTCCTGAGTTACGGAGTGTTGTCTTCCACTGTTGTGTTACATCTTGTCTTGTTTTGAAGCCGATGCGGCTGGAAGAAAGACACCGGCAGAACTCGGTTGTGTGGTAGGGGATTAAACTTTTTGAATTGAACTGCACGGAATCAGCTTTCAGGATGCGATGTGTTGTTAATAGTTTTTGGAAGGGTTTCGCTGAAAGCAAATCCAGTGTTTACACAGGCTTTACAAAGCTATTAGAGGGTGAAAAAAAGAATCCATCACAAGCACACGACTGGGAGAATTGAGCAACGATGGCTGGCTCAATATCCAGCAGAGAAAACCTGGTTAAACCAACTGGTTGGCACCAACGTGTCTACTGCACAAATATGGAATATTCTATTATTCTACAAATAGCAAGTATGTACATATCAGCAGTTTTTTATATTTTAGCTATGCGTTAACCACATTTAGAGCGCCACTGAGTAAGATGATGCAGTGTTTCTGGATTGCATTCCCTCATTACCTTTCAACATTTTAATAGCTCACCAGTGTTGTTTTTGTGTCTGGATGTGTTTTTGTGTCAACAACTGGTACTGTCTGTGCTTGTCCCGCCACGCTCCACCAATCACAGCGTGCATAGAGTTCTCCCCCACCGCAGTATCACCCTGTACTGTTCTCAAAACCCCTGCTCGTCAATTCTAGACACAAACGTGCCCGCTGTAGACGAGGAACAAACCATAACATCAAAACACAACTAAACATGGATTCCAACCGACCATATAATCAAGCAATATAAACAAGCGGCTTGAATATGCAAGCAGGCGCAGCCTTCCACCAGATAAAGCCAGCTGTATAATTGCATAACAATACCAGCTATGTGTAATGGTTAACATGTGAGACGTACCACCGAGGCCTCGACGGAGCTAGCTAGTGGGGGAAAACACAATGGGATGTCAAAACAGATAGTTGTAAAACACACAAGACTTTCCCGTCACACTTCCTCTTGCATGTGGGAGTTGGACAGTTTTGCTACGAGCAGAGACAAAAGGACTGGCTCTGTGTGAGGCCCTTGCATGTAGTGTTGCTCTTCTGAAGGATTAAAAGGGAATGTTTTCGTGTTTTAAGTATGCACAACATGTCTTGTCAACAGGCCCGCGAAACCGAGGCACTGTGGCAAGGAGAAGAGAGGCTGAGGGGATTGATACGCAAAACACAAACACAAATCAAAAACGAAAGGGCAAAGAGAATCCTCCTGCGATGTAAATATGATACGCTGGGTCTAATCGCCACTATTTACATATAGCATCCCGCCGTTTTCTTTGTGCTCTCTTTCAAATCGTTACTTTGCTATGTCTTGGAGATTGTTGACATTACTTGATCTGGAACCACACAGTCAACACCCCTGTGATCTCCGACAACATACACCCCCCCCCCCCCCCCCCCCCCCAAGCAGTCTCACGAGCAGTGGGTTCAAAAGATGTGCAGAAAATGGCCCTGCAGTCAGAGTAATACACTTACACAGTCCAGCGAGCAGCGAGGACTTTCTAACAATATAGGATAATGGTCCGTATTTTAACCCTGTTGATTTGGCCACTCTACACTCTGTCACAAGCCATGGGCTAATCAGAGCTCTTCACATAATAAGAAAGTCAAAAATGCATACAATCAGAAAACACATTATGCTGTTTCTCAGAGAACCGGCCGACTCAATATTATAGTGTCTGCAATTTGAATTATTCCTGTAAGGCCGTGAAAGACAAAGGTGGCGGAAAAAAGGGACGACAAACTATTTTCGAGATGGACAAAGAACTATCGGCCATTTGTGGACAGAAGGTACTTCAGTTGGAATTCCTTTCTGCGAAAAACATATCCGTGTCCCTGACCGGTATCAAAGGAAGCGATTTGAGCATTTTAAAACCATCTAAAACAGTCACGGTGGCCTGTACTTTAGATAAATATCACAGAGCTGATGGACAGGGGGCCGGTCTCAAGGCTCTTTTATTTACCTTTGTTGTGCCACCAGCATAATCAAATGTGCCATTTGGAATCAAATTACAGGAACTTGCGGTGGAGCCGCTCAACAGTGTAGTTTTATTTTGCTAACCTCAGAATAGCTACTGATTGTGTGAAGACCAAATCAGCCACAGACCGAATGCTTTCCCCCCTTTCTGTGATTCCCATTCAGGGAGAGTCCCAGTGGGAATGTGTGGTTTGATCCGGCGTCGCCGCTCAGGGCTGTCAGCTGATCTTTGCTTGGGCCACATAAGAATGAACTTTCTTCTGCCCAAACAATGAACCACAGACCAACTGGCGTGCTAACACAAGACAAGTTGGTTTGGATAATTTGGGGTGATTTGTGATCCTGTTTAAAATATGTAATTGATTAGACTCTATCAGAGTGACTCACGCGTCGTATGGAAGATGCTGCATGCACCGAGGTGGGAGGGGAAGGCGTTGGCTCAGGCCTGGGCTAGAGGGGCAACCTTCACTAGGACAGAGATGTCCCCCATATTGAGGAGTGCTCCCACTTTGCTGCAACACAAGAGGTACAGAAGAACAAAAGGATGTCATACAAATGTATGAATGTATGAATGAATGAATGAATGAATGAATGAATGTATGTATGTATGTATGTATGTATGTATGTATGTATGTATATAATGATAATATCAATACATTGTTTGACCCTTCTGTGGAATAGCGATCATAAAGGTAACTTCTGAGTCACAATGAAAAAATAAATTAATGTATGTATGTGTATGTATGTATGTATGTGTGTGTGTATGTATGAATGATTTAATTAATGTATGAATGAATGAATGAATGAATGAATGAATGTATGTATGTATGTATGTATGTATGTATGCATTGTTTGACCTTTCTAAAAGGCAAATTCTGAGTCACTCAAGACTCAGAACTCTTTATTGTCCAGACAATGAGACACACACACACACACACACACACACACACACACACACACACACACACACACACACACACACACACACACACACACACACACACACACACACACACACACACACACACACACACACACACACAGGAATGAGACGTGGGTGCGTCCATTAACCACTGACAGTAGCTATAGACGATACAATCTACAGCCAATGGACAAGAAATCTACAACACACAAAAGCCACACACTCTTCAATTCCCATCAAGACTGATTGCAGACAGGAAACAGGCAGAAAGCACAGAGAAAAACAGCTCAAACAGCAATAAGGATGCGTGAAAAAAAGCCATTAATATGCAAACAATAGTGTTTTCTCCATTACCTAAAAGCATGGAAGAACAGCCACTATAACACAGACATCGACGCGCTGTCCTGCCCTGTTGTCTGCTTGCACAATCCCCACGCGCGGCAGTCGTTTTATGACCTGTCGCCACCAAAACAAACCCGAGTGTGAATAATGTGTGAATGGTGGGACCCCATACCTGGCAGCCCTCGTGGAATTGGCAGAGGAAATCATAGCGTTCATGAGGAATGGGCACTCTGCTTTCATTTGGGTCAATGGTGCAGAAGGGGAAATGTTCTGCTGCCGCTTGACTCTTTGTCAGCGCGGTTGAAGAAGGTTGACTTCCTGAAAAATAACAGCAGACATGTCAGGCCCTCCCGACGCACTGTTATGTTCCAGTGGTCCACCCAATACAATACTGGATTACCGCCAAAAGAATAATCTCTGTGAATTATAATACACATGGAGAGTCTTTTTTTTTTTTCTATACGTGAAGTAAGTGAGTCAATTATGTCGAACAATTTATCTTTTGAGTCGACAGTGCGCATGAAATAATCCTAAACACACTTACCGGGTCCGATAATCCCATAATGGATCAATTGTACTCGGAGGGCAAATTTTATTTCTGACCTAAACTGCTGAACATGCCGGGCCAAATGCTGCGTCATGTTGGGAACCGGGAAAGCTTTTTCAGGGTACATCAACCTCAAGGGTACCTCAAGATCTACAGGCAACACAATGATTCAAAATGTAATAATAGCCAGGCAGTTAACTATAATCTAAGACTTTCCATCTCTGTTCCTTCACCTGGTGCTTCACTTTAAAATGATTGGCTGACAGGATCTACAAGAGTGAAATTGTCCAAGATTGGCGCATGCATTATTTCCCTATACAAAGCATCATTGTTTCTCTGAGGCACTGATTGTGCCTTCAAAATGGTTGCCTTGAATCCACTGTTTACATGCCCCAAATTGGTCTGTATCACACAGTTGGTATAGGTTTCATAGCATGTTTGAGAAGATGCACAAACACACCATGTCTTCTCGCAGCATGTATGTTTTTGTTTGCAGGAACAAAGACAGATAAACCACAGACTAATGCTTAGTTATCACATGGGTATTAGCCAGCAAGTGCATAGTGCTTAGTAAAAGGTGAGTTAATGCACACATGAAAGCAAACCACAATGCACAATTGAATAAGAGGTTTTTCAATATGTCGATGAATACAAACCGGAAAATGTTGTTCTCTCTATGAATCAGATTGTAAATAATCAACAGATGTAGGTGTTTAGTGATGAACCTTTTCTTTACCATGAATGTAGGACACATATACCTACACCTAGAATCGTGTGTAGCTATAAGTGTACAATATGACGGAATAGCTAGGCCTGTTGAAATCTGGTATTCAGAAGGTGTTCACCATTTCTGGTGATCCGTCTCCATGAGTACCGCTATCCTCATTATAGCGCAGGTATTTATCGGACCAAAACAGTTGTCAAATCTCGTTTCAGCTCAGGGTTCAAAGGTCACACTATCTTTGTGGAATAGTAGGGAAATAATGGGAAGGAGATTAAAGAGGATCGCGGGCAGAAATCCAGCCAGCGTTGGTGGTTTACATGTCACACTTAAAGTGTGGCGGTTCAGAGATTTCATCATGCTATGCGTTTATAGAAAAAATGAAACATGCATGATTAAAAGGCGGGGGGCATCCATACTCGGGTGGCACCAGCACCCCTTTACATCTCATTGCCCTGCCCCCTATTTTCATTGGCCCTGACTTATGTCAATCAAATAATGCTGGACATTGTTTTGCTAACCACACATTTGACGCAATTGAACGCACAGCTTCTATGTGTTTAGAGATATATATTTATATAACTGTGGCTGCTTTCTGTATAATCAGATGAACAGAATCATGTACAGCTTCCGCAAAGCCTCTATTGAATCGTTGGTTCCCTGGTTACACTCCCCTTGAAATAATCTGGTTCAAACACTTCCAACAGAGGAACATTTCTCTCTTGAAAAGCAGCAAAAAGGCGAGTGAGAATAATTGGGTGGGACAGTTTTCAACTTTACATCTTTTACATTCTTTGAACAGAAACAAGAAGGGTGACTTGAAAAAAACAAGGAGATTGATCTTTATATTATGTCGAAAGTTTGAAGGAGCAACAACAACAACAAAGAATGGCTATTTGAGAGCAAACAGAAGCCTTTTTTTTTTAGAAATCCTATGTAGAATAGATTTTTCTATTTTCAACAATGGCTAAACGGCCATGGGCAGCGAGAAATGACTGGTGGACACGCAATGCTTGATTGAGTTCGCTGGACTGGCCATTTCTCTGCCTGCGTCGTTGTTGCCCAGTTTATTGTCTGCATCTGACAAGTCAATTAAATAAAAAAAAATCTATCCGAGAAGACTTTGATGGGACAAGGGGTTTGTCACTAAGAGACAATTACATTCACATCTCTGTGTCTTAAAGGGGCCACTGAAGAACGCTGGCGGGCAGGTTTGCCGTCAGACTGTGTAAACAAAATGTAATGAATTAAGTCATGGAAACCTGGAATTGCCCCACAACTGCAAATTGTTCCACACCCCCGGAGGAGGGCTTCGGCAAAGACAATTCATGGTAGATGATATAAAAGAAACAACCTGTCAGACTATCTCAAGTGCACTTGGCAGTTACTTTCTGATATCTTGACCCTGACAGGTCTGTGCCTCCCATTACAACATACGGGGTTCGAGAAGGTGCACTGCAGACGTCTAAGGGCTTATGGTGACTCCAGCAGACGATATGTGTGGTGCTATCGTCACTCTCTCTCAAACATCTCCTCGTCGCTGAGGGGAGCTGTTAGGATCTATACGGGCATCTACTGGTATTCAGTCCAAGCAGAAAACGTCCGAAATATGCTAAGATGAAGGAGGTGTCAGTTGAAGGCTGAAGACACCGTTTCACAGAGCAATGCAGTAAATCGTCTCGCACTGTTTTCACGTGACGGACGTGTTAATTTGGGGAAAGAAACCACTATATCACCAGGACATAATATCAATCACACTGTAGTCCACAGTGCAAAGTTATCAATGACATACAAACATATTCTTACATTTGTTTAAATATCTTGAAATCTTTCCATGGAAAGCAGCAAGTTGAACACAGACCAGAGTGGGGCGGTTTTGTAGCCTGGGGCGTAGCACCAAATTCTGGGCCCTATATACAAGAAGTCCTGAAGGGCCCCCACCCCCCCCGGAGTTAGTTCCCATGGGCCCCCCTCTGCCTTGGGCCCCCCCAAGCCTGTCCCACTTACACCTGCAGTCCGTCGGCCCTGTTTGTAGCTCACTAGCTTCACACTTCACCATTTCACCATGAGTAACGACTAATGAAGTGATAAACCATTCACCATTAGTGACTTAAAGTAAGTATATAATATATATATATATATATGTATAGTATAGTAATATGTTTCATCATCTACTGGATGGAGGGAGTGCGATCACGGGAGAGACAACATGGGCGAATTGAGTGAAGACACACATGGATGCAGAGAAACCAGACCATCTTTCCATTGTCATAAAACCACTAAGCATGCAGTTTATTCTACCTGTCCCTACACCGCATGAACACATTAACAAGAAACTCACTTCCTTACAAATCAGACACATATCCAAAACACCACATGAGCATTGAGTGTGGTGCAGCACTATCCCCTGCATACATTCTGCATGCCTTTCACCTGCATACATGTGTGCGTTTCTTTGGGGAAACATTGAGACGCAACGACAGAACAACTACACAACATGGAGCAGTGAAGCGGACGTCAGATGTGTTCAATATCAGTTGTCACACGTATGTGGTTCACGGACACGGCATACGGAGGAGGAGTTCAGACGGGATTACTTACCCCACATTAGGAAGGCCTCCCATTCCTCCTCTCAAAGAGCTGCCAAAAGCTCCCAATCAGTGGTGGTGGTGGTGGTGGTCTCAGCTCTCCAACACCCCCCCCTACCCCCAGATAAAGATAATGGGGTGATGTCTGCACTTGCATGTTATGTAACCGACCAGATATGCACATGATCAAAGATGAAGCGATACCCTGACAGAACACTTTCTTCTGGGGCGTTTTGTTAAAAAAGGTATCTGAGATCTGTCTGCGCCCCAAAGATTGCCTGGTTGGTGTGAGTGGAAAGAAGGATCCTTTTAATAATTGCGATCTTTAGAAACTCTTCCATGTCTCACCTCGGACCACGCTCCAGCGAGTCCACTCGCCGCTCCTAAAATAGACCCTGCATTCTGCTCGAAATGAAAGTTGTCACTGAGCCGGGAAACTGAACCTATGTTCCACATTGGGCCGAAACTTAGATTCTGTCCAGTTCTGTCCTATGCGGACAAACTTATTTTAGGTGTGTTTGTGGAATTTACGTTCTACTGTTTCTACTCAACATGTCATTCATTGAGACCAGAACAGATAATATTATATTATTTTCCACACTTTTCAAATATTAATACCTAAGGGTTTACAATGCATCCCTTAAGGATTTAAATGTCTAAACCAAATCCTTTAATAGGGACATTTTCAGAATAAATAAAGGGGTATACGTAATATATAAATCCTAAGCTAAAATATACTTTTTGGGTAAATTCCAATAATATAATAATTTTACTTCTATGATAACAAGGCAACAGCTAGCACAATATAGGCTGATATTTAATGTACTACTTATTCATCACAAATTGTAGACAAAAATATAGACTCCATGGATACAAAAACTAACCATATAGTTAAATCAAATACTGCTGTCAAATAAAGGCAAATGGAGCACTCGTGCAGAGATCCGTCCTTAAGTCATCTTGTTGAACATGAGATGAGGATCCAATAATGTGGACCTAAAGCCAAAAGGGCTACATTTGAAGTAAGAGCCTAAATGAATAGGTCTGAATTAATCGTTTATCTTTTGTTGCTCTACGCTTGATGGATGTACCATCACTTAAACTCATCACAATAGATGCAGAGCGTTTTGTCCGACAAAATAAATCATTCCTATTGTTTAAGGTACATTGATCAATCTAATGGCTCGTAATAGCCACCTAATTGCCACAGAAAAGTGCTCACAAATGGGGCTCAGAATTAGAGATTCAACAGAAAATTCTAATTTCAATGACAAGCGATGATCATATTCAGCTACACATATTTTCTAAAAACAAAAAATAGAAATACTAAATGAGATTTGCTAGTGGGGGGAAATATATATTAGACTAATGTGCTTAAATAGGCCTTAATAGAAATGTATAAATTATTTACCCTTTATAGGCCTACACTATTTTTTCTGTGACATATTGTGTTGTTCTGTGTTGTTCTATTACACGGAGAACCTGCACGTTTAAAGGCAAAATTGGAAAAACACTATAAAAACTAAAACACACTAAAAACACTACTATTAAAATTATTATTCATATTAAATGAAAATAAAATAGTTAACAGCTTTTTGACATATAAATGAATAAATACGTTTTCAAGAGAAAAGAAAGAGAGAGAAAAAATTGTCCTCACACGTTGCATTCTTTCTTTTTTTAAGCAGTCAAATTATTTTCACTTCGTTTGCAACAATCAGCGTTGTTTATGCAGAACGGACATTTAATAGCCTACTGTTAATAGCACTCCACTAAATTGCCATGATTGCTAAAATGAATCAATTTCCTTTGCAGCGTCCAGTATTTGATAAAATTGTTTTTTATTCTCTCCTCTCTCAAGGTGGGGATTTAAAAGAAAAAAAGAGGCTTTAGTCAAATTGCTCTTGCAATGACTGCAGCATTCATGCTCCATAATGGCGGATTATTTGCTCGTTTTAAAAACTCTAATGCTTACACCGTAGATATTTTCTATCCTGGAAATTGCTTTAACTTTTAAAGGGTTGGCGACAAACGTTAGAACAGGTCAATTTGATATAGATACATTATCGCTGCGTGCATTAACAAGCCAATTAGCATGTTGTCTAATTCCCACTGAGTCCACGGCTGCAGAGATCCGAGACAGTAAAGCTGGGAGTAAAAGATAGAATCACTCCTCTTAAATACGTCTCAGAATTAAAATTAATCTTTCATCCAGTCGCGATAAACATTCTGTTTATTACGCTTTTCACTCAGAATGAGATGGTTTTCCATTTTGAATTGGATGGCTTTTCCTTCAAAATAAACTATTAAGAGACAAAAGGACAAGTGGATAATATTATAGTAACACAGCTGTATCCGTTTGAGATCCGTCAGATTCCACAACTTTTGCGTGTTAAATTAAATACTATTTAAAACAAAAATAACACAACATTCAACCACACGCAGGGAGATGCGCTCTTATAATAAACCGAGTTGTTAATTCTCGTGAACCGCGCGTGTGAGAGCGCGTCTGACGCTCTGGAGCGCACGCCTGACGCACGGGCAGAAAGAAGCGCACCCATTCTGCGCGCCCTGACATTTAATATGTGCCCCGTTCATTTAAACGCAGAACACAGCTGCCGTTTTAATTCAACAGCAAATGATTGTAATGTATCCGGTTAAAGTTGTTTGTCTTGACGGCTGCTAGTCAGTGCCTCGCCACGAAGCTGAAAACAGCTGGGGCCAATTTAAAACGCTGCCTAATCCAACATAGGACAAACAACCCGAAGAATGGGAAACGGTTTCACACCACTTCTGTCATAACTTCTGAAACCAGGATTCGTTCTCACTGAATGCCTCACTTAATAAAACCACATTTCCCTGAAAATGCCATACCTTGTTTTTTTTTCTCTTCAAATTGTGATTCCACGTTTATGATTTAATTCATACTCGAAACACATCATTTCCACCGTAGTTGGAGCAAACAGATCACAGCATCGCTCCCGCAACACACCAACACAAATGATTATTACAACTCTTACCTGGTCGGGCCCGCTCACCTGGACTCGTGTCTAGAATGAAAGCAGACATTGATTCCGGACGGCAGAATTATAAAACGTATTTAAAAAATACAAAATCTCATCTCACTTGACAGTCAGAGCGGAGCTGCCCCAACAGATGATTGACGTGAGGCTTTGGGGCGGCGCCCCTCCGCGGTCTGTCCACTGATTGGCTCGCCCTGGCCCCGGCCGGGAACGCCGCCCGCTGATTGGCTGTGCGCGGCCGCCAGCTGTACTTCAAAGAAGACGCTCTCTACAACTAGGTGGAGTGGCGCTGCAGCCGGGAGAGGAATAGTGGGACTCGAGTTAAAACGCCGCCGGAGTGGTTGGAAACGTACACAGCATTGTAGGCAACTTCACCGCAGTACAGACTCTGGATATGGCTACGTCTATACTCGGGGTAAGAGTGTGTTATTGTTCTTGTGTGTGTGTGTGTGTGTGTGTGTGTGTGTGTGTGTGTGTGTGTGTGTGTGTGTGTGTGTGTGTGTGTGTGTGTGTGTGTGTGTGTGCGTGTCTGTGAAGCGATGGGGTTTTGTGTTTATATCCTGGGGAGGAAGTTGTGGTTGTTTACAGGCCAATGCATTCCTATAGAGCGGAAACAAACCTGTGTTATATTAGTGAACAGCTTTCTCTGGAATCATTCGTTTTTTTGTGGTAATCAAGCGGAATTAATTCTATATTTATGTGCTTCTGTGATCACTATCGGCAACTTAACCATAACTTTTGTAAATGCAATGTTTTGCACTAGGCCTGGGCCTATAGCTTTAAAAAAATATATATTAGGCCTATAATTTCATTATAGGCCTAATATATATATTTTATCTAATCTGTTATGACTGTATTGCAAAAAACAGCCGTCTTGGCGATGTATTAAACCCAAGCTGTGTTGGGCCTATCAGAAGAACACAAATACAGCCTATATCCAAACTAATGCTAAAATAATAAAATAAAAATACGATCGCTTAGATTCGCGCAAAAGGCGCATTTAAACTCCACGTCCTCCATTACGCAAAACTAAAAGTTTCCACGCCACTTGTGTGTTTGTGTATCTGTGTGTGTGTGTGTGTGTGTGTGTGTGTGTGTGTGTGTGTGTGTGTGTGTGTGTGTGTGTGTGTGTGCGCGCGTGCGTGCGGGGGGGGGGGGACGGGGACGGCTTCATTAAGTTAACTCTCCTTCTCTCACTCCAGGAAGAGCCACGTTTCGGAACTACCCCACTAGCGATGCTGGCGGCAACCTGCAACAAAATTGGCAACACCAGTCCTCTGACCGCTTTACCAGACTCCAGTGCGTTCTCAAAGGGTGGATTTCATCCGTGGAAACGGTCTTCCTCCAGCTGCAACTTAGGCTCCAGTCTCCCCGGGTTCGCTGTGGCGACCAGCCGCGCGTCCACAGGACTACCCCCGTCCGGAGGCTCGGGCAGCAACAGCGCCTTCTGCCTGGCCTCCACCTCGCCCACCTCCTCCGCCTTCTCCACCGACTACAGCGGCCTGTTCTCCAACTCGGCGGCGGGAGTCGCGTCCCAAGAGTCGGGACAGTCGGCCTTCATCTCCAAGGTCCACGCCTCGGCCGAGACTCTTTACCCGAGGGTCGGCATGGCGCACCCGTACGAGTCGTGGTACAAGTCGGGCTTCCACTCGACCATCTCCGGCGACGTGACGAACGGCGCGTCCTCGTGGTGGGACGTGCACACCAACCCGGGCTCGTGGCTGGACGTCCAGAACCAGGCGAGCTCGCTGCAGACGTCCCTGCACTCCGGCACGCCCCAGGCCATCCACTCGCAGCTCAGCGGCTACAACCCGGACTTCAGCACCCTCACCCACTCGGCGTTCAGCTCCACGGGCATCAGCCCCTCCGCGTCCCACCTGCTGTCCACAGGCCAGCACCTGCTCACCCAGGAGGGCTTCAAGACGGTCATCCCCGCCTACACGGACGCGTCCGCCGCCAACGCGATGATTTCCGGCGCCAGCTCTGGAATAAGCAGCTCCTCGCGGTCCTCCCGGAGGTACTCGGGGCGGGCGACGTGTGACTGTCCCAATTGCCAGGAGGCCGAGCGTCTGGGCCCCGCCGGGGCGAGCCTTCGGAGGAAGGGACTTCACAGCTGCCACATCCCCGGGTGCGGGAAGGTGTACGGCAAGACGTCGCATCTGAAGGCGCACTTGCGGTGGCACACGGGCGAGCGGCCTTTCGTGTGCAACTGGCTGTTCTGCGGGAAGCGGTTCACGCGCTCCGACGAGCTGCAGAGACACCTGCGCACGCACACCGGCGAGAAGCGCTTCGCGTGCCCCGTGTGCAACAAGCGCTTCATGCGGAGCGACCACCTGAGCAAGCACATCAAAACACACACGGCCGGCGGCGGAGGGAGCAAAAAGGGGAGCGACAGTGACACCGACACGAGTAACCTGGAGACCCCGCGGTCCGGGTCCCCCGAACTCATCTTAGAGGGGGTCCACCCCCGGATCACCATTAAGGACCAGTCGCCCCACGACGAGCCCTAGTGACGTGACCTCCCCTTTACCGAACCTAATAATTGAATCTGCACAGCATTGAAAACGGGTCTGTTTGAAAAGACGATAATCGAGAAAAAAAATATTGCGTTACGGAGGCGTTTTGCAAAAGCATAGAAAAAAAACATTTCTGTTCACCTTTAATACCGAATATTATACTGCGCTGAAACCATCTGTGGAAATGCAGAGCTGAAGGCCTGTGGGTGTCTGAGGACAGGGAGAGGGTCTGCAGTTGAGAGGGGTCTTGCAGTGAGATGGGGTCTGCAGTGATATGGGTCTTGCAGGGAGAGGGTCTGCAGTGAGGGGGTCTTGCAGTGATATGGTCTGCATTGATATGGGTCTGCAGTGAGAAGGGTCTGCAGTGATATGGGTCTGCATTGATATGGGTCTTACAGTGAGAACGGTCTGCAGGATGGCCGCCAAACCTGTTGGAGTCGGTGGGACAATGTGAGTGGCTTCTTGTACATGACGGCTGACTATGTGTTCTTTTCCATGTCGATGTTCTGCTTGTTTTATTCGTGTTTGGTGAACCTGACATCAGGGAGTTTCATTTCGACGCACTTTGTGGATATGTATGTAAAAACAGCTTTTTTCAAAAAATGAAACTGAGTTAACCTTTTTTTTCTTTGCTAAAATATATAAATGTTTACCTGTATAAAGTCACACGTATAAGCCTTTCATTAAAATGTCTAAAAAAGAAACCGAGGCGGTAATTGAGTGATATAGATTTTATATATATTTTTGCCCCATTTTCACGTTTTTTATTCTATCAGGTATCCAACATCAGCACCAACTATGTCCTCTGCGGAATAAATCAATGTTCAATTCCCCGGAAAAGAGATTTCACGCCTAAATGAAACTCGTGTTAAACGGTAATAATTATGACTCCGAGCACACAACAGCCCCATGTGTCTTGTATTCGCGATTAGGGATTCGT
The DNA here is from genome assembly GCF_964030765.1 of Micromesistius poutassou. NCBI lineage: Eukaryota > Metazoa > Chordata > Actinopteri > Gadiformes > Gadidae > Micromesistius > Micromesistius poutassou. The sequence goes on along the minus strand of NC_140284.1, from coordinate 10,051,914 downwards.
GTCTTATCAAATATCTAATTAATCTCCGAGACATCTTTTGTTCAGCCTCACTTTATCCGGGCCCTTCCGTGGGGGGTTGGCGACAAAGGACCCCTGAATATTTATTCTAATTGTCCAAATTAACTGCCTCCATTTGCATATCGAGCGGTGGATGGTGCACGGAGGATAAAAACACGGCTCTAACTGTAACTGAGAGGGGGGGGCCATGTTCCGGGGAACAGGTCTCCAACCTTCTGAAAGTAGAGAGGCCAGAAGCCACATGCTTAATGCCGCGTCCGGAGCACCTCTGCGCGGGGAGCGGTCAGAATGCTCCGCGTGCAGAGGCGCTCAGACGCGGCATTAGCACATGGCTTCTGGCCTCTCCTCCGCGTGCTGCTATTTGAATAACTGTGGCCCCCCGTTGTTGAATGGGGTTCGAGGAGGCTCCCAGGGCTCTTTGTGCGGAGGCAGTGCAGCGTCCGATTCCCAAAGAAAAAGCCCGGGAATAATTACAGCGCGGGGCCTGGGAACACAGAGGAGCAGCGTCTCGTGCTGTCCAGACGCTCTGAAAAGGAGGTGAAATTGACCAGAAGGCGATAGAAGGGAATTATTGTCGTTTCCTTTTGTCCAACGAGCGTCCCTGCAGCCAGAGTGAAAACTTGAAGGAATTATAATAATGGCAATTGGAAATGTAGGGATAAAATAAAAAATAAAACGTTTTGCTGAAAGCGAAAAAATATATGGGCTATGTTGAATGGTGGCTCATGATTTACAGCAGAATAAATATAGGGCTATATGTTGAATAGTGGCTAATTATTTAAAGCATCAGAATAAATATATAGGGCTATATATTGAATAGTGTCTTATTATTTAAAGCATCAGAATAAATATATAGGGATGTTGAATAGTGGCTTATTATTTAAAGCATCAGAATAAATATATAGGGATGTTGAATAGTGGCTTATTATTTAAAGCATCAGAATAAATATATAGACATATATGTTGAATAGTGGCTTATTATTTAGGCCTAGATGTTGAATGTGGCCTATTATTTACAGCAGAATAAATAGAGGCCTCTGAAATTCAAGTCACAAAAACTGCCTAAAACGTTGGCAAATATTTTCTATATAGTTCTGATGTTTTATTAAATGTATTAAATTTATTTATTTGCGTTTTAAATAAAAAATAAAATAGGTATTCCGTTTTAATATTAACTAATCAACGTTCAATCTGATTAATAGAACAATTAATTTTAAGTTTGTTGGGATATAGCAAAGAATATTGCTTGATTTCTATGGGATGTGCACATGTGATCTTTACACCAATAACATCTTCATCATTAGACGCAAGGTCGACAAAACGTTGACTTTTCCATTTTGTTAAGACTCGTCGAACAGCACCGAGAATGAGTCTATGCCTATGGTTTTATCTAGGCATACATGTCTATGGTTTTATTTGCAGGTCTAGGTCTGCTCAAGCTGTGATGACAACTTCTAAAAACATTCACAACATCACTTTAACGACCGAATCCGAGTCACGGAGTCATTTAGATCAGGCCTTTCCTGCAAAAATGTCAATATTTTCCATTTCGATATTCAGATGCAAAACAATTCAATTCAAGCCGTCCAGATAATTTATTTTGGATTATCGAACCCAACAATACATCATTTAAACATAATTTAGCAACCACATGTCCATATGTCGCTCATGTAGAATAAAAATACAACTTTGTTCATCATTTATGAACATACATTTTAAACGGATTCCCTGCGAAAAAAAACCGAATTGATAAAGGCATCAGAAAAACGCTGCGATTTAGTTTCTCTATTTAGTAATCAATTAGCCGACGCCTGTCGGCTGCAGCCCAGTCCGCCGTAATCATTTTCTGTCCTTTGCTGCCCTCTACCGACACCAAATATACCGCCTAATACGTTTCTGCGAATGTGAAAACGAGAGCGGTAGCGTTAACTGTTGACTGAAAGTAGCCGATCTTAAAAATAAAATGCCCTGATGACATTTGAAAACTTTTTGTACTATTTAGAAAACTCAGAAAAAAAATCACTTTTTATGGGAGCCCTTCTCTTTTCTCTCTCTATTCCTGCTTCGGCTCCTACTCCTCCTTCTCTCCTCTCGTTCTTTTCTCCCTTCCCCGCTCCTCCCATCTCTGTCACCTCTGTCCCTACCGTGGGCCCTGTCTTTACCCCCATCACCTCTGTGTCCGCCTCTACCGTGTGCCCTGTCTTTATCCCCGTCACTTCTGTCTCTACCTCCATCACCTCTGTCTCTGTCTCTACCGTGGGCCCCATCTCTACCGCCATCACTTCTGTCTCTACCTCCATCACCTCTGTCTCTATCGTGACCCCCATCTCTTCCTCCCTCTCCTCTGTCCCCTCTGTCTCTGTCTCTATGGTGAGCCCCTTCTTTAGCGCTATCCTTTCTGCCTCGGTCCCCATCTTTACCTGCATCCCCTCTGTCCCGGTCTCTACCGTGAGCCGCGTCTTTACCTCCATCACCTCTGTCTCCGTCTCTACCGTGAGCCCCGACATTACCTCCATCCTCTCTGCCCCGGTCCCCGTCTTTACCTGCATCCTCTCTGCCTCGGTCCGGTCCGCTCCTGAGGTCCTGCACTATCCTGGAGCTGCCTCCGTCTCTCTGCCTGTCTCTGCTGGCCTGCCTCTCCCTTGCCTGACCGCCCTCCCACTCGACCTTGACTTCCGGGCTACGCCTTCCACTCTGACCCCCGTCCCTCTCCGACATCTCCGCCATGGTCCGTCTGCTATGAGGGACCCTAACCTCCTCCTCTCTCCCCTCCTCCTCAGGCCTCCTGCAGGAAGTGGGGGGACTCGTAGACCTGCACCTGTTGCCCTCAGTCTTGACGCGCTTCTCGCCCTGGGCCTGCTCTTCCCGGGAGGACTCCTTGGCCCTGGTCTTCCTCCCCTTCTTGCTCTTCTTCTTTCTCTTGTGGCTGTCTGTCTTTCCGTGGCTGCTGCTGGAGTCAGAGTCACTGGCCTCACTGGAGCTGTCACTGGAGTCACTGGAGCTGTCGCTGCTGCTGCTCTCCTGACTCTTCTTGTGCTTCCGCTTGCCCTTCTTCTCCTTCTTCTTCTGTTTCCTGCTCTTGCTTTTCTTTGCCTTCTTCTTTTTCTCCAGCCGATCGAGCTTCCTGTTAAATAAAGACACACTTCCTCTTTAGTTCTCCAGCCAGTGGTTTCGGGAGAACACGGCAATAAGCACCAGCTATATACCAGCACCATATTTAGAAACTAAACATGATTTCTTAACAACATTAAAACTATCATAATCATTATATTCACATTATAACATACATTATACAAAAAGGAAAATAAAGCTAACAAGATTTTATACATGACACGGTTATAATAAAGAATGCACGCAATATTAAAAGCATGGATGTAGGCTTAACAGAACGACAGCCAGACATCCGTCACAACACGACACAAAGGATGGTTCAGAGCAGGCCTACCGTAGGAGCTTCTGCTTCTGCTTGGTGGAGAGCGACTTGAGGAATTCTACCTCAGGGTCCTCCTCCTCCTCACTCGCCACGTATTCCTAGGAAAAAACATCAGTCCAAAAATAAACAGCACTGAAACCCACACACGTACATACACCATTATAGACACTGTCATTAATATCTACCAGCAATTCTACAACCCCCTGGGTGTGTGTGTGTGTTGTATATAAGCTACAAGACACAGCAAAAGGTGTATATATTAAAGACAAATCTCACATGCTGCCACACATTGCTAGGAAGGGAACAGTTCATTGCTTTAATCTCAAAACAAACTGGTCTGCAGCAGCAATCATGGTGCAGATGAGGGACCTTCCAAGGACATTGGCTTTCAGGTTGGAGGGGAATGTATATAAGTGGGTTACTGTGTGTGTGTGTGTGTGTGTGTGTGTGTGTGTGTGTGTGTGTGTGTGTGTGTGTGTGTGTGTGTGTGTGTGTGTGTGTGTAGAAGAGGGTAAGCGGGTGCGATTACCTGCGATGGATCACAAAACGTTGCGTTTCTATCAAGGACACATTTTTTCAGGGCAAACCCACTGTTTCGCATCTCTGCCATTAACTCGGAGGGGTGCATCGACGGACCTGTTAGCACAAATCACAGTCTCAGAGTCCCATTGATGTCAGCCCGTGCCAACCACTATCTCCGCAGTAGGAATTTCAGGGGCGGCTTTGTTAACAGAACAGGGCCTCAAATCAACTCACTTCACTTCCGGCTGAGCAAATCATCACAATATCATTCTCTGCCAAAGCAGCCGTTAGGAGAATCAGAATACACAATAATTGCGCTTTTCCTTTGGCACAAATGGGGCGGGGGGTGGGGGGGGCACCATTATGGTACTTCATCTGCAACACCTAGCACTGGACTCTAGCGGGGTAAACACATTACGGTCAAACTCTCTGATTTCAGGAGTCAAATCAGAGCTCCGACTGGAGGAACAGTGCAGTGGAAGGGAGAGGCTCTGTGACTGACTGACACAAAATGTTTCTCGACAAGAGGAGTCTTGCACATAAATACCACCACTTTGTTCACATGTGTATTACAAAGCCAATACAAGACAAGCAATGAATGCGATTGTTTGCGTCACTAATATATATATATATATATATATATATACATACATACACACACACACGTGCACACAAACAAAACAGAATACCGCAAACACATTAATAAAAAATCTATTTTGGAAATTTAAATTAGACATACTTTTAACATGTACATACATATAATATAGTATATTCCTAAAATATATGTCAGATCCAGATCGACAGGCTTGGATTGGGCTGTGTTTGTGCCAATAATATCAGACTACCTGCTGCTTCTTCAGTGGGTGCAGCGCTGGCGTTGATCCCCGACAGCCCGAACAGAGGACACTCTCTGTCCGTGTTCACGTGGCCCCATTTGTGGCATTTGATGCACCTCACATTTCGCACCTGAAGGAAAATCATTGAGCATTGATGCATCCAGTCTACAGGCTACAGTGGATTGATCCAACGGTCTGGCTGCTCAGATTAAACACATTAGAAAACCAAACATCTGCTTTTAAATACTAACAATGATAAATACAGCTTACTAGTAAGCTGTATTTATAATGAGAATACTTCCAGTGTGAAGTATTCTCATTATAATTAATATATTTATATATAATAAGAAATAATACTAATTAGTTATTATAATAATTAATACTTTATTTTAGACTTTGAACTAAACAAAACTTTTTAGTTCGAAACATGATTTTACATCAATAAATAAAATCGAAACCATTTTTTTCACAGCAAGGGTTAACTCACTCACCTGGATTCCAAATGGCTGATCTCTTATAGTCATGTCATCTTTCGCATATCTATATAACAAAGACAATACATTTCATTAATATGAATATTCATGTATACATTTCCTAAATGTCATCATGCGGTCTGTGTGTGTGTTTACTTCTCTCTTGGCGCGCCCTTCTGCCACTCAAACTTGTACTCTGACTCCCCCTCCTGGCAAAGAGACGTATGACAAGCAACACGGTCAGACGGTACATCGTGATAAGAGGCAGAGGTTCTGGAGCCAGCATGCTCATTCCACTCTCTCTGTGCAGATTCTCACCCTGACCAAACTCATAACCAACACTAACCATTTCTTACCCACTATAAAACGTAACCATTCACAACATTTTAGTCTGGGTTTAAGACTAACAAGCAGTTCCATCACTGCTTACATAATAAGACTGGCCTACATTTGAATTATAATGGGAAGTGTAAATTGTCTTACCTCCTTGGTTTCTTCTTCATTATTGATCATAAGAGAAGAATTGTAACAATTAGAAGTCAGATCTGATACTAGAAAGGATGAGACCATTTGTCTTACACAAATCATAAACATAAATAAAATGCAATGGGATTTACCTTTGGATGCTCCGGGAGGAGCCTCATACATGAAGTTCAGACCATTTTTAACGCGATCATCTCCCATTAACACTCTAGAAGAGAACATACATGAAGCACATTAAACAATATGAACATGCAAGACATGCAGTCATTATAAAGTGTGACTTCTAAGAAGACCCATTAGTACGGAGCCCTTGTAATACAAAGGTCCAAGTATGCTTAAAGTGTACAGGTTAAATACATATTCCGTTTCAGTAGAAGAACTGTGCAATGTTGGCCTCACCGGTTGTTGTAGATTTCCTGTTCCTTCGTGTAAGCCGAAAGGAGGTCCTCTTGCTTCTTTTTTTCGAAGGTTATTTTCTGTTCGGCGATCCATACCTACCATAATGATAAGAGAGTACATGTGTGATTCGTGTATTAGACATCTACCTCCGTTCAAATGTACCCTCCCACACACACACACACACACACACACACACACACACACACACACACACACACACACACACACACACACACACACAGGTGCATTTTTTCCCATTAACACTAGTTTGCATGTTTACTTATGTATTCCAACAGAAACGCAGCATGGTGCAGTAAACATACAACTATGTAAACACAACTTCCGGCTGCTAGCCTGATAGCTAGCATGCCAGTTCTTGTGGACAAACACTTACCTTTTTGATATTTGATTTTGAAGCAGGATGAAAATCTTTCTTGCACATGAAGTTCGCAAAGGACTTCCCCATGATTAAGCAGTCACCGACCCAGTTATGTGAGAAGTTGTTAGCGTTAAACAGAGGCTAGCTGCTCGGTAGCACCGCCCCCTGGCGACGTAGATGTCGGTTTAATAATCTACTTTACAGGGGAATCGGAAGTCCGTACGTACTAAACATCAGCAAATAAACATCGCGAGTTACGACTCAATATAATCCACAAAGTCGAACAAAACCACGACACGTCAATGTTATAACATATACGTTTTTAGGCTATGGTTTAGCTCAGGTTCAGATATGAAACTGAGGGGAAGACGACTGCTTCCGGGTCAGAAGGCTAAAGAAGATGTTTTTCTTCCGGGGTTAACAGCGCTGCAGCTCAAATGAAACTGATGTCAGTGACCTGAAATGAAAGTATGAGGTAGTGGACGATCCGTGTGGACAGTAAGCCGACGCTGTCACGACTACTTACAAACTCTTCATATTGCTGACACAGGTAACAGTTACTTTCATTTATATTTTACCTTTAGCAAGATACGAATAGGTTGTTATAGTCATTTAATAATCATTAAATAAAAAACAAAATAAAATAACATAACTTGTTCCACCTAAAACTGAAGTAACCCTGTTTTCAAACAATGCCCTAGATTTAATACATTGCATTGATAACATGTGGTGTATGTTGTGCTTTTCTTCCAAGAATTGTATCTATCCAGAATGTTCCCAACCTCCTGTGACACCTTCGTGGCTCTGCCTCCGTCCACTGAGGGACAGCGAGTTGTGTTCGGGAAGAACGCTGACAGGCCCAGTGATGAGGTTCAGGAGGTAGTCTACTTCCCTCCCAAAGACTATGACCCAGGGACGAAGTTGGAGGTAAATAAACTATTTCACACAATACAATTTGTTAAATTAGTGTTCAGTCGTTAATACTTTGTTTTCTTTCTTACAATTGATGGCTTGATTTCCCGCCTCTCCCCTTCTCTCTGTTAAAAAAGTGTACCTATATAGAGGTGGAGCAAGCAGCCCACACTCATGCAGTGGTTTTGAGCAGACCAGCCTGGTTGTGGGGGGCAGAGATGGGAGCCAATGAGCAGCAGGTGTGCATTGGGAACGAAGCGGTGTGGGGGAGAGAAGGCTGTGATGGGGAAGAGGCTCTGCTGGGCATGGATCTGGTCAGGTAAGCATGCTTATTGTAATACCAGTGTTGGTGCGATTCAGTTGTCCACTCATTGTTGCTTTGACAGGGATATCCTGTGTGGGTTGGCTTTGGGGTACTGTAAACAAAATATAATGTTCCATGAATCACTTTGTGATTATAGAAATCATATACAGAGATACATGCTATTCTGGCTGAATAAAGGATCTATTTACTTCAAATAAAATCCTAACAACATAGTTAATCAAGTAAGTAAGGAAGTAAGTTACATACTAGATTCATCCCCTTGGGGAAATTCCAGTAGCAAAAGACAGTACAGTTGACAAACAACAAAGTGGAAAAACATTAAAAGTCAACCAAATAAGTCAATGAAAGTCAATAGAAAGTGAGCAATATTGCACATGTAATTAAAAAAAGCCAGAGGTAGCTATAAATAAATAAAAATAATGCAATTACACATTGTCCAGTGTGTGTGGGGCTGTGTTGGGGGGGGTCATCATGCTAAGTTCAGTAGAATGCTCGATGCTGAAGCACATCCATACCACGGTCTTGTTTAACAGACTTGGACTGGAGAGAGCCGACACCGCTGAGAAAGCTCTACACGTGATCACTGACCTGCTGGAGAAGCACGGAACGGGAGGCTCCTGCATGGAGGACAACTGTAACTTCACGTACCACAACAGCTTCCTCATCTCCGACCGGACGGAGGCCTGGGTGCTGGAGACCTCCGGGCAGCACTGGGCGGCGGAGAGAGTGACAGGTAGTCAGACGTCATAGCAGTGAATGGACCTCCCTTCGTTGTGAAGGACTTTGCTGTTCTTGAAGCATTACGTTTTCACTGTCATTGTCGTCCATTGGTTGTCCCGCTTGTCAACGAACAAAACATGTTTCTGTTAGCCTCAGGAGCATGCGCCTATGTATGAACCATTGTTTCATTGGTCAACTCTGTCTGTACACACTTTCGTTTCATTGGTCAAGTATGTACAAACAGTCGTTCTATTGGTCAATTACGGCAAAGATATGTTTCATAACCAGAGCTGTCGCCAGAAGCAGGACTGCAGTGTTTGCTAGCTTTCTAATTCTGATCCTTCCAAATTTATGCAAACTGACCCCTTAACATGTCTCCACAATTTCTTTGGATTTACATATGTTTTCTCACACACATGGTTTGACCTACAGCAACATCACACGCATCAAGCATCTTATTTATCATCTCTAGAGGGTTTCCGCAACATCTCAAATGAGTACAGCATCACGACCAGGATGGACAAGGAGCACCCCAAGCTGAGAGAGTACGCCCAGAGTCAAGGCTGGTGGGACGGGGTCTCAGAGTTCAACTTCGCCAAAGCCTACTCCTACATGACCACGGCCCGGATAGAGGCGTCGGACAGCCGCTACTGTGAAGGGAAGAAGATGATGGAGAAAAGCAACGGTGAGTTCATGTACAACATGCCATATAAGAAAAAGAATATTGTATTGTATACAAATGCCTCCTAAGAGAGAAAGTGAAGGTAGTCAGATGTCGTAGTAGAGAATTGGCCTCCCTTCATTGTGAAGGTCACCAGACAAAGCATGTTCCTGTTAGCCTCATGTATGAACTGTTGTTTCATTGGTCAAATATGTATAAACTGAACTTTCTTTGGTCAAGTATGTACAAAAATATGTTTTAGAACCCCTAATGCGGCTCCACCCACTCATGTCTTAACCATGTAGACAAACACGGCCTTGGAGTGACCCAGGCTAGATCCTGACCTGTGGTCATATGCTGCATATCTTTATCTCTCTCTTTCAACCCACTGCCCCGTCTCTCTTCTCTCTCCTGTCCGTAAAATACGCTATTATCTAATGTGTCTCGGAGTCTATATACATACAGCGTAGTGTAAGCGGTGTTGTTTTCTAAACCTGCAGGTCACATCACAGCTCAGACGCTGATGGATATCCTCCGGGACAAGGAGAGCGGAATCAACATGGAGGGGGCCTTCCAGACTGCGGGGAGCATGGTGTCTGTGATCCCCAGGGATCCCGCCCTGCCTGGGGTGCACTACTTCACCGCCACCCCTGACCCCGAAAGGTACAGCGCTCCATGCAGCTCGGTAGTGAGGTGGCAGTGTGAGGTATTAGTAAGGATTAAAGACTTAATTCATCACATGCTCATGATGCATGAACAAGTGTGCCAAGAGTTCCATTCTGGTGCGACAGACTCCACAGGCTTTGCAACATCTATGAGTGCCAAAAGTGTAGGCAAAAAACACGATATAAAATACATTTAAATAAATCAAACATTGTTATCACACTAATTCCTTTTTTTCCCCCATGTTTTACGTCTTCGCACTTAAAAATAGTACTTGGTATAGTGTAGCATCTTATCCTAGCTATCTTTGTTGTATACGGGGAATGGGTTAACCAAACAATTGTAAGTGCTTGGGACTTGGTTCAATAAACGTCCTTACTGTACCGACAGCGATATATTGTTTCTCTTTCTTCTGACAATTGTACTTATTGTAAGTCGCTTTGGATAAAAGCGTCTGCTTAATGTAAATGTACCCCGCCCCCCCCCCCTTATCTCCTTCTGACAGGTCTGTGTTCAAGCCGTTCATATTTGTGCATGATATCAAACAGTTGAAGCATACCTGCTCTCCGTGGTATGGTCAAGACGACCCTGTGAAGCAGAAACCGCGCTTCAAGAGCAAGCCTGATCGGAAACACCCGCTGTTCCTCAAGCACGAAGACGCATCCGCCATCATCGAAGCCAACAAGGTTCGAGATTTTGTTGATTTACCTGAGGAGAGCCTCATAGGTTGAGGGTACTGAGTCGTCTAAATTAACCTGAGGCTTTTCTTCTGTTTGTAACTTTTCAGGAAAAAGGGAAGCAGATTTTGAAGAACATGAGGGATCTGGAGAAGGAGAAGCTGGCTGAGATGGAGATGTTTCTCGTGAAAGGTGTTGACATTGACCACTTGGCCTTAGTGGTGAATCTGTTTTCAGACACGGCCCAGGAAGAGATGGTTGCATATAGTTAAGTGTGAGATAGAAATATATATATTTACGCAATAAAATTTAAAGATGAAACATGACAAACATTTGAAAACGTAAACAATTTAATCTCATAAAATGTTAAAAACGAATTAACTATAACTATATTTGAATGTCAACCTCAGCCTAATTGATCTAGATCCAATTTTATTTTACAAAACAACTTCAGATAACAAGTTCATTAACATTAGTTTATTAATATGCAAATGTACTACCTGCAGCCCATTCTCTCTCATTAAAATGATCAAACATGCGCATGGCATAATTCAGTGAATTTATTTCCCTTAACTTGTTTTTTAATAAAAACATTTTTTGAAACTGGTCAGTCATTACAATGTATTGAGATTAGCTCGCAATGGATTTAGCTGCTGAAGCAGCAGCTATCATAGCCCGCTATGACATTCCAATAAAAGGCACATTTGACTTCCTGTGTGTCACACGCACCAGCCGTCCACTACAGACCGCAGAGTGCTACAATCATTGTATATTAATTTTGTATATAATGAAAACACGTCGCTAATAAATACAAATAAAATACATGCTTCTTGATGCCCATTAAAACAATTTCCACAGAATCAGTAGTACTCAATAATGTCCATTATTCTTTCTTTTTTTTTTGTAAAAGCTAAAAATAAATAAAAGTATTACTGATCCCTGAGCTAGTTACTAAAAAAGCAGCAATTATTTTCTGTCAGCTGGAAGAATTTGTACGTGCGTTCTGATACAGTTGGCCATCAACCACGGGTTTTAGAGGCCGAGAATGTGGCACTTAGTTATTTTTCAGTATGCTTCAGTGCGGTTTCTATTATAACGTACAATCTCAAATTTGGCTTCAAAACCACAAGTTTCAGCTTCAAATGCCGTAGCATGTAGCGCGTGCATAGCGCGTGCGCACACCACGTTTCACCCTTAAGCATCCTTTTTTCCCACTGTCCCTAAGCGCATCCATTAAAAAGACAGCTCACCACCATCAGCGTCTACTACTACGCCGTACAGGCTGAATCTGTGAACCGGTAGTAGAAATTGCTGTCCTGGAAGTCGTGCTCCTGGCGGAGGTGCTGCAGGACACCACCCTGCTGCAGACGGATCCCGTACAGCGTGGCCTCTCCCCGGTCCTGGGCCAGACCCGTCTGCTGGAGCCAGGCCACCAGGTCACTCCCCAGGAAGGTGTGAGTCGCCGTCCGCTCTCCACAACTGCAAGACACAGCGTGTTTACCCCCTGCATCGCCTCAGCTGGATAAAGGGAAGCCGCAAAGCACTGAAGGCGTGTTTGAGTATACTTTTCAGATAATATTTGCATTATGACATTTGGGAAATCTGTAAGCTTTCCGTTGTATACGGGGAAGGGGTTAACCTAACAATTGTTAGTGCTTGGCACTTGGTTCTATGAACATCCTTGTTGTACTGACAGCGATATATTATTGTTTCTCTTTCTCTTTCTTTCAAATGCACTTATTGTAAGTCGCTCTGGATGAAAGCGTCTGCTAAATGTCCTAAATGTAAATGTAAAATGTAAGCAGTCAACAAGCCACGGAGCCATTACCAGCTTGGTATTTCAGTTATTTTATTACAGAGACCGGTCATTAAGGAACGGGTTCACGGTTCAACCCGGTAGGCTGAGGATTGAGGACAGAAGGCAGAACCATTGTGCTGGGAGACCAGTCTTGGCCAGCTCTCTTACCGTCTCTTCTTGACGATGTCCTGGGAACACTGGTCCTTGTGGTATTTCACGAACTGCAAGCAGGTCATCTGGACGTCCACAGGCAGCTCGCTCTGTGGTCGCACTTCCTGCTTCCTCCCGTACCACAGATCATGCCACCTGACATCCCCCACACAAAAAAATATTTGTTAAAATAAATGTACCATAAAAAAATGTCCTAATGTACTAAAACTGAGGTGAGGAGGGGGGTTGATGTACCTTTTCTTAAAGGGCAGGATGATCAAGTGTTTGTCCAGCCCGAACAAAGCGAAGGAGAGGAAACCCTGCAGGGAGGAGGAGAGTACCAGTCAGCGGTTACCACAGTAAAGCAGACTCACGTGGGTACCTGGATCTGGGATCAGTGCCTACCTGTCCATAGTTGATCACAGCGCAGAAGAACTGCAGCTCCAGGTACAGCCGCCCGGGAACATGGTTGAAGAGCAGCCACAGGCAGCTGGACAGGTTCTGCAAAACAGGTCGAAACCGGAAATAGAAACACTGTGTTAAACTGACAGCATTTAATACAGAAACAACTGAAAAGGTCAGTTGTTAATGTTAACACATTTAAATAGAAGAAATTATATTTGTTATATTGTTTTGTTTTAGCTATCAAGATAACATTTTGAATTCCATATACATAGTTGTTAAAAAAACCCTTGTTTCTCATGCAGTGTTGTACAGGGCAGGGCTGAACTAGGCGTTCAGTTAATTATAGCAGTGGTTGATGAGTGAAGGGGGAGTGCTTGTGTTTGCTCACGGCCAGCAGGCTGACTGTCAGAAGCAGGCTGAGCAGGGCGTGTCGGGCCACTTGTCTGTCTGCAACCAGATTTAGCAGCTGCTCCTCCTCTTCTTCGCCCAGCAGACAGTCAGCGACCTCGCAGCTGTTCTCACATTGACCTGCAGGGGGTGGTAGAATGCAACTGAAATTTTGGACTGAGACACTTTAAAATAAATACGAGCGCATAGCCTTTAATTCTAAGAACTGAAGAAAATTTATGATTTGGGATTTAAGAAATAAATGTTATTCTGCTCTAGTGTAAGAAAACCAGATTGTGGCTATCGTTAGTAATCAATAGTAAAAAATTTAAATGTGATGTACCAGCCATTGAAAAAAATAATGTTCTGCCAATGTTTAATGCAAGTAAATTGGCCTTCATTAATCATTGGCCATTGGCTAACAGTACGTCACCTGTGTTTGTTGTAGATGCGTCATTTATGTTTGTGCTGATAATCATATCTGGCATGGGTTCGACTGGTGCACACTCGCACATGTGGCACTCTGATAACAAAGTGAGAAAAAAAAAAACTTATCACAGTCTCAGTACATACTGGTGAACTCAGCTTACACTGTATACAAGCATTTCATATTGGACTTATTGTACTTGGTCACTTGCTAGATTACGTTACACCTGTCATAACATTAAACAGACTTAACTGAAAATACATTTAACCAACCTTTGAGCCTATAATACTTTCCTTTGCACTTCAATATCTTTGTTCCATGACAATCCTCTCTTTGTGGAGAGGAAATACCTATGACTAATACTTCATCAACACACCTTGGCTGCAGGCTTCAATGGTTAAAGTTAACCAAACATTGACTCAGGAGGATTTGACTGATAAGGAACATTTGTGAGAAAATAACAACAACCACAAACACCTGTTGTGTTGATGCTTATTGCTGGGACGACGGGCGAGCTGCCCCTCGGTGGCGGCTCTCTCTCGGACTGCAGCTCCTCTGTGGCCAGGTCTGGCTCCAGGACCTGGTAGTTTGGCTCCCAGCTGCCCCTGCTGAGGCCCACCAGAGCGCCCCCTACCAGCACCAGACTGAGGGCCAGCACCACCGTGCTGCAGATGAGCTGGTGGAGGATGAATAGGTAAGAATAATAATAATAAATGTGTGTGTGCGTGTGCATGTGCGCGTGTGTGCGAGAGAGAGAGAAAAGGGACTTTTTTCAAAGAATATATGAATATATATATATATAGAATATATCTTAACCCTATCTTAAAATAGTTTTTGTATTTGTATTTATATCCCAGCACCAACATTCCGTGACAAATTCCTCGGATTGCTAAAGTTTAATCAGAGAACATCACTGTACCATTTTGTGGTTGTGGTTAAAACATCGGGGGTGGGGTGGGGGGGGGGACCGTACCTGTGGTCTGCCATAGAAAAACGCTGGGTCAATTGTGTAGTCGCCCTCCTCCCCAGAAATCAGTAACACTGCAGTCACTAGGGCAGGAACCCTGTTTAAGGAACAGAGAACAACTTAGGACACGAGTGTCTAGACCTGAGACCAGTGCTCTGTTAAACATTACAACTATTTATTGAATAAATGCACTCTCTGTACACCTTCAAAGAGGTGTAAGATGATAGAAAATGGGTGTGAACCAAACGACTGCGGCATTAAAATGTCTGTTTCAGCTTGTGCAGTTATGATTGACCTGCTGAAATAAAAACTAAATGTATGTGTTAACATGGAAACGCATGTCATAAATAGTGTGCACTCTCCACAACGGAAAGGCAAAAGTGCTGTAGGTACGATTTAAGAGCCACTATTTGAGTGTAATTTGTTATCATTTGCATAGACTTTGAATTTGAAAAATAATTTGCATAAGCTCTGAGAAAATATGAGCTATGTGAAAATATCGGTTTTGAGTTGACTGTGCCTGCCTCTCTACTTGCTGATTTTGATGGCATCTCTTCCCTCATTGGTTTGGGCAATACATCTTGCATGTCAATGCGTGTAATGCAACACTGCTCAGAGGCGGAGAAATGTAAGGATTTACATTTTTCTCATGACATGAGTAGTCTCACCTAGCCTGGGTATACCCATGCTGCCTTGCGCGCAAATACTCTGCTAGGCAGCCTGGATTCAATGGATCCGATTCCCCCCCCAGCGAGGGAACCAATCAAAGAACGGCGGGGGGGGGGGGACGGCGGGGGGGGGGGGGGACGATGTATCTATGCGAAACACCGAAGCTTGTTGTTTGTTTATATCTATGGATCCAACATGGCAGCAGACGAGAAGTAACCTTTTGATGCAGCCTTAGTTTAGGTAGTTTAGAACGCAAGTTAATTTTTAATTGTATTTTTATTGGCTATGAGCTACGTACAGACGCACTTGATAGACAATCATAGCGCCCAATAAACGGCTCTGGGCATTCGTAAACCACTCCTCAAATACGAGAAAATGAACTAACCCTGTTAATGTTAGACTATCAGGTACAACCGGTTTTGCATGTATGCCAGTGTATATGTATGCCTGTGTATATGTGTGTGTCTGTGTGTCTGTGTGTGTGTGTCGTATGCCTGTGTGTGTGTGTGTGTGTGTGTGTGTGTGTGTGTGTGTGTGTGTGTGTGTGTGTGTGTGTGTGTGTGTGTGTGTGTGTGTGTGTGTGTGTGTGTGTGTGTGTGTGTGTGTGTGTGTGTGTTACAGACAGACAGTGACCCACCCCCAGCCTAAGATCACCAGGAGTCCCGGGTAAACCTTGAGTTCATCACTCCTCTTCATCAGCACCAAGCAGAGCACTATGAGTCCTACAACAACACAACAACACGATATCAACTTAATGTCATCCTAATCCATGAGCGCCCAGTGTGTGAGGTGTTTGTACGAGGGCGGTTACCTGGCCATACGTAGGTGCTGTTGAGTGAGGTGAACAGGAGAATAAACGTGAAAACCTTCCCAGTGAAATCATCCGAGCTCCCGGCAAAATTCCACAGGATCATGCCAATGCTGGTTAGGAGCTATCATTACAAAAGGGCCAAACATAAACACCAATGAATCATGACAATAACCAGAAAACTACACCTTGATGAACGGGGGAAGAAAATATAACAGTGGATACTAGTTCTGAATTATAATAAATAAATAGTAGCTTCTAATTTAGGCAGAGAGATTGATTATTTAAAAAGAAAGAAAGAAAGAAAGAAAAAAATGAATGAAAGAAAGAAAGGTTATAGCATAACTGGAATAACTTAAGGGGCGGCATTAGCTCTGGAGGTAGAGCGGGTTTGCTGGTAACGGCAAGGTTGCTGGTTCGATCCCCGGCTTCTCCTAGCTGAGTATCGTGGTGTCCTTGAGCAAGACGCCTCACCCTAATTGCTCCTGATGAGCTGGCTGTCGCCCTGCGTGGTTGACTCCGCCGTCGGTGTGTGAATGTGTGCATGAATGGGTGAATGTCAGTCAACACTGTAAAGCTCTTTGGATAAAAGCGCTATATAAATGAGGACCATTGACTAACCTGGTATGCATTGGGGTTTGGTCATAACAGTAAATAATGAATTGAATAAGAAGTTGCTGAACGTGAAGGAATGCTTGACTCACCTGGGCCAGCAGGAGGTTGACAGTTAACAGGTGAGGCAGTCGCTTGTACTTCTTGCTGAGAAACATGACTGCTATGGTCCAAACCTGTCGCGCAGAGACAAAATACACAGTTACATACAATATCAACAAGATGAAACCAAGATATCTGTTTCATTGGAGCCATTGTGAATGTGCAATGTTGTAACACGTTATTTAAGGAAAATAATAATTACAAAAACTTTTTTAGCAAACATGTATATATATATATATATACTTTCAGCAAGCCATATTCTTATATGGCCCCTTTCTTCTGAAAAAGAAAGTACCCCCCTTTCTTCTGAAAAATGACTTTAAATGGGGAAGTGTTACACATGTCTGAAAGCATTTAGACTTCCCCTTTCACAACTGTGAGCGGGGAAAGAAAGCCTTTCAAGTTTCTGTTCTACCCGTTGATCACTTTTCTGGAAGGAAAGTGTTGTGTGGCCTTAGTAGTTAAAAGTATTTTGATTCCCACTCCCTCGAGTTTAATTGTTCAACCTGACGCAAAACAGATATTACCTGTTCAGTTCTATCCTGTGATCCTGTAATAAATGGCCTTAGTTGCAATAACAATAAACTATAAATAAAACACACTAAACCCAAGGTCTGGCACACACAGATCCCACACACAGAGCCATGAGAGACAAGAGACAACTAACAACAACATGAGTTCACAGCTAGCCGCAGCCACATGGTTCGAGGGACATGACTCACCAACGCCACTAAGCTGACGATGCTAATGTCGAAGCTAACGTTCTGCAGGGACTCCATCAGCAGCTTGGGGTCCATGCCAGGGATGGTCAGCAGCCAGGCCGACACGTACATGATGGGAGCAGAGAGGAAGGTGCTCAACACCATCCCGGAAGTCACCTGCACCACAGAAAGAAACAGACACAGACACAGACACAGACACACACACACACACACACACAAGATTTGAATGTAATTGGTTACGTATACCATCAGCTATTAGTGATTGAAATGTGCTTTGAGAATATCTGTTTCTCGTTGACTATGCCTGCGTCTGTTTGAGACAGATTTAATATTAGACTGCTCCCTGCTAATTTCCGACCAATCAGGGCACCTCTTCCCAGGTTGGTTCGGGGCATCCAACTGTCAATCACAGGTGTATGAAATGTGACACTTCTCAATGGCCCTGCTCAACATAGCGGTGAAGATCTCTCTAAAATCATAACCACAGCAGCTTTAAGCGTACGGCAGTAATCTCGTTGAATCCACCATAGAGGAAGAATAAACACACAGCAGCCACGCACCACTTCCAACTCCATGTTGTAGTGCGCGGCGTAGATGGCCACGCTGGGCGCGGAAGGGAAGACGCCGTAGATGAAGGCATAGTTGGAGAGGCTGGAGTGGTTGGCCGTGCTGGTGTTGGTGTGGTCCAGCAGGTCCACCATGTCCTTACAGATCAGCGGCATCACCAGCCTGACACAGGGAGCGCCACAGGGAGGGGGGGGGGGGTCACCATGACAGCCATACTGCACGGAGAGCTAGCAGAAGCTTAAGGGTCAGCTTAGCTCAGGAGGAGGTATAGTGGGTCGACTAGTTCGACCCGTGTGTCGAGGTGTCCCTGAGCAAGACACCCCACCCTAACTGCTTCCGACGAGCCGGGAGTCGCCTTGCATCGTCGACTCCGCTGTTGTGTGAATGTGTCTATGAACCTTTGTAAGTGGCTTTGGATAAAAGCGTCTGCTAAATACCCTTAATGTATATGTAGAAAACACACACACATATTAGTCAAATGCTTAGACACTCCTGTTTTTATTGCAGGCTTTGATTGGATAAGAATGTCTGCTTGGATGACTAAACGTCAACAATGCATTATATTGTTAAAAGGAATGGGGACTGGGGGACTGAGAGAGCTGAGAGGACTGGTGTTCTTCCTAACTCTGGAGTTATGTGTGTCATGTGTTATCAGTCTCCAAGGTGAAGGTTTGAGCTTGTACAACACAACGAAACAGGCTGTGTTCCTGAAGACCTACTCTGAGGCCATCCTACATTACAAACTACAGGGCTACAAGCAGTTTGTATTCCCTCACTAACAGTTTGTATGTCCACTTACAGCTTGGCAGTCACCAGCAGGATGAGTGCCACGACAGTAGACTTGGTCAGCTTGGTGAGCTGGCCCACCATGGACAGGCCGAGGTAGAACAGGGCCGCTCCCCCGAACGAGTTGGCCAGGCCGTCCACAAAGTCCACCATGAAGGCCGGGACTCTCTGGTGCAGGAGGAAGTGGGCGATGATGCCGATGAAGACCATGAAGACCACCGGGTTCTTCAGCACCTGGAAGAGCACGAGGCCCACGATGGACAGCTTGCTCTGCTGTTGGTCGCCCTGGTTCTTCCACTTCTGCACCTCACAGAAGGCAAAGCCGATGGGGTTGAGGAGCACCAGGGAGATGGGGGCCACCAGGTAGATGTACTGGAGGTACTCCGGGTGGGTGTCCCTGTAGAGGGCGTTGACTGCGGAGCAGTCGGAGAGAGGAAAGGAGAGACCCATGAGAACCGACCGGGTAACCGGACACCAGAGCAAGCTCAGAGCTGAACCATTTGGGACGGATCCGTTACTATCATAACCTTCGAAGCAGCAGCGTTCGTTTGTGTTTCCCTATCAGCTCACTTAGACAAATAAGCATCCAATGGAAGCTGAGAAGGGTGCACAGTATTCCCGAGGCAGAGGAGCAGACACTGATAAGATGTATTGTTATGGGAAAAGACGAAGAATTGGACAACAGACACAGGGATGTGGTGAGGTGTTCAGTACTGACCGATAGGATAGCCCAGAGCAAAATCATTACTCTGAGTGGCAAATATCGAGAAGAGGCCCGCCTTGGAGAAGCGGCTGGCTGGACTGGCGACAAACAAGGTGAGGACGCAGACTATGCAGAACACAGACACTTTGGCGATGAGGACGCTCCACAGAAACGGCCAGATGACGTCCCCGAAGTCCAACTCCACCATGTTCTTAAACAGTAGCGCGGGCAGGGCGAACTTTGACACAAAATTCCCTAGTCCCTTGGCTTGTGTGGACGTGATGATGTTGGCTCTGCCGGCGATGTACCCACACAATATGATTCCGAAGCACTCGAGGAGGGCCGGGAACAGTTTGTTAATGGACATCGTCGCTTGCGCTGCGTGGGGGTCCATGTCTTCCCCCCCGGAGGACGAGTTCCCGCTCATCTCAGTGGCTTCCATGACGATGGATCATGCGTCATGCATGGCCGCAAGGGGGCTTTTATTGTGGTAAAGAATGTCCGCTAGGAAACAAAAGATTTGTCAACCAATGTCAATTTGACAACCTCAAAAGGCAGACACGTACTGTTGTGTTGATTAACAGATGATAAGACAATTTGTTGGTAGACAATTCAGCTCGTATTCCATAACAATGTGGTAAACTCCATAACAATGTGGTAAATACAATTCAGGAATTATTTTCCCTTTCAATTCATTTGAACACATTACTCATTACATTACATCACTGATTACATTACTCATTACATCACACATTCAATGCACGTTTAAACAAAAGCGTAGCCTAGGAGCTTCAACCCCTGCAGAAACAACACAAGGGCATTGTGTGCAGCAGCATTTCTAACGCACTGTGTATTTCAGAAGACTAAAGCACTGGTAGTGCAGCGAGAATAAAGACAACGCATTAAACCATAAGACGTCTTTTAAGGTATAATCAAGAGCGCCTGTGATAGTTATTCTATAGATTATGTATTATGATCGGATGCGGTGTCATCGTTGTCTCTGAACAGTCTCTGAACGTTGTGGGACTATCGTCAACAATGTTTGTTCTCCTTTAACGAGCTGCTATGCAGAACTAGTTCTCTATTTGTGAGAATAACCCGTCATGTTTCGTTCACAACGTTTCATAAAACTTAATGGGAAGCATTCAAATGTACACTTACAGTGTTTGAGTCGCCGGATCCATTTCTCAAATGTGTGTCGCCTCCAACTTTCGCAATCTCTGATTTGACAGATGCCGGAGCCCGGAACCACCCCGGGGGCGGAGCCTCGGCGCTGCCTCGGCGCAGGCGCCGTACGTCACCTTGCGCAACATGATAGATTCATTCAACGGTATAACGTTTATTAAAAAAAAGAAACGTTGGACATAGACTGTGTATCGATTTTTATTAATTGTTTATCTGTTATACACATATCGGTAATTTAAAACCAGTCTTTACATTTTATGGAGTGTTAAATGGGCTCTAGGTTTTTAATAAAAAAAAATACATCATTAGATGAATTCAGTGAATTCATAAAGGTCACATGAAATCCATCTCAAAATGCAAATGGCATGTTCTTGTCAATCTTTAATAAAATGAATAAGTATTTCCTGTAACACCAAATAATGTAATACACAAAACATCCCTCATTACCACAACATAAATATATAATATTATACAACTCATATATTCAAAAATAGGATATGTTCAAAATCAAACACAAAAACAATCCACTATTAGAATATAACAGCAAGCTAAATGTAAATCAAACTAGGCTTTACAGGAAAATGGGGACTTTTATTTTTCTGGCGACATGAAGCAGACCTTTGGAGCCTGGTCTGCCTTCAGGCAAGATTAGGTGTGCCCTGAAATGCTTTGGGATGTAATAACTAATTCTGACTGAGGCTACAGGGAGGCTAATAAGCCACTGAAAAAGGAGTAGTTGATAATTAAAATACAATTAGTTCTGTTTATGAATTGCTTCAGTCTTAATTCATTATTCCACGTAATCAGAGTTAGCTCCACTTTGATACATACTTTTGACCAAAAAACAGATTTTCCAGTAGAATTTAGCTTTTATTGGGAACATCTCTAATAACGTATCCTTCATAATCATTCCCTCCAACTTTGGAAGGCCTTGAATTTCATTTCCTTAGCCCCAAGGAGGCAAACCGCTGCTCTAGAGCATGCTGAGCTCAATCAGACGACCGGCAAACACCCCCAGCGTGCCGATCAGACACACGGCCATGAACACGCACAGCAGGATGTGATCCAGCACCATGGCCACAAACTTCCACTCCTCAGCAGCCTGAGGAACACATGTAAAATAAAGCATGTATTAGTGAGGGAGGCACAGCAATACGCACACATACAGTCTTCTGCCTCACTTCTGTAACGTGAAGAAACAAACGCGGCCTACATTGTTGGACTCCTCGTCTGACTTCATGGTCTCGGCGATGTACTTGACCCCCTCGATGGCGCTGCGTACGTCGGGGTTCTTGGTGATGGGCGACTGGAAGGGCATGGCGCTGGGCGTGGGTTTGCCGGAGATGTCTGTGATGTCGAACCCTTCCCCGTACACACACTTGTCCGGCTTGTCCTTGCTCGGCCGCTTCATGGTGGAGAAGAACATGATGTGCGGGATGGTCTCGATGAACACCTGGGAAAGGAGGAGGAAGCAGAGGGCCCGATGAGAAATCTGTTGTAAGGAGTAATGTAAGGAGTAATGTAAGGAGTAATGTGTTCAAATGAATCGAAAACTTAAATTAATTCCTGAATTGTATTTACCACATTGTAATGGAGTTGGATACTTCCCCCTTGTGCTGTTACCTTGTAAACTAAAACTAAAGAAGAACAGCACAGCGCACATGGGAAACAGAAATAAATACAACGTGAACCTGCTAAGGGAAGAACAAATTCGAGAAGACTATAGCACAAAACTCTCCAACAAATATGAAGCTACTAGATCTACTAGAACAGGAGAGAAGCATTGACAAGCAGTGGCAACATATTAAAGACACTATAACATCAACGTGTCAGGAAGCCGTCGGCTACAAGAAATACTAGCCAAAGGAATGGATATCTGCTGAAACATTACAAAAGGTCAAAGTAAGGAAAGAAAAGAAAATTGCAGTAACAAACTGTCTCACTAGAACATCAAAAGCTAAGGCACCTAGTTTGACAAGCTGAACTACATCAACAAACTAGCGGAGGAGGCGGAAGATGCAGCAAGAAACGGAAGCATGAAACAGCTATATGACACCACCAGAAAGCTGTCAGGCAAATACACCAAGCCAGGAAGACCAGTAAAAGATAAAGAAAACACCACCATCAAGAGGGCCAACTCAATCGATGGGCGAAATACTTTGAAGAGCTGCTGAACAGGCCCCCACCAGCAAACTCTCAGGATATCCAACCAGCAGGAAACGATTTCCCCATCAGCTGTGACACACATAGCAGAGCTGAGATTCGGAAAGCAGTACAGAAACTGAAGAGTGGCAAAGCAGCAGGGCCAGATAATATTCCAGCAGAAGCATTAAAGGCTGACTTGGACACTAGTGTAGAAATGCTATATCCATTCTTCAGAAAGGTATGGGATGAAGAAAAACTGCCACCAGACTGGAAAGAGGGCTTTATTAACAAGATCCCCAAGGAAGGTGACCTTGGAAAGTGTGCCAACTATAGAGGGATCTCACTACTCGCGGAGCAGGGAAGGTGATAAATAGAATAATACTGGATAGAATGAAAGACGTAATGGACCAATAACTAAGAGACCAACAAGCAGGATTTAGGAAAAATCAGTAATGCGTCGACTGATTGCCACCCTTCGTATAATCATTGAACAAAACCTTAGAGTGGAACTCCACGTTGTATCAACTTTGTTGACTACGAAAAAACTTTCGATAGCGTGCAACAGAGAGACTGTCTGGAAACTATTGAGAAATCATGGAGTGCCCACTAAACTAGTGAACATGATTAAAAGCAGCTACGAGGGAATGACTTGTAGAGTTATACATGAGGGACAACTCACTAACCAGTTTGCAAAGACAGGGGTTAGATAGGGCTGCCTGTTATCCCCATTCCTGTTTCTCCTAGTCATCGACTGGGTAATGAAAACTGCAACTGAATGAAGGAAAAAAGGAATCCAGTGGACATTATGGACACAACTAGAAGATCTGGATTCCGCAGATGACTTGGCACACAATCACCATCAGATACAAGAGAAGACGACTCTACTCGTAGAAACATCAGCCCAAGTGGGCCTTAACATACATAGGGGAAAAATCATGAGGATGAACACAAATAGGGGGGAGCCAATAACACTCGAAGAAACACAACTGGAAGAAGTGGAGTCTTTTTCCTACTTGGGCAGCATCATCAACAAAGAGGGAGGGACAGATGCAGACATCAGAGCCAGAATAGGAAAGGCAAGGGCAGCCTTCATACAACTGAAGAATATATGGCGCTCAAAGGAGGTACAACAACAAACAAAAATAAGAATCTTCAACTCAAATGTAAAATCAGTCCTGTTCTATGGAGCCCTCGGCTCCATAGAACAGGACTGATTTTACATTTGAGTTGTACCTGGAGAACAACAAATCATATCAAACCATCATAAACGGATGCATGAGAAGA
Source organism: Micromesistius poutassou (assembly GCF_964030765.1). NCBI lineage: Eukaryota > Metazoa > Chordata > Actinopteri > Gadiformes > Gadidae > Micromesistius > Micromesistius poutassou. The sequence goes on along the minus strand of NC_140284.1, from coordinate 10,027,696 downwards.
ATTCTGAAAATCCATTGGCCAGACAAGATCACCAATGAAGACCTGTGGACGAGGACAAAGCAAATACCAGCTAGAGATGAAATCAGACGAAGAAGATGGAGATGGATTGGGCATACTCTTCGTAAACCAAGACAGGCTCTGACGTGGAACCCCCAGGGAAAGAGAAAGAGAGGTCAGCTTAGAAACACCTGGCAGAGGGAGTTCTAGACAGACATCAAAAATATGGGATGCACCTGGTCACAGATAGAAAAGAAAGCCAGTGGCAGAGTTCTCTGGAGATCCTTTGTCGACGGCCTATACCCCCCAAGGGGTGTCAAGGCATAAGAACAAGAAGAATGGAGTTGGACGCAAATGAACTTAATTGTCTACTAACAAATTTTCTATCATCTATTTATCAACACAACAATATGTTTCTGCCTTGTTGTACTCAGGTTCGTCTTAAACCCGTTTCACGTGATCGCCATTAGATGGCGGTATAGCACAAACTATTCAAGTTCAACCTGCGAGGTGTCCTGAAAACTTACCCTGCGGACCCAGTCGGGCATGGTGTGGGTGCTTGGGGAGCGATGGTGGGTGTTGATGACGATGACGGTGATGATGATGGAGGCGATGACGAAGACCATGGTGAAGAGCATGTACTTCCCGATGAGTGGCACGGCGCTGGAGGTGGAGGGGATGAGCTCCACAATGACCAGCAGGAACACCGTGAGAGACAGCAGGACGGAGATGCTCAGGGTCATCTTCTCACCTGCAACAGCCAGAGCATCGATAGGCCTCCTCCTAACACAGTAGTTCTCAAACTATCTTATAGTAACGTTCACCGGCAGATGTATTTTTCAGCCAAGAACCCCTTTCAGAGCTTTAAAACATTTAAGAAGGGGAAAGGATCAATTAGGCTTTTCACATCACTACTCGGGATGACCGGATGATGGAAAGTGATGAAACTACTTCCTAATTTCTCCCTCTCAAAACCACAGGGCGGGTCGGAGCCGGTGTGTTTAAATCCCCCCACTGACCACATTTTGGTTTCTTTTGCTTCCTTTTCCACAGATTCTTTCATATATTGGAAGATTTAAAACCAGTCTTTAATTTTAATGGGTGTTAAATGGGTGCTAGGTTTTTAATTAAAAATATACATTATTAGAATTCATAAAGGTCACATGAAATAACCGCCTCTCCTTTCTCCATGTTTTTAGACATTTTTCAAGTAAGAACCCCCATCAATGTACCCCTTGGTGATCTGCAATCCCCCATTTCAGAACCCCTGTCCTAATACATGCAGCGTTGAGAGCCATGAACCGGCCGGGAATCTATTAGTCTTAAATCAATGAATCAATTGACTGAATGGGACTCTGGGAAGCTGGCTGAACCGGTAAACTATGCAGATGTGTGCAGAGATAGAGGGGGGGGGGGGGGGGGGGGGGTAGGCAGCGTCTTTGAGACACATTGCCAATACTTCTGACACCTCCCTGGCCAAGCGGGAATCCACTTGAACAACTTGACACGCCAACAAATTTCTGTCATTGAGTGTGAAGGTAATCATATTTATGGAATCCTTTTCTTAACGCAATATTTTCCATACCGAGATGAGTGGTCGTCTGATCCCACTGATTTTGTTTGGTTTCGGAAAGAATAAAACACACAAAACAAACGCACACATACATGCACACATACACATGGACACACACACACACACACACACACACACACACACACAGTTGATCCACAAAGGACACCCCCCGGCACTGACATCCCCACATCAGCAGCCATGTTGTCAGTGGCGCCAGCAGAACTACAGCGTGCATGTGATGTATTATACATTAAAGCCGCACTCTGCTTCCAGACATGACAGCACAGAGGGATTCTGGGTAATGAGGCAGACCCCCAGACAGGGAAGGAGGTCTGACTCTGGGCTCGGTGTGAGCCCAGAGTGGTGTAGAATAGAAGCATCACTGCAATTCAAGCCTGTGTTATGATCAGTAACATCAGACCAGCGTACGGAAGAGGAGATGCTGAACGGAGGATCCTTCCAGAAACTAAAGATATCCGTTTTATTATTATGGGATGTGCTTGACACCACCGTCAAGTACATTTCGTTTCAATGTGTCGCTGCTACACATTACAACCAGGCTGGGGAGCAGTTACAGCTCAACTACTGCTACCTCCTGTTGTTCACTGTTGGTTCACGATGAGTCTCTTCTTAGCCCAACTCAACTCAACACATGGCTTTTTAAATGCGCTTCTCGTTTATTACATGCAGGTCGAATCAACGTATTGTTGATTTGAGTATGTTTGATTGTGTTGATGTGTTTCTGTGAGAAACATATCCATTCATTTGACTTGCACGTTATAACAAAGATGAGAAACATATTTCAAAAGCCATGAGTTGAGATGAGTGATCATGAGCTTAAGACGTCAAATGAACATCAAAACGAATGAATCAGCGAGCAAATAAAGAGACTAAACAAACCAACGAGCACAATGAACAACTAAACAGACTGATGACTGAACACATCAGTGTTCCGAACGGCTGAAGCAGGCGGTGGCAGTGACGTACCCGAGTCGGTGGGCAGGTAGAAGACCAGGCCGGTGAGGAAGGAGAAGAGCATGCAGGGGATGATGACGTTGACGATGAAGTAGAGTGGCAGGCGCAGTAAGAGGAAGTGGTAGGTGATGTCCAGGTAGGGCGTGTCGGGGCAGCAGGCGTAGTACACCCAGTGCTTCCAGCTGCGGTAGTCCTTCATCACCCACTCCCCGCTCTCCATGAAGTTGCTGAGGTCGGGCCGGTCGCTGTCCTGGAGGACGGAAGCGTAGTGGCGTGATGTCAGGGCTGTGACACTAACGCTTATCTACTACATTTACATTTAGGGCATTTACCAGACGCTTATCCAAAGCGACTCACAATAAGTACATTTGTCAGAAGAAAGCGAAACAATATATCACTAAGGGGGGAGGCTATGCAGAGTCTAGGTGAACTCTGAGCAAGTGAGTCTTGAGCCGCCATGTTGAAATGACATCATTTAGGTAGTACCTACTGACACCTTACATGCCACTACAGGACACCGTAGCTTCTCCTCCGTCGTTGGAAAGGGAGAGGTGAGGTAGAGGGAGCATTCAGTTGATTGCAATCTGCAATCTCACCCCTAGATGCCACTAAATCCTACACACTGGCCCTTTAAGGTATCTAATTCCCACATAGACATGGGGTCATGTTGTTATAAAACCAGTGTGGCGGTGGGTGTCTCTATCATAGAGTAAAGGAGAGGAGGGTGATGGGTTACTGGTGACTACCAGGGTGTCTCTATCATAGAGTAAAGGAGAGGAGGGCGATGGGTTACTGGTGACTACCAGGGTGTCTCTATCATAGAGTAAAGGAGAGGAGGGCGATGGGTTACTGGTGACGACCAGGGTGTCTCTATTGTAGAGTAAAAGAGAGGAGGGCGATGGGTTACTGGTGACGACCAGGGTGTCTCTATTGTAGAGTAAAGGAGAGAAGGGTGATGGGTTACTGGGTTGATGGTGTCTCTATCATAGAGTAAAGGAGAGGAGATTGATGGGTTACTGATGACCACCAGGGTGTCTATCATAGAGGAGAGGAGAGGAGGGCGATGGGTTACTGGTGACCACCAGGGTGTCTCTATCATAGAGGAGAGGAGGGAGATGGGTTACTGGGTTGATGACCACCAGGGTGCCGTCGTTGGTCCAGGTGCCCAGCTTCATGCTGCAGTTCTGGAGGTCAAAGGGGAAGTGCAGCACGATGATCTCGCAGTAGCTCGCGAAGATGGCGGGCGGGTTCCACGTGATCATGCCCGTGTGCTCCAGCAGCACTTTGGTCTCGTGCACGATGGCGAAGTCGCCGTCAGCGCTGTGGGCGCAGATAAACAACGACAGAGTCAACACGGGGAGGGGAGGGGAGGGGAGGGGGTGGGAGGGAGGGGAGGGAGAGGGTGATGTTAACAGAGGGGGACAGGCAAGGAGCCCGGGGGCCCTGCCATGTCTGCACTCAAACGGCCCCCGACCAGCCAACCAGAACACGGCGTGGCACAGGTTGTCGTGGAAGCAGAGCTGGTTGTTAGGGAGAGAGGGAAACAGCCTGCAGCGTGTCAGAGGCAGCATATGGTGTGACGGAAACGTGCGATGCAGAGGCCAGATTTAGCCTGATGCAATCGGAGCTCTGCCAGTCGGCTTAGCGGCAGAGAAGGGGAGGGGGGCGGTGTGTGTGAACAACACAGGAAATACGCCTCGTCGCGTCTCTCCATTTGTATTTTAAATATGTGCATAAAAAGGGCTGTGAATTAGATGTGAAACGGTGTGAAATCAAATGTGACATGAACGAAGGTATGGATCCGCGTGGATCTGAGCGTGATATGTACTTGTTGTACAAGACGAGGTCAGGCCTCCAGATATCCGTGGACGGGACTCTGATCTTCTTGATTCCGCCGTAGTCTTCTGGATTCCACTGCAGGTTCACGTCCTTCCATTTCTGCGTGACGGACAGGAGACGGGCCGCTGTCAGAAATAACTAGCTGCATTTGCATATGGATTTGCATATGTTTTAATATTCATTGGGTAAAGTAACCATAGGATTTTTTTATGGGGTAAAAAAAAAGGATTTAATAAAAAAAAATCACATTCTCGAATGCCTAATAAAATTCACTTATCACCATTAGATTCAACAATTTGATGAAATTGAGGGATTAACATTTTGTTTAAGAAATGTATTTAAATAGATATACACAACGCAGACCTGTTTCAACCGCACATTGCTGTTGACAATCTGGTTGACCTCATCCTGAAAGTAAAGAAGCAAAAATATGTTTTATTTCAATGTCGACGGCGAACCACACGTCAAGGATGAGGGAGGAATGAATGGGAGCTAAAATAAGGACTGAATGAATCGCGGGCTTACAACACTGATGAGCTGGATGAGCTGGAGACCCACGGTGACGACCACCGGGTCCTTGAAGTGGTGGACCGGACGGACCACCTTGTTGTACCCCGTGAACAGGTTCTGGAACAGCCGCGTCTCATCGGAGGAGGCCAAGGCCGGCCCTGCCGTAACAACACATACGGTTTGTTATGCTAGGCGGAGGTGGATTACTACTGACAGCTGTTAATACCAGACAGTCATCTCCGTTTGGGAATGCATTTGTGCATGTTTTCTTCCTCTGTTGATACTTTTTAAGTGTGTAAGTTAAGTTTAGGTTGTAGCTATTTTATATTCATGCTTTTGGTTGGGCTAGTTTTGAATGAATCTTATGAACAGACACAAAGTAAGTCACACATTATGTATTCCTGTTACATGCGGTATGCGTGTGAAAGTTCAAGTCTATTTTTAAGGATGGTGTTAAAAAAAAACCATTTGCTTCTGTATAGAATTCCAATGTGTAATTATTTACTACATAGTCCAGTGTTACGCTACATAGCCACATGGCAATGGTACTGAACTGGAAAGACGGAGATTGAAAATCAATAAAAGAGTGAAATATGTATTATAACAAAATAATATATGATGTTTAAAAAAAAAATTGAATGTGTGTTAACAAAGTAAGAAATATACAAGAATAGGCCGTAATACACATGGAATAAGATGGCAAAGCTAAGCAGAGGTGAGGGTCAGTAAAGAGATTGTATTTCACCAGAAATGTGCTTCACATATTCAACATGAGCCAGAGATCGTGTCCTGTTTCAACTTGACCTTGGAACCCCGGGCCAGTTGGCAACATTAGAACAATGATCAGGCGTATTAGAATAAACTTCCACTGTACAGTAGAACAACGCAGAGGAACTGATATAAACGTGTGGTGAGCATGTGTGTGTTTTCCCCACACATGGCCCTGTCAATCAAACACGCTAGACAAGAAACAAATCCTCCAGCGTCCTAGGCAATACAATGATTAAAAAAAACAGTTATAAATACGGCGCATTCATAACAAATACATTGATAACGTATCAGCAGACTCAATACTTTACTCCACCAAGTTCATTCCTAACTGTTACCCAACGTGCTTTGAATATGGCCGCCGTCGCCACTGCTTACCTGCCAAGCACACCAGGTGAAAGAGGAACAACAAACACTCCATTATTCTGGCTTCCCGTCGGAGTATCAGAAGCTACACTGAGCGCCCGGACATTCTGGGAGTGAGCTTCCTCGCGGACTCACCAGTGGACAACTGGTAAGAGTTCTTTACCCCCGCTCTAACTTTGAGCCCCAGGCCGATGTGTGTCATTTGACAGCCGGGCATTCTCGAGCATCTGAGTGATAAAGTATCCCGTAAGCAAGAGGGCTTATTATGGGATACCTTATAGCCAGCTGACTTATCTAGCTGTCGGAGTGGGACATCGCCTGGCTGCTTGTGAAAGGACAGGCTTGTGTAGCCTGTAGTAGTTCAATCAATAGATCAAGAGATGTTATATTTTGATTATGTTCCTTTTAATACAAAGTCCATTTTAAACTAAACTAAAACTACCATTTTCTCTCACTCTCTCTCTCTCTCTCTCGCTCTCTCTCTCTCTCTGTCTGTCTCTCATCTCTGACTCCCTCTGCCTGTCTACATCTCTCTCTCTTCTCTCTCTCTCTCTCTCTCTCTCTCTTTCGCTCTCTCTCTCCACCTGTGCTAGCCTGCTGTGGGCCGGCCGTGGGTCGGTCAACTCCATCTTCTCCCTGTCACTCAGCCACCAGCCTCATCCATCTCACTTAACCACCCATCCCCATTCTGGCCAAGCCTGAATTAAGAGCGATTCCTTTCAAACCTTTCAATTTCCCCCCCCACCCTCGCGACCTTCAAGACCCCTCCCCCATTGTAGCCGGACACGCCCCCCCCCCCCCCTCCCCCTCTCATCAGGACCACCTGACCTGAGACGACCTGGGAGGCCACAGTTCACCCTTCCCTCTCACACAGCCTACCAGCCATCATCGAAACCATCCATTTGCCACCATTTTCTTTCTCATTATTTTCCTGTATTAATTAACCAGCTTTTCATCATCCCGGGTTCCCGTCTTGCCGTTTTCCGTACATGACCTATATTTTAAATCTCTGCTTTGATACAAAGAGTAATTGAAGCTAAATAATTATAACAGTGCAGATTGCAGTGGGGGAGAGCATTTGGCGACATGCTGGCTGCGATTGAGTCTCTTTGAAGATCTGGATTATGCTGAACCAATGAGGATTAGGGCTGGCATGGGGGAGATTATTATTAATGCACGTTGGCATTATAAATATATATCGAGGGATGGTCATACTGGAAAAGGTACTAACATTGAACAGAGATGTAAGCACTTTACAAATTAATATCTGAATTTGTCATTTATTTACATTTTTAAGTAGGTCTTAATTTCTTTATTCAAGAAAACCAGATGTCATAAATAAATCGGGATTAAAATGTATTTTGTTATAAAATACATTCATGATGAGGTGAAATTAACTTGTTTTTTTCATATTTTATAGTATTGATCCTTGACAATGTCAAAGTCAAAATTACAAAACGGATGGAGAGAAACAAGATCACACACTATGCGATATAGTGGAACAAATGTCGACTTCAGCTCAGTGAACTGGTCGGTTTGGCATTTATCAACATTTGGAAATATAGGTCAACCCCCCTGCTGGAGGAACTGGGAACTGTCCAATGAACACAGAGGTCAGCTCCATCCTGGCTCACGGCTATTCTAGAGTATTACATTCATGTAAATAAAACCCGGGATTGTTATTGTTATTATAATGTGCACTATATATGGAAACCATTCCTGAAACGACGGCTCTGCTCTGCTATCATAACAGCAGTGAAGCCATGATAAGCATCTCCTCGGTTTGATCTGTGACCATCAGATAAAGGCCTATAGACACATGTGACTAAAGATTGATTATTCTGCTCTGAAAGGCTGGATGGTTACGAAAGAAAACTAATATTTCTGCACAATCAACAAAGACAGGTTGGGATTTGACTACCATTAAATCAACATCATGATTTCTTATCGCTGATAGAAAGCGACACCACAAGTCCAGAACAATATTAGTGAAGGCAGAAGACGACCAAAACATATGTTATGAATCTGAATACCTTTATATAACAAATATAACAAAGATACTAATATAGGCTTCCTTTTTAAATTTCAAACTGGATACGGTTAGCCGGTTTTTACCCTGTCTTTGTTTCTGTAGCCCAAACAAGGGCCTAACACTTTGATCTGGTAATGAGCCACACATAATTGCAGTTAGGCGTGACTGCTTTCCAGAAATCATGTTGAGAGGCGTTCCTTGTGGGTAATTAAAACTCAAATGGATAGCTCCCACGTGACGCAGTGTGTGCAATACATCCAGCAATTAAAAATGTGTGCTGCACGCTGAGAGCTGCGGCAGCGTGAGTTCTGGTCTAATCTCCAGATGAATCCGTCTGATTGATGGGTTTCTGGACGGGGACACAGTCATGTTCACATCTGGGTGCAACCGTTCAGTGTGAATATGCAGATAGCAAAGACAGCGTTGCAAAAAGGAGCGCATGTCTGTGCATTAATGTTGTTTTTTCCGTGCCTGCATTCCATTCCGCCGTTTGCCGCATTCAGATACACGGTATACATAATGTAGTGTTTGTTGATTGAACGTGGATTTGACAGCTTGTAAACATGACGCTCGCTCCATCCGTTGTATCAGAGCCAGGTTTAATAAATTAAATCCGTCATGCAAATGTTATGTACAAAATCATCACAGTAGAAAACATTAATCACAGAAAACGCTGTTTTAACACAAGAAATAGTCAGGCAAATGTAACAAAGCACACATTGATCTTTTTCCCAGGTTTGAAAGGAAAGGCTTGAAAAGGTTATTTAAGTAAAAACCGCGTTGTAAACAAACACATTTTTTAGAGTAAAAAAAGCACAATTAAAAGACCCCCCTTTGCCCAGAAAAAAAGCAGCTTTTCATATCCAGCCAATTAGTGTTTCACAGAAATAACTGCATAATAAGGAGCTAGGATTATGGACCGTAACTACAACAACACCAAAAATAACCCAAATCTAACTGACAATATCTACCAATATAAACACATGCTGGGCAACGACTACAAACTGTTAAAAATAGAAAAAGGACTGCGCACCATGCATGCTGGCCCATCCGCCACCTAAAAATCCCCCGACAAAAATGGGGAGACACACGTAGATACAAACAAGGTGGGGTGCCCCACCTGCACCCCCAAAACACCAGAGAAACAAAAACAAAGTGTTAGGATCAGCACTCGGCTGTCACGAAAAACAAAAACGTATTAAATAACCGTACCGCGAAGTCTTTACAGAAGAAGAATGAAGACGATGAGAATCACCATGCTGAAAACCAAAAAAACAAGCGTGGGTCTTCCTGATGTTCGCTCCGCTCAGAAGAGCACGTCCTCCTTCTTGATGAGCAGCTCCACCACCTGCCTCTGGTAGCGGATGTCGTTGAGGGCCTTCAGGGCGTCCATGTCCGGCGCCTGCATCAGGGTCGGCCCGAAGATGATGGCCAGGTTCTCGGCATTCATCAGGTTGTGCTCTTCGTGGAGCGCCACCCTGTGGAAGGTACGGGTTACAGCCCACTTTAGTGTCACAGTAGAGACAGATAGATGGATACTTTATTTATCCCCTCTGGGAAATTCAGGTATCCAGTAGCTCACAAAGTCAGTCCACAGACAACATCAAAATGGACAAACAGTAAAAGTTAATCCAATAAGTAAATCAAAATTGAGCAATATTGCACGCAATTGAAATTGCATATAAAAAAGAGGTAGATATAAATAACTAAATATTACGCAATTGCACATTGTCCAGTGTGTGCGGGTTCGGGTTGGGGGGGGGGAGAGAGAGGGACAGAGAGAGAGAGCGAGAGAGTCATGATAGGCTACAACCCTCGCCTGAGGTGTTGTGTAGTCTGACGGCTGTGTAACAGCGCTGAGGCCATGTGTGTGTGTGTGTGTGTGGGTCAGGGTTTGGCGTACCGTTTTAAGTGGACCATGAGGTACTGCAGCGTCTCGCTGTGTGACGGGGCCAGCAGGGCGATGGCCTCTCGAAGCGCCTCCAGCCTCTTCTCCGGTTCATCGATCTCTGACACGAAGAAGGGAGCGGTATCGCCGTTAGAACAAAAGCCACCGCGGACCCGAAGAGTCGACTAACTCTATTTTATAAAGGGAACTAGAGTGGAACGCTGCAGATGAAGACTGCTAAACACAACGCTCTTCTGCACTGATGCTGCCCTGGCTTTTCATTTTACATCACCACCGCAGAACCTCATCTCCTGGTACATGACCAGACCAGATAGAGATCTGGCTTTGTATAGTATTATAGTACAGTACAGCACAGTATAGTATAGTATTATAGTACAACACAGTATAGTAAAGTATATTATTATAGTATAGAATTATGGTACAGCACAGTATAGTACTGAATCTATTAGTATCTTAAGGTATAGTATCGTACAGTATAGCACAGTAGTACATTCTAACACAGCACAGTAGCAGCATCTAAAAATAGCCTAGGTGTTCTGTTTAAACACCCATACGTCGTGTTTGGGAGGCTGCGTGATTACTGGTGGCTGTGGAGCAGGCGGGGGGGGGGGGGGGGGGGATAGTTACAGACCACTTCCTCCCAGGAGCAGCCTGACCTATCACCTTCCAGCGAGCCTCCACTCCCCCCTCCTCCCGCGAACGATTACCATGAGTTACCAGCGGCTGACGCAGCAGCACGTGTTCACCCACGTCTCTCTGCTAATTGTCGGCTACGGTGTTGTGGTTACGTAAGGTGGGGCTGACGGATGGGCAGACGTCACACCGGAGAACGCCGTACTTACTGGCAGCCTCGATGAAGCGGGGGTAAGCGTCGTAGGAGATGATGGGGATGGGCAGGTCCCTGAGGTACAGCTTCAGAGCGCCCGTGATGATGTTGATGTCTTCGTAGGCGTCCACCGAGATGTCTGTCTTCTCCCCGTCTGTTGAGAGGAATTAGATGAAACAAAGGAGTAGAGAGAAAGAGAGGAAAGATGAGCTTTGCAGAGAAACCGCCTACGTCAGCACCGCCACGCAGGAATAAAGAGATTGCGCTTCTGCCCGCGAGGAGGAGGAGGAGGAGGAGGAGGAGAAAATAACTCAGAGCCCCCTCTCAGCTCTCTCTGAATATAAAGTGGCTGCTATCACTCGCTCGGCCGGCTTTATTCTGGCTCTCCCACAGACACGCGCGGCGGCGCTACGAGAGCTGGCCTACTTGCTCTGGAGGATGGAACATCACAGGGCTCTGAGCTGGAATGACTGACTCTGTCACGCTTCATCTTCCCCCCACACAGACGCTCGCACTCTGGAATTGGCTTTTTATTTTTCCGCCCGATTTCCAAAAGGTTTGCCTTGAAATGGCTAAAAGTCTAACCAACCAAGCCGGTGTGGGGGTGAAAGCCTATTTCCGGTGGCTCTCCGAGGCCGTAGGGGTGCTGATATGGTGCTGTGTTTAATGAAATTAGAAAATGTTCTTCTGCTTTGTGGAGCACTCTCTCCCCACTCTGCTCTGTCCCGAGTCTGCCCCAGAGAGGAGCCCACTGCTGGGCCTAGGGCTCCCAGATGGATGCTAATCCTCCACAAATATGGCACTTTCTGCCTAATCCCAGATTTTACCTTCCCCCTTATGGCTCTTATGTAAGCACGCCACCGCACGCCACTGGCGGCGGTCGCGTCAAGTATGCTATCCCACACTTATGGGTGGAATGGCAGCGCGGGTGTCACATAGACAAGGACCCAGACAAATAAGTCTATAATATAAATAGCATGTCCCCGTGGATACCTTTGTCAGACGTCATCTTGAAATAATCAATAATACGAATCGCATGTCATCGTGGATACCTCTGTCAAACTCCATCTTGAAATAATCCATAATATAAATCGCATGTCGCCGTGGATACCTTTGTCAAACGCCATCTTGACCTCCTCCACAGACTCGCTGAAGCCTGATATTCTGTACAGGCCCTCGGACTTCAGACCTGGGGAGGGCAGAGCACATTGAGGGGGCGTGAGCAGCGATATCACATTAAGACACTCCATCATGTTGACAATCAGGGAAACGCCCTTGAAAAGCTTTTGAATATGCAGCAGGAAATGAGTGGCGAGACACAATATTGCGGAGGAGAACAATATGGACAAAATCATTTTCCACACCACTGGGCTAAGTAATAAAGACATAAATCAAAAGTGGAATTAGTCGTGTGTTGGAGGGCAGACAATGAGAATGCCATGAGCCTCCTGCATAGCTGAGTGATTCCACTGAACAGGAAACGGGAGAGTCCATTTCTAATTACGTGTGTACAATTACCGACACCATCGCCAGACCCTTCAACCATAACGCTGTGAAATCATAACAACAAGTCAGTTACGAGAACGAGTCCTTCAAATTGATTCATACATCAATAACACATATTTTTAATTGAAAAGAAAGTAAACAAAGGAGTGAATGGAAGGATGGGCGCGAAGCACACAGGGAGGGGCCGAGTGGACATTTCAAATACTAGAAACCCTTCGGACGGCAGTTGGGCGGCCATTTTGTGAACCAACTGACCTCGGGACTCGATCTCCCGTATGCACATGTCCACCACCATGGGCCGCGTCGTGTTGTGGGCCTTCACCAGCGTGGTGAGGTCGCAGCTGTACACCTTGCGCACGTGCTTCAGGTTGGGCTTGCAGTCGTTTGGCACCGCGGCGGAGCATTGTTTGTGCACGTTTATCCCGCAGTCTGTGGAAACAGAGAGAGGATGAGCGGTTTATTGGTGCAATAATCAGAGACAGAAGGATAGAGCGGAACACACACACACACACACACACACACACAGAAAAAGTAAATCTTGTTTGTTCAGATAACAGCTCTGAATTTATTCATGCTTATTAAACGAAGCGATTATTAAATTAATTTAATTATATTCCTATTTAGCCCTGTTTGAATGTATAATTGTGCTTGCTAAGGGCTAAATCCTTTGCCTCAATGTGTGCTCTCAGAATGTCAGTGGAACTCAGGGGAACTGTCCAATAGCGGCGCAGGAAATTGCGGTTGGTCAGCGGCCAGGCGTGTCATTGAAGTCACCTTGAGCACCGGAATAGAATACAGATCTGGGAACAGTCACCTTCACAGCGGCTTGTGTGTCTTTAGCAACCAAGCACAACAAAGGGGCCAGCGAACAGGGAGAGGAAATTACATTTCAGGGGTTCTGTGCCGCTGGTGTGTTCTGGTTCCAGCTGGTACAAAATGAGACCGTGTGGAGAACAGCCCAATGAAAAAAATATAAAGGAAGGAAAATACATAACTAGACAAATTAACAATTCAGTAAATAATAATGAAAAAATATATATTATTCATGGTCTGTCTTAACGTCATTGGATTCCTGATTTAATGATGATGTCCACTAAGCAAAAGTAGGGGCATTGATTTCAATTGTGTGTGTGACTGTGTGCGTGTGCTCGCGTGTGTGTTTGTGTGTGTGTTTGTGTGTGAGAGTACATGTGTGTGTGTGCGTGCACATGTGTTGGCTCCAGTGGAGGAAGCCCGGAGCCGGCTGTTCCGGGCAGGTTTCACCTTGTCCAGAACCTTGTCCACAAGCCTGCAGCCCACAGAGAGCTGCTGCAGAGCTCTCTCTCACTCTCTCTCTCTCTCTCTTAGAGGGAAGCTCTTATAGGGAATTAGCAACACACTAAAAACAATGTGGCCTGGAGGAGGGAGAGTTAGCTTCCTTCTCCTCCAGATCCCCGCTCACACACACACACACACACACACACACACACACACACACACACACAGCATTGGAAGCGGAGATGAAGGCGCTGCGGGCTACACCAGACCTAGTTTGCAACACTAAAAGAAATGGGCCAGCTCTTCAGTCAGTGGCTTCTTTTGAGCCTCCTCCAAGCCCTGATGGGGGATTTATTTCCCCCTCTTCTCTCAACAAAGCGCCCCTTGAATTAAATACATCACATCCAATTTTTTTTCTTCTATTTTTGTAAACAAAATAGCAAAAAGAGCAGATATGTTTTTTGTTCTGTTATCGCCAAATATATTTCGGATTAGAGGGGACCCCCAGAGAAATACATGCCGCCTGCATTTATATGCATTGGCTGTGAAATGTAATTACTTTAAGGGATGATTCTCTTAAGGATATGAGACAGGCGAGGTAATGGAGTGGGGGGGGGGGGGGGAGGCCCATGTCATCAGACCCCAGACCTGTTAGTTGGGGAATTGGCCCAATGTTCACATTGACGGCCCAGGGTCCCAGGTGGGAGGGTGGGGGGGGGCGAGGTGGGAGGGGCAGGACCCAAGGGAGACACACACACGCACACACAAACACACACTGTCAAACACACACACACACACACACACACACACACACACACACACACACACACACACACACACACACAGGGGCCAGGAGACAAGAGCAGGCTACTTTACTGCATGGTCAGCTCTGTCTCTGTTACCATGGCGAGGGCTGCTGGTGTGTTTATGGGATGGACTGGGAAGGAAGCCCTTGTTTTTGGAGGAGATGTTTGGACAATGTGATGAAAAAGCGTTGCAGGCTAGGTCGGTGGCGGTTCGCTACCGATCCAATCCACACTCAACCACTATGACAGAAAGATCTGGAGACGCGCCAACAGCCAGGGATTGGACGAGGCGTTGAGTTATGTTTCTGTCCGCTCAGAGCGAGACAGATGAGCTGAGGCTGATGAATCTGAATGCGCATGGAAGTGGAGTTCCTTCCCGTTGGCTCAGAGCTGCTCCTCATTAAGCAGACATGCCATCTTTGTTTTCCTTCAGATGCGTTTTGTGGCTGGGGGGGAGGGGGGCCGTAACTCTGATGAGAAAATGTGGCACAACAATCACCGACAGTGGCAGAGCGCTTGCTTTTTGGCGCCCGGCCAGAAGCAGTTCTCCCCCCCAAACAGAGAGACACCAAGCGACAACAAGAGGGACCCGGGCAGTGGGAGAGGACTTTAGGAATGCTAATGTCTGCTGCTCTGCCCCAGATTCTGGTCGCCATGGTGGAGTACGAAGGAATGGCGAAGAAAGAGCCAACAAGGCCACTTTAAACACAGATGTGGCTCTCTTTCTGCTTTTGTCTGCTTTCTATAACCAGCGCATCAATTATTAATGTCCCAGCTCCCACACATACGTGTGGCCCATTTAGTTCCATCAATAAAACATTCAATATTTTCACCCGATGGTTTGGAAATGAATCTTGGAAGCAGAGATTCACTCCCAATACTGTGTGTTTGTGCAATAATAGGGGGCTAAACATAGATATAATTTAAGGAATACAGTATGTGTGTTAAAAATGATAATCAAAATATATATAATAAAATTAACTAAATAAAAAATATATATTTACACAATATGCAACCAGAATTAAATCCCAATCATAACTAGTAGGGAAACCAAGGCCTGAACTCTGGAGAGATAGATTGAGTTGAATATATTAAACTGAAAACCAGTTTTACCGTTTCATTTCAATGGTACATAAAGCTAGTAGGACAAGCTAGCTAGCCAACAATAGCTTGTTCAGTTTATTAATGGCTCTCTTCCCATTTGTGTAATTTCACAAATATTCCCAAACGGGAACATTGTTAGAAAGGATTAGAACCGCAGACTGCAACAATACAGGCTCTGATATGGACTTACAACAAACCCAATCAATTAGCCGAGAGATCGTTTACGAATAATTCTCCGTTAATTAATTTTACTTCACACAATTTCATGTTCAGATAGAAAGATGTATATATTTCATCTTCATTTTGATCAAGCTGACCTTATTCATTAGCACATAATTAATCCTTTTATGCAACAGCTTTTTCCGTTTGCACTAAATCTCTAATCGATTGCTCAACCAAAAACCCAATCAGATTATAATAACCGTATTAACGCACGGGTGTTGTGCTTTCATTACATCACATGATCGCAGAACGACTCTGAGCCACTGAGGCCCCGTTTCACTCGATTACGCAACCCTGAGTGACCCTTCCAGTGGTGTCAAACTAGTGGTGGGATCACAGGTCAGACTCAGTTAAACGCCTTAGCTCCTATTCAGCCAATATACCGAGCAATACATAAAATATGATGGTTGAACTCAATTCCTCCACGGAAGACAGAGACTATTGCAATATGAGCCCAGAGTTAATTCTGTTATATATACGAGGGCCGGGAGAGACACAATCATGCCTGCGGTTTCATTTAGCTGTTGTTTTATTGAACTGGGGGAGGAGGGGCAAACCATCTTTGCCTGCAATCTCTTTTTCTTGTTTTTATGATTGGATGGCTTTGTACGTTGTATAAACATGCATTTTATGAATGTATGTCTGTTAAATTGTCATCATGTCTGTCTCGCTATGGCTCGTTGTGATAAAGGAGATTTTTGTGGAAAAAAAATCGGACAATAAAGTGATATCTTCTCTAACACCTTGTGTTGTGAAGACCAAAACGTACCTGCACATTTGACACCCTGGGCCACGAGTCCCCACATGAAGTTGGCACAGTGTTCACACCAGTGTGGCCCCCGAAACGTATGGACCTGGAGCACAGAACACAGCGGGTTAGTGTTATTTATACACACAGACTTGTTAAATACTCAATCCTGATAGGTCAATGACGTTCCAAGGGTGGGCATTGTTTTTAAATAACGGGATTGTGGTTTATTCTTTACACAATTGAGAGAGAGAAGAGAGAGATAAGAGAAAGCGCGAGAGAGAGAGAGAGAGAGAGAGAGAGAGAGAGAGAGAGAGAGAGAGAGAGAGGTAGAGAGCGTGCAAGAGTAAGAGAGTGCAAGAGATAGAGAGACAGAGCGAGTAAGAGAAAGAGTGCGAGAGAAAGAGAGTGCAAGAAAGAGAGAGAGAGAGATACAGATTGAAACAGACAGAGAGAGACAGAGTGAGAGAGAAAGCAGATAACAGATATACAGAATATCCCAGGCCGGCTAGATAAGGAAAGCATGATAATAGTCTTGAGTGGGGCAGATTAAGCAGACGACCCTCTGTGTTTGTAAGGATTACCGTTTCAACAGCCACTCAAAATATTAATGATGGTTTACATGGTTAAGCACCCACGATGGAAATAGGCTACGGGGTGATGGAAGGAGAGAGCTGTCGTACTCAAATATGCAATGGAATGAACAACATCGCCAGGTAACAACAACCCAGCCAATCAGGAAGGCCCTAACCAGGCAGGGGAATGGGAATGAGCCAATCCCAATTAGGTGCTTCCCCACATTTGGATAACAAGTAGGCAAGAGGAAGAGGAAGACTAGGGAAACATTCAAATTAAAGATGGAAGATATAGGCCTGCACATGAACTGGTTTGACTACTCAGTCATGTTTTTGTTTGGAAGAAAGAATCACAAGGAAAATCAGGGAGCCAATTTTTCCATTTTTCCTTCTTTTAGGTTAAAATTTGATGTACCACAGAAGTTATATTAACTGTACTTTATGATTTTTTGTGTTCATTGGTAATAAGTAAACCAATAAGAGGCAGGAAATAAGCCAAAAGGAATTCTAACAGTAGCTAGGTCAGATTTCACACTCGACCGGGATGTTACATCATAACATGTCAACAAAACACCAAAGCCCCATGTTGCTTTGTTTCATTCAGTTGTGATCATAACACTCACACCACACGGTAGCTCTCAGGACACCCAAGCTCTCTGAGCAGCATTAGCCTCTTACACAGAGAAAACAACCCATCCTGAAAGGTTTGACGTCATCTGGAAGTCATTAGGTTTGCTGTACAGTGGTACAGTAGCGAGCATCATCTAATAACGATCATTATATCATTATTATACGACCCCGCACGGAAACAGGAAGGAACTGGTGTGCATTAGCGGTGGAACCAAGCCTTTAACAGTTAATGCTTGTGTCCCTTGGTGTTGCTCTATCAGATATCGACAACAGCAGAGTGGAGTGTGAGGGCTGGCCCGACACAAACAGCCCGACAGAGATACAAACACTCACACCGCAATGTGTTCCCCATCCGTCGCCCTAATCCGTCCATCTGCCCCTCTCCACAAACAACACACCCTACCGCCGCACACTTTTACTCTGATAGGAAGCCACTCTGGACAGACCAACACAACAGCTCCTGTTGTTGATCCTCTCACCCACTCACTCACAAACTCCCAACTCCCTCACACACCGAGAGCTGCCAGAGCAGCAGGACACCAAAACAAAACAAGTCAGCCACATCTCCGCCACATCAACTGTCTCAATCAAGTCTCAAAGCCGGAGACGGTTGGACCGTTTAGAGGAATCCCAGTCTTACCTTGAAGTTGTGCACCTTGTCGTACTTGGGGCCGGCGGCGTTCTCTTTCAGTGTGGCTCTGCGGACCAGCGAGGTGAGCTGGGAGTAGGCAAACAGCTTGAGGGGCTGCCAGAGAGCGGCCGGCGGTTTCTGGGGCCCCATCCTCATTCCCAGCGCCGCTGCCAAAATCTCCTCTTGGTTGGCCTCACGCTTGCCCTTCTGCACCAGGGACTTGTCCCCTTTGTGGCCCTCGTAGGCCTCCCTAGACGGCATGCCGGTCGCCGTGGGCGAGTCGAAACACCAGAGGGAAGGGGACGGGAGAGAAGTGTCCGC
Source organism: Micromesistius poutassou (assembly GCF_964030765.1). Classification (NCBI taxonomy): domain Eukaryota; kingdom Metazoa; phylum Chordata; class Actinopteri; order Gadiformes; family Gadidae; genus Micromesistius; species Micromesistius poutassou. Next base: position 10,009,101 of record NC_140284.1, on the reverse strand, counting down.
CGGTGGGAAGTGAGCGGGCCTGGGAGCGGGGGTCTCTTAGAGGGTCTCTTAGAGCGGGTGGGCACCGAGCGCTACTCTCTTCACATCTTCTCCGGGTAAACAAGACATCGGTGTCACACACACACACACACACACACACACACACACACACAAACACACTACACACACAAACAGCCCAGGTTTCAAACCGCAAACATAATCCTCACACCATGAAACGATGGCTCCAGAAGCAAGGCGGTGAAGAAATTTCAGTAAAATCCTGTGACAGCAGATTAAGTGTTCCTCTGCTCAGAGCAGCGCCGGCTCCTATGAAGAGGAGGAGGAGGAGGAGGACTGTGGTGATGATGATGATGATGATGATGATGATGACGATGACGAGAGGCTGAGGGAGATAGGCATCAGCGCCGGGTGCTCATGTGCTCCCCGGGAGCGCGTTGTCTACAGAAGAGTGGAGGCTGAGTTGTGGCTCCGAGCCTATCTGTGCTGTGCAGCTCTGAGATGCTCTCTGGACGGGGGAGACACACTGCACTGTGTCTGATGCTGCCAGAGCGAGGGGGGAGGAGAGGGGAGGCAGAGGAGGAGGGGGGAGGAGCAGGGAGGAGGCGGGCCTGGTAGTATTCAGCAGCGGATTAAACCGGATCACCTCAGCCAATCACAGCGCTGCCTCACACGCTTTTAGAGTTCCCCAGCAGCAGCAGCCACCACCCCCCCACCGCCTGCCTCCATACAGCCAGTCCTCCCAGTCTTTCCAGTTAGGCCAATGCCTGCCTGCCTGCTCAGAGCTGAACTGCGAGTGGGTTGATAATGAGCAATGAATGAGTCATGCGTTGAGAGTGGGCTGCTGCCGTCCACACAGCGCACGACAACAACAAGTGACCGTTGGAGGAGAGAGAGAGAGAGAGAGAGAGGGGGAGAGAGAGAGGGGGGAAGGAGAGAGAGAAAGGGAGAGGGAGAGAGAGAGAGAGAGAGGGAGAGGGAAAGAGAGATAGAGGGGAGAGAGGGAAAGACGGAGAGGGAGAGAAAGGAGGTGATTTTTTAAATCAAGTTGCCACAGTAACGGCTTGTGTTGCTGAAGTACTGAAGAAAGAAAGTAATAAACGAGGCGGAAGCCGCAGAGCACCACTTATACTGGAGCGTGGTGCTGATCCCCCTCAGAGTTCAACTCTCAATACGTGATGAAAAACACTTGAGTTAAATCTCACAACACAAAGGGGAATCACCGCTCTACACAGCTCCATACCTGCTCCTGTTTTATCGATAAGCAAATATCTGTCACACAAAATCGACCCCCAAAAATATCTTCCAAGCAAACAAACTGTAAAATAAAATAAAATGAGCTGACATTGTACATTGACATTTCTACCATTTCTACCATGCAATTCCTTTTGTCTAATCGTCATTATCATTTAAAGACAGCACATGCCAGTGCCTCTCAGCAGCTGATAGTCATAATAATATAATACACTTCTTCATTTCCAAGCGGCTCAAGTCTTTCTGTGTGTGTGTGGGTTTGTGTGTGCGTTCCTGCCTGCATGTGTCCTGCGTGTGTGTGTGTGTGTGTGTGTGTGTATGTGTGTGTGTGTGTGTGTGTGTGAAGGTTTTCCTGCACTGCGGGCTTCTAATTATGTAAGTGAAGAGGATATGCAAATGAGGGCACCAAATATAACCTTCCCCAATTCAGCCCCCCTTCACACTCACAGACGGACGTTCACACACTGAAGAGCAGATTAGCGGAGGTCAGCCGCCTGTTAAACAGATATTACCCAGAGCTTCACCAATCAATACATACGGCTGGGGCTATTGACAGCTATTGCCCCGGCCCCCCACGGAGAGAGGCAAATCAAAATAAATCCAAAAGAAAAGAGGAAGTGGGCGCAGTGGAGGTGAACAAAACAAGCGCTATGAAGATCAGACGTTGCTTCTTCGGATGAAAGCTACTGTGGCTCAATGGGAAAGCTACCTCACCTACACCAGTACCACCCCCCAGGCCACCCCATGATCAGCCCCATCCCCTCCCCCACAACCACCACCCCCACCACACCCATGCCTCCCTCTCCATAGCAGGCGAAACCCAAGTGGTGTGTGTGTGTGTGTGTGTGTGTGTCAGATAAAAGAAACACAACTTGAAAAGGGATCTCTCATGCCGGGCCACTTCAAACACCAGCCCAAAACGTGGGCATTTTAGGAAGCTTTGCCGCGTAATTGCGTTGCCCGCTGCTAAGTGTAGGAAAAGCGTTTGACTCCCAGGATGTGGCTTGGCTTTGAACACGCCTCTAATTGACACTGATTGATTTCCGTACCTTTCTGAGACGCGTCCCAAGCGGGTGCTTCGAGGAGGAGTGGAGGAGAGCGCGGCGTGGCGCTCCTCCAGCCGTCTCGCTCTACAAAGACGTCCGTCTGTGCGCGGCCTGAGACGTGTGAAATCCTCTGAACCATGGGAGCTGTGTGTGTGTGTGTGTGTGTGTGTGTGTGTGTGTTGTAGTGTTGTAGTGTTCTGTGGTTCTAGTGCCAGGGTTCCAGCTCCATTAGGAACAATGAGTTTAAACGACAAAGTGTGTTTGTTGTTTATTTATTATGCTATGGATGTTCTTAATATTGGTGTACAGAATGTGAATGTATTCATGAAGCGTTTTAATGCAAGATATATTGTTGTTTCTCTGACAAATGTACTTGCTGTGATTCGCTTTGGATAAAAGCGCCTGCTAAATTACCTAAATATAAAATGTAAACGATGCTATTAAAATTGCGAAAATCCGCTGAACATTCAAAGCAACACCAAATAGAATACATTCATATTCACAGAAGAACATGAAAATGGGACGAGGCAATGAGGACGATGTACAGAATCCAGGAGACATCACAGAGACAGAGAATAGACTGTCAAATGGGGTCGCATCCTGCCTACTCGATACCGTTTGTTCCATTGTCTACCCACAGAAACAGGGCTAGCTAGCGGAGCCATTAGCCATTAGCCACACTACGAGGTAATGGCTCCGGTTTGTACTGGGTCAGAGTGGTCGTTATGTAAGAAAATGTTCTTTTAATGTTTTGCTGACCCAGCATCCACATAACAGGCCATTAAGGAAACAGCAGACATTCACTCTCATGAACTCTGATGATTTACTGCACTGCACAAGACAAAGCAGGGTTTGAAAGAAGGAGAGAAGGACAGAAAAACAGATGAGAATATAGAGAGGGCTTTGTGTACCCAGATATCGAGAGAAGTTCAGAGAGCACAGAAATAACTCTCTCCCTCTTCCTCGAACCGAAGTAAGGATTAGACGTTACGCAACATTATATAACCTAGAATACATAACTGCGATCGCAGGAAGCAAAACCAGAGCATTATAGTCCTGGGACTGGGAGTCCTGGATCCAGGCCACCTTCCAGTACAAACAGCCCCCCACTGTGGCACCCAGCGTTTGAATCCTGTCCTGAATGACCAATCCTGAGAGCGGATGGGCTGAGTTCTCCATCTCAGTTCAGCCATTGAAGTCGGCACACAAATAGGCGACAACATCCGAGGAATTAGCACCCGAAAATACACCTCTGGGTCTGAAAAACAGAAGGATTCAGGTGATAGAAAAACACCAGAGCGGTAAGGCAGGGACACTATCTCCAGGCAAACCCCCCCCCTTCTTCATACAAAAACAATAAGCACCCCACCAAAAAAAATAACCAGGTTAAAATCACTGGCAGTGTTGCAGGCGGCGCCTAGCTTCCCCCACGCAAACGACACCATATTTTACCAGGACAAACAGATTAGGGGCGGTGGCGGGCCTGTCTATGGCCTGACAGTGATGTATGGCGTGACTGCTATCGCGCTCTGCCATCCAACTGCAAGGTCGCCACGCACCACACACACACACACACTGATTAGAATGCATAGGAACGGGGGATGGCTAATACATGGTGTGTTTTCTATTCCACATAAGAGGAATAGAGAGCAGAACCATGGTTACTGCACGCTACTGTAAGCAGACCGCAGCCGTAGTCTTTAACGGTGTGTTATCTTTAGCCGTCATCACGAGAAACGAACCACAGAGTCACACTGCCTTGGGTTTAGTGGAAGGTCAGAAAACAAATGGGAAACACCATTGATCGAGTAAATGAGGTGGAGAAGGAAAGCACCGCCACAGCAAATGGAAGGGAAATATATATGCGCAGAAAATGACAACGCTGCAGAGGCTGGCTAATACCCTGTGAATGAATTAAAGGAGGAAATTGAAATAGTTCTGATGAAAATATCAGTAACAAACATTATTATTATAAAAAAAAGAAATATATACGTATATATATGGGATTAAATCCCCTGTTGGAATCATATTCAATCAAAAGACTATTGGACTGATTTAAGGTTTGATGTATTAGTGCGGATCAGTAGTGGGGAGGAAGCTTCAGCACAGTTCTCCTCACGTAGAGTAACGTCCTGGTATTATGTAAAGACACCCACAGAACACTCTTTGATCAATCGAGTTCTGAAACTTCACATTTACATAACACACCTTTGCATGTTGTGTTCCCTCCGCCTGTGTGGCACTCAACAAAAGTTTGGTGTGACTCACTCCTCCTGCGTGTGAACAGTCGGAGCGCGTGGGCTGGGATTCATGACGTCTGAACATCATGACGAGGTTCCCTGTCTGTCCGTCGCTCTTTTCTCCCGCTCTTATGCAACCGCGGCGCTCCGCACTCCTCCGCACCGCAGCCCGGAGAGGAGCCACTCACGCTCCCAGCCAGAGGCCTTTCATAACCAATAATTATCACGTTGCACACACACGCCCCAACTCTCCCACAAACACACACACACACACTGCAGAAGCAAACACAAACCTACACATGCAGAAGCACACAAACACAAACACACACACACACACACACACACACATCAGAAGCAAACACAAACCTACACGTGATCAAACACACACACACCAATACATTTACATATCCATCCACACACGCAAACACACACACAAACACAGCATAAGCGCAAAGAAACACCCACACACCCACACACACACACACACATCAGAAGCAAACACAAACCTACACTTGGACAAACACACACACGCGCACCAATACATTTACATATCCATGCACACACTTGTACACCCCCACACACACACACATCAGAAGCAAACACAAACCTAGACTTGGACAAACACACACACGTACACCAATACATTTACATATCCATGCACACACTCGTACACCCACACACACACACACACACTGCATAAGCACACACAAACCTACGCATGCAGAAGCACACACAAACACACACACGTGCACCGACATACATTAACATATCCATGCACACACTGCAGAAGCACACACAAACACATTCACCCACACACATTTACATATGCACACATGCACACACACACACACACACACACACACACACACACACTGCATAAGCAAACACAAACCTACACATGCAGAAGCTCACACAAAACAGAAAGACACACACACACACACACATTAAATCAATACTAAAGTATTTGCAAGCTGGTAAGTCATACATCAATGCGCATTATACATCGTATTGCTAGGCTGTGTTACCGCATTAAAAAAAGAACGAGTGCAGTTTTGTTGTGTAGACTCACATCAAAAATTAGTCATAAGAAAACAAGGCGTGAATAGCAGACAAACCGTTGGAGACACAGTATAGTTGGCTGATCAGCAGACCTCCCAATGAGTCCGACAGTTAGGAGGAACCAGGAGTCCCACAGGGTTGTGTTTCAGCCTTCATGCCACGATGACCGGTGATCAGATAGGAAACCACAAGCTATTTCTTCAGGTCTGCAGATTCACAGGACAGGAAAGACTGAATATCAGCTGTATTGAACTGTGTTGTATAAGTCTATATGTCGATACAAACCAAACCTTATATACAACCACTAACATTGCTGCTACTTCATAACTGTATACACATGGTTCAATACTGTATACCCACTGTTCATTGCAGTATACACACGGTTCATTACTGTATACATACGGTTCAATACTGTATGGTTCATTCCTGTAAACATACAGCTCATTAATGTATACACACGGTTCATTACTGTATACATACACTTCATTACTGTATGGTTCATTACTGTAAACATATTGTTCATTACTGTACGGTTCATTACTGTAAACATCAGTTCATTACTGTATACATACAGTTCATTACTGTATGGTTCATTACTGTAAACATATGGTTGATGACTGTACGGTTAATTCTGTAAACATAGTTAATTACTGTAAACATACGGTTCATTACTGTATACGTACGGTTCATTACTGTATGGTTCATAACTGTATACATACGGTTCATAACTGTACACATACAGTTCATAACTGTATACCTATGGTCCATTACTCTATACAGTCCATTACTGTAAACATATGGTTCATAACTGTATACATACGGATCATAACTGTATACCTACGGTCCATTACTCTATACATACAGTCCATTACTGTAAACATATGGTTCATAACTGTATACATACGGATCATAACTGTATACCTACGGTCCATTACTCTATACATATGGTCCATTACTGTAAACATATGGTCCATAGATGTATACAAACGGTTCATTACTGTATACATACGGTCCATTACTGCGTACATATGTTGCATTACTGTATACATATGGTTCATAACTGTATACATACGGTTCATAACTGTATACAAACGGTTCATAGCTGTATACATACAGTCCATTACTGTATACATACTGCCAGGCGGTCCTGCTGCTGTCGCCAGAGCGTCTGGGCTTAATGCATTTTGGAATGCATACATTTCCGTCCAATCAGAGCAGCTGCTCTGGGTTATTTGGCTTGGGGCTGTTGTCCAATCAGCAGGCACCAGGCCATGAATATCAAATCATTGTGATTTGGAAATAAGAGAACGGCTGGTGGACATCTGGCCCAGCAGAGTCCATGGATCATGTTGTCTCAGGCAGCGGCTGGTTAGCATATCAAAGGCCCCACATGAAAAATGAGGGCAAAAATGGGAAATGGAAAGAATGGATAGAAAAAAAATAAAAACGTTGGTTTGCCCTGTCCAAATGTGAGGTTGAGATTGAATTATTAAGATAAAAGGTTATGGTAAGATACGGTTTTCTGTTCGTTATACACAGAAGCAATTAGCACGCTTTGTTCAAGAAAGTAAGTCATGTAACAGCGTTACAATGAGCTTGTTGTTGCTCAACACACGCACATGCATGCAGAGACACACACACACACACACACCTCCCCGACACACAGACCTCCCGACACCACCACCTCCGCTCCAACTCTCTCCAACACTGTTGAATTAGTTTTGTGAATGGACCAGTACAGGCAGGCCTGCTGGGGAAGCAGTAGGTTCGGTACCGCCGGCCTGGGCCAGCAGCACTGCTCTTGATTACAAGACTCAAAGTGCAATCTCACTTTGGCCTGTTAAACAAAGACAATCTCTCTCTTTTGTGTCCAAACAGCTCCTCCTCCTCTTCCTGCTCTTCATCTGGCTGGGAGGTCTGTCTCCAGAAGACCATCCCTCCACCAAAGTTGAAGAGAGCTAGTGGTGCTGTGTGTTTTCCGCCTGTGTTTGCGTCTGCCGGATGAATAATAACTCAGTCCTGATAAGACCCTGGGAAGCGGAGGCTTCAAAGCCCTCTCTCTGTGGTCTGGCTTAATAACGGCCAGGCCGGTACAGGTTCCTAATGGATGCCGTGCAGAGACGGCGTATATACACTGAGAGCCTCAAGGAGGGGGGAAGGAATGTGAAGCTTTTATTTTTCTGTGATGTTTTTTTTATAGAGATCAGGTCATAACAACATGGTTCACTTCCTGGTGCCGCCAACTGTAGTGTTTTCTGATACACCGGGCAGTGAAAAACAACATCAATGAGTTGTATTATTAATGGGGGTTTATTTGTAGATTGGGCTGGGAGTGCGAGCGGACAGGAAGCCATAAAGCTGAAGCCGTTCCTCTGTGGCTGTCCGCCGCCTCTCAGGGCGATATGGACGGAGGAGCCGCCTTAATGGAGTCGGAGATCGGAATCTAATTCACTGCAGGAAGCTATGATTTGATTGAGTGCTGACACACACACACACACACACACACACACACACGCATTCAACCACACACAAATACAGACGTATATACGCACACACAGAGGCAGGCAGTAATGTATTTGAGCACACACAGGCAAACACATAAACACACAAAACCTCACACACACAGGCAGACTCAGACATCCACACACCCACACACAAACACACAGAAGCAGGCACGAAAGTATGCACACACACATACACAGGCAGACCCAGACACACGCGCACACACAGACACACACGCGCTACACACACTAATTCAGAGTTAAATGAAAAATGCAGACATACATCTGTAAACACCCCAAATGGGAGAACGAAATGTAACTAGACTTCAAACAATACAGCCCATCTTTCTGGGCTCCTCAGAAAGATGGGCTCCTCCTCTACAGCTGTGTGGACTGAACAGATTGTCCATTGAAAAGAGGAATATTGGAATTCTGTTACCAAAATAAAAGAACCAGCTGTCAAATCAGACATATGATGGCCTGACAGAAAACCTCACTATTTGACATGTCTTGTAAGGCGGGGAAAGATCAAATGTCGATAGAGCCACCCTAATCCCCCATTATTGCTACTCTGAGCAGGTGGGGAAGCGGAAGGATTTGAGTCGCGGTGAACAAGGCGAGGATGTTTGAACAGAGATATAAATGTAATAAAACTATGACAACACCAACATGGGTGCTGACCAATCAATAGCGACCAGGGCTTATAGCCATATCACCTGGTGACAGGTTGTTCTTTACACAAGGATGCAAACTGTGAAAGCTAATGGAAAAATAGATTGAAATGCCCACTGAGACAATAAAGGTAAAAAATCTGCTATGGCTGAAATCTATCTTCCTTTGACTCAATAAAGAGAGAACGGAAATGAGGAAATATTGTTAATAACTATTATTTTGGAATGTCTTAGAGTGTTTCGTGGAGGGTCCATGTTCAAACTTACATGTTACAGCACATGTTGTAGAATGTACATTTCCCACTTAATCTTAGCCTGCATTCACATGCACGGTGAAAACCGAAGAACAACAAATTCAAAACAAACAAAGTGACAGTGAGGACTGGAGGGACCCCCCCCCCCCCCCCCCCCCCCCCGAACCAGTATAATTTGCCATCACTTCCTATAATGGAGGAATATTAAAAGAGCGATTAGCGTTGTCTTTGTTTGTCCTGATTAAATTAAAGTGCTGGGGTGAAAGCAGCCAGCTGCAGGTTCTGCTAATCAGAGCCACCAATCAGCACGCAGCAGCAGCCACTGCCGCCGCTACTGGGGTGTGAGGTGGGCGGGGGGGATTCAATATCAGTGCAAACCTCATGGACATTATTTCAGGACCCAGGAAGCACAAAGCCCACGTTTGGAGACCGAATCTTACAATTTAGAGGTTATTTTTAGAGGAAATCTATTTTATAATAGTTTAACCTAACAATTGTTAGTGCTTGCACTTGCACGTGCATGTTCTATGAACATACTTACTGTTCCGAGAGCGATATATTGTTTCTCTTTCTTTTGACAAATGTACTTATTGTAAGTCGCTTTTGAAAAAAGCTGCTAAATGCCCTAAATGTAAATGTAATAATGTTTTTTTTGGAGCACAATTAAAGGGTCATTGAAGAATACGATTACAATAATGAAATGTTAGTAGCTTGGAAGAAGGCATGAGGCATGTATACTATAATTATCACAGATCAGATCCACCCCTATATAGGTTAATGTGTTTAAGGGTAGGTATACTGTAGCTACAGGTATATGATGAAGGGAGATGACAATCGGTTTATGCGTTACCCTCAAGGGCACTAAGTGCATCCAAGTGCATCTGATACGTTTACTTAAAGAAAAACATGCACTCATTTCACTCGATGAAGTCATCCAATGGCCTCCAGGAGCCGTCGCTGTCGTCATGACGATACAAAGTGCTGTCTCCCCTCCGCAGCGATGGGGGTGGTGGAGGCGGAGGTGGAAGGGGGGAGGTGGTGGTGGTGGTGGAGGTGGAAGGGGGGAGCTGGTGGTGGTGGAGGTGAGCCTGCAACAGAGAGGCGTTCCTTCATCAGACATCGGGCGTGCCACCGACCACAGAGGAAGGCATGCTGATGTTTTCTTTACTGCCCACCCACTCTCGCTCTATGTACACAGTCCTGAGAGATAGATTAGTTTTCTCTCTGCTGGAGCGTGTTGCCTTTGAGAATGTCTTCCAACATGTTGTTTGGATATGGGAAGAGCGTCTGTATCGTAATCGTTCTCAGCGGTCTCAGACTAGATGTTGCCTTTTGTCTGCAAGTGGTTTTTAATACAAAGGCAGTTAAAATACTTTTTTTTTTACAGAACAGCCACATCAGAGATTGTTGTTTCTCAAGTCATTGACCACGTTCAAATATAAATATGAACACGAAACATGAACGATCATATTGGAAACATTAAAGACCGGGTAAACCAAATTCAGTATTTTTCTTCTTATCATATTAATTAGGCCTTAAATGTGTCCCTCAAAACATGTAAAAAATATTTTTCCCATTCATCATTTCCTTGAGGAGCTAGGCCTCAGAGAATGTTCTGTGTGCAGGTTTAAAATGGGCGGGTCTACATCGAGGACCGCGTTACGTAAAGCGGTCTTACTCACATAAACCCGCCCCCTGCTGCCCTCTAGGTATAAATACATTAACCGCGCACTAGCATTCTGTGGTTTCACCCGTCTATGGTTTTACCGCTCACGAGTCTGGTTTGAATTGTCAGTTTGCAGTTGGCTCTCCGGTGATGGGCGTGGTTTCCTGGCCTGCAGCGCACACGCCCCCACCGTCCTGAGCCAGGGATTACTGCTCATTTTTCATCAACTTTGAAGCATAATTTTATATACTTCGCGATTTTTTTAGTCCTTCAAATTTTGCAGGGTGGTTAATAATATATTTTCCTGTGGTATTATAAACTCAAAACCCATAATTATTTTTGGTTTACCCGGTCTTTAAGACAGAAATGTAACCAGCATTTTATTTTATATTTTGTTTGCATCACCCGACGTTGTCATTAGAGGAACAGTCTGGGTAACTTTAATGACGGAAATAATAAAGCAAAACCAGCATCGAAGAAGAAGAATTATTAACAGCCCGAGTCATTTGATTACATTTGTTATAGCGCCATTCCAGCGGCCCGCTGCACGGCGGGAGGAGGAACACGGGGTGGGGGGGGGGGGTTACGTCTTCACGTCGGCCCGTCACACCGAATTTACGGCCGCCCCATTCGACCCCCATAATATATTTTAAGAGCAGAAGATGCAGAAGACAGACTTTAATGCTGGCAGTAAAAGGGCGAGCGGCGGTCCCTGGTGCCGCCCCGCCGAACCCGGGAGTCACGGTCCGCCTCGCTTCTGAGGAGCGCACAACTCATTAACCGAGCCGCTGCTCTTAAACATTTAACGGTTAAATCGCGGGTTTGTGGCCTTTTCCTCTAATCCCATTAACGCCAGGCAAGCTTAATTCTGGCTTAATTGTGAAAGAAATTGAACGCGGGAGCTTTCCTCTATCAACGCCTCTGCAGCTTTTGTTCCAACACACATCTGGACTTTTTTTCCCCCCGGTTCACGCCTGGCCGGAGTTACTTTAAATCCTGGCGTTAAGATTTATGGAAATCCCATTAAAATGTGACTGACTTGAGTCAACGTAGCAGAAAATATAAGGAAAATAATGAAAGTTACAGATGTGGATGTAGCCGTAAAAATTAAAAGTATGAACATTATAACACAGTAAAAATAAAATGTCGGACACGAGAATAGGCTACAGATGCTGTCGGAATATGCCATATTTTACGACGCAAGCTCTAACGACATCCGTTCCGAATATCATAAAGCCAAAGAAATATACAATATATTTCTCTAATATGAGAACATTCATAGGACGAATCTAAAACAACCATCAACAGTTCATCTCAGAAACAAATGAGAGTGGGGGTGCAGGAGAAAGGGGGGGGGGGGGGGTACAGGAGAAAGAGGGGGTGCTTTAGAAATAGGGGGGCCAGGCGGAAGAGGGGGTGCAGAAGAAAGTGGGGGTACAGAGGAAAGAGAGTGGGCAGGAGAAAGAGGGGGTGCGGGAGAAAAGGGGGGGTGCATTAGAAAGAGGGGGTGCAGGAGAAAGAGGGGGTACAGGGGAAAGAGGGGGAGCAGGAGGAAGACGGGGTGCAGGAGAAAGTGGGGGTGCATTAGACAGAGATGGTGTAGTATGAAAAGAGGGTGCATTAGAAAGTGGGGGTGCAGGAGAAAGAGAAGCAGGAGAAAGAGGGGGAGCAGGAGAAAGAGGGGGTGCAGGAGAAAGAGGGGATTCAGGGGAGACAGCCACTTGAGGCGTCAGTGAGGTGAGACTGAGCGGGTTAGGCCACTCTATCTCCGCCCCCCAGGCGAGCCTCTTTAACGGCATACGTTTAGAGGTAATGGAGCCCACCGCGCTCGGAAAGTCAATCACTGTGCTGATGGTGATGATGAAAATATCTACGATAAATCCCCCGCCTAAAACGGACAAACACTCGTGGATCGGGAGAGTGATGCCCATCTATCTGTCCGTAATGCAGAGGAGGGCATTGCGTTTAACCTTGGATAGGTGCTCAGAGTGTCTTTGCTGGATAATGAGGGAACAAATGAGGCTCAGGCTGCTGCTGCAGATGCTTACTTTGCACATCACCGCCGTGGCTGCAGACCCCTCCCCCACCACGCGCTACAATGGCCCAGCACTCTGGATGAATATTGAGCAGGAATGTTGGAGGTTTCCTACATAATAGGGGCTTCTACTGGAGAATCTGACACACGCACAATACAATGGCGGTGTGTTTTATGATGTGAAACTAGCCTGAAATGGCTGTGTGGAATCACACAGCAACCACACAAAACAACACAACAACACACAGCCTTACACACACACGACAAGCTGCAACCGCACACAACACACAGCATCACACACACAACATGCAGCACACAGCATCACATATACAACGACAAGCTGCAACCACACAACACAAAGCATCACACAACACACAAAACAACACACGGCATCACACACACAACACATAACAAGCTGCCACCAAACACAACACAAAGCATCACAACAACACAGTATCACACACAGCAAACTGCAACTGCATGCAACAAATCATCACAGCAAGACAGCTACACACAGGAACTACACACAGCATGCTCATAAAACGTGATGGAGATATGGCTTATGTTACAAATTAGAAGCCCCAGGCAATACTTAGAGCCTTTTTTCAATTTCAAAATGTAACCTTGACAACCACTTATAAACAACGACTACTAAAAGATGTTTTAAGAAAAAAATTAAGACATGTCCATGAATTACACAAAAAAAAGATACCCGACACGACAGCACAGAAAGAGACAGAGAAAGAGAAAGAAAGAGAAGAAAAAGAGAGACAGAGAAATAGACAGGAGAGAAAGAAAGAGAAAGAGAAGAAAGAGATAGAGACGGAGAAAGAGAAGGAGAAAGGGAAAGACGGAGAAAGAGAAGAAAGAGAAAGAGAAAGAGAAAAGAAAGAAACAGAAACAGAAAGAGTAAGAGACAGAGACAGAGAAAGAGAAAAAGAGACATAATGAGAGAATGAGAAAGTGAGAGTGAGAGAAAGAGAAATAGACAGAAAAAGATTAAAAACAATCCCAGGAGCGGGTTCAATAAAAGCGCGAGGTACAATATGGCGCGCCGTGAGACGGCGGACAGGATAATGAAGAAGCTAATGAGGGGAATCAGCGGCGGCGCTGAGACGATAAATCAACACCACTGTGCCGCCGTGATGGAGGAGCAATCAGAAACAGGGGAGAGCAGGGGACCGCAGAGGGGCCGCGGCTGGGGGGTGGAGGGTCCGGGTGGCGTTAAGACAGGGGATGGAGGAAGTGGACGGAGTGGTTGGGGGGAGGGAGGACATGAGGTAGGGGGTGGTCCTGAGTGGAGGGTGGGGTTGGGTGTATAGTGTAAGAGTGGATGGAGGACGCGAGGCAGATGCTGGGTGGAAGGTTGGGTTGGTGTATGTGAGTGTGTAGGGAGGATACGAGGTAGGGGTGAGGTTGGTGTATAGTGTGAGGGGTGGAGGAAGGTTTGGGGTAGGGGGTGGTGGGTGTGATTGGTGCAATGTAAGGGGGATAGAAAGGATGTGAGGTAGGCGGTGATGCTGGCGGGAAGGTGGGGTCGGTGTATAGTCTGAGGGTGGAGGGAGGATGTCAGGTGGTGGAAATGGGTGGGAGGGCTGGGCAGTGTGTTGGAGCAGCCAGTTTTAATGCTTTGCCCAATGTCAAGAGCAGATGCTTTATGGGAAGGACGAAGCCCCATTAAATACAGAGGAATATAAAGTGGAAGAGCGTTTAATAGAAATTAAGGGATGTAATGTAATAATGATATAAAGACATCATAAAGAGGTCTGGGGTGGGAACTTCAAAAGAGCCAAACTCTGCAGGAAATCCATCCTTCCACCCCCGCTGAAGCAGGAAACCAAATCAATATATACGTGTGGTGCTTTGATCAGCGTTTTCCTGCAGATTTCATCTTCAAGGTATACGAGAGCAATATCCATCCAGGGCACCGAGGAGGCCTCTTTACTGCGTGTATTTTAATAATGATTGGGCCTCATTTGCAGATTGCGGAAGCTGATTAGAATCATCATTTGCGTTTGGCTGATGAATAATGAAGCAGACGCAGACATCTAAAGAGATTTGGGGTTCCTGAACCACCCAGCTGTCTTGGAGCAGAGAACCCCCTTTCCACCTGGGAATAAAACTTACTTCTGCTCAACACAAGACCTTAAGAGCCATTTTGGATTTGGCGTAAATAAATAAAAAACAAAACAGCAGCAAAAACAACAACAAACACTCTGGCCCCCTGCTGCTCTAGCAGGCTGATTTAGCCCGGCTGCGCTGACACCAGCCAAGACTACCAGAGGGGGGGGGGAAGATCATCACCATGTGCACCCAGTGGGGCCGGTGTCTCACGCTATCTACAGGGCGGTCGCAGAGCTCGGGGACTCTCAGTAATTACCAGAACTTGAGAGAATCCCCAGAAAACACAAGAGAGCAGGGTATGCTCCACCGCCCTGCGATTACGAGGCTGCGCCAACAGAACCAGTATGGTCGCACGTTCTGGGCTGCTACCCCGAAAATAAAATAAAATGGTTGTCTCCGGCACAGAACATACAGTCTAGTATATCTCATTACTAATGCATGTAGCGTAGCCTAATTATGAAGCAAGGCACACATATGATGGGAGATTTGAATGACAATGGGGGGGCATACACTGCAGGGTAGGGTGCTGCGGGCAGGGGAGCGCATTGTGTCCACAAATGAGGACGGTTCGGGTTGGGACATAACCAACCGAATTAGCATAATCTGAATTAAATGTAAATCACGCTGTTTCATCTTGGGCTGCAGATAAAAGGGGTTAAAGCCTGTGCTTAAAGCCGCACGCCTCTCCGGGGAGCCAGGGTCTGCGTCGTAGGGCCTTGAGCATGCGTTTTTGCGTTTTAGCTGGCCCAGACATTTACGCTTCTTGACACCCCCTCAAGCAAGGTGGCAGCTTTATTTATTTACGATACGTTTCACGTATACAGGAGGCCCCGCGGACTTAATCCTCGCCCTAATTACGATGGGGGCCAATCTGCTCGGGGGCGAAGTACCTGTCGAGAGTGATAGGAGCAGCATGATGGGGGACGACGGTTCTCCTGCTCGTTTACCGAGAGGGCAGAGGGAGACCCCCCACGGATATCACATCAGCTGCTTTATTCACCGCTGCAATGTTCTTTTTCCCAGGTGATGCTGTGGTTTTATGTAACGCTTCCAGATGTGCCTTTTCAGCCTTCTCTGCAGCACGTCTGGAGAACGTGGAACGGAAAGCAATCAGCCGGTTTTGTTTTCAACCGCATGTCTCCCCCTCGCCAAAGGGGGCGCTGTTTCCAAAAGCAAACTGACAAACAAATAATACAAATAAAGTGATATAGTACAAATAATAAGAGTAATAATACAATTTATAATATTAATGATAAGGAAAATGAGCAGAAGTTAAATAAATTACTCTAAACATAAACATGTGTAAAATATACTGAGGCAAAGAAAGGCATTGAAGAGACGCTGGGGATATAGGCTTACTCCGCCCTATGAATAAAGTTGTATGATAATAGTTCACACGTGATGCGTGACCTATATTTACACATTTGCAATTCCACCCGCTGTGATCAGAGCGCAATCAAAGCTGGCCTAGTTTGACACCACTCAGGAGAGCCAGCACCAGTGGTAAACACACACACACACACACACACACACACACACACACACACACACACACACACACACACACACACACACACACACACACACACACACACATACACGCACACGCACACGGAGAGAGCGGGGGGATGTTTGTTTAACATGCCAATAAAGCAATATTGAATAGAACAGAGAGAGAGAGAGAGAGAGAGAGAGAGAGAGAGAGAGAGAGAGAGAGAGAGAGAGAGAGAGAGAGAGAGAGAGAGAGAGAGAGAGAGAGAGAGAGAGAGAGAGAGAGAGAGAGAGAGAACAACACACAACCATTGTCAGTCAATTACTATTTAGGAACGAGATGAAGATGGCGCCGACTGCTGGTCATTTAGCGCTATTACAGGAAGGGTCATTGATGTCGAGTTAAAATCCCTCAGTATTTTATCTTGGATTATTATTATTATTACTACTTATTACTACTACTATTATTATTACTTTTACTAAATAATAAATACTATATATTGCCTCTATTCAAATATTAAGTCATTGACGAATACATGTATATGTATGACTATAACATGTGGCAAACAACATAATTATGTGATGTCAAATCATCAGTTCTCATCATGAAAATAAAATTTAAATAATTATCAGGACTCTGAAATCATTATATGCAAAAAACGTATTGTGTATATTTACCTTAATATTGAATTACATGATTACAGTTAACTTCTTTTATTCGGTTATTTTTTGTACACCAGATGGCAGAAGAGACCGCGAGAAATTGTTTAGGTCACTGCTTGTAGGCCTATTCCAAATCCAAACGTTGGGTGTCGCAAATGACATTTTTCTTGACACAACATGAATATCTGTTTTCGTCTCATTGAATGATCAGTGAGTTGTGGTTAATGTATTTGAAAAATATAACGCCGGGGATTTAGAGAGATAATAAAAGATTTATTACAACATCTTATCAATTTCATCATATTTTATACAGAACTTTCACAATGAACAAAGTCACTTGCAAAATGGTATATGAGCAGGTAAAATGCAAACAAAAGCATGTATTAAACCCGGTTGAAAAAGAAAACGTTGTTCAATGTTATTCATTTATCTGGTATTATTAAATAAACAGTTAAAATTATCCTACAGAATCTCTATGTCATGCAGATACAGCACATAATGGTAGAGGAAAAACAAATCTACGTTAAAAAGAATGTGTTGGCATCTCAATAAACTACACAGTAGTAAGCCAGTTGAGTCCAGAGAAAAGCAGTTTAACCAAACTATCTATGTTATCGGATCCCACAATTATGGTCGTTCATTGTTAAATTCACAATAGGTCTACTAAGAAGTACTTTTTAATATTAATCATCCTATTTAAGTTGAACCCTTAAATGGTAGTGCATTAATGAAAGCTTTTACAGGTGTGCAACTGGAATAGATCTGTACAGACAGATTTAATGATTCTTCATGCCAATCTTCATTGGCCTAATATCCCCTAACAAGGGATTATCTGACACATGTCAACCTATAAAATCAATGTACAGGACACCTAGAAATCAGAATATCACATTCAACGCATCATCAATGTTGCTGTTTACAACTATAAAAAAAAAGAAAAAGGGTACAATCTAGATTTCAAAGCAAGCAAGAACAAAAAAACGTCCAACTTCAGTTGTCTGTTGGCCACCGTAGCAATTAGCCTTCATTTAGTGAACAGAGAAAGGTTTAAAAGGCAAGCCCTCTCCTCCATCAAGCTATTCCTCACAGGGGACTGTCTTTTAAGACCGACAAGAAACACTAATTAGCGTTAGAAATGTACGTTTTTAAGTAGTAGAAAACATCAATGGCACATGGTCAACACCGACATGGTTGAAGAGAAAGAATGAATGTACAAGTTCTACATGTGCAGTTCATCATAAGGCTATTTTACAAGCAGAGGCAAAAGTTCAACATTCAACCCACTGATTTAACTACGGTACAACCATCCAGTCGGCAAAACATGTAAAAACAGGTTTTCATTTTATTTACGATTTTTTGTGATGTGCTTCTTCTACATCTACAAGCTGCCAGTACTCACCCCACATGTAAAAAGTCAATCTTTAAAAGGCTTAATTCGTCAACGCTCAAAATGTGCAAAATGTAAAATGTGACAGATTCAATTTGTTTTCAGTACAAAGATAGTGCTTTTTAGGAGGGAGGGAATAAATTAAATCAAAGGTAAACCAAATCTCAATGAACACAACAACTTTGGTTAGATCAATTAAAAAATCAACTGAATCTTTTGGCTCATCATCAAAGTCAGAATATGCAATTCAATTAAAATAATTAATAAATCAATAAATAAGTCATACATAGAAAAAAAAAAACAATAATCATTATAAGAAAGACAGAAATAACAGAGAAAAACAAGAAGAACCGAGCTGAGCTGTTAACAGAACCAAGGAAAAACACAAACTGCCGTAGAACATTCCGGTTGTTTCCGTGGCGACGCAGGAGATCAGCTTCCCGAGGGCTGGGAGTGTGCAGCGGCCCCCGGTGGCCGGCCCTCCTCGGTGCGGCGGTCGGGCGCAGAGGGGGCGGAGCTGAGGCCGTCGGAGGTGCTGACGGAGCTGTGCTGGATGGCCTCGTTCTGCGGGCTGCTGGGGACCGACATGTCCTCACAGCTCTCCTCCTTCTCTGAGACTGGGGGCCGGAGGGGGTAAGACACGCGTGGGTGATGGGCCGCGGGTATCGGACGATGGACCAGGGACACACAGACCCAGACGCACGGAGAGCACGCACACACACACACACACACACACACACACACACACACACACAAAGACAGACAGATAGAAAGACAGACAGACAGACGCATCTGCACACACAAACACACAGACAGAAACACGCACACGCACGTGCACGCAGCCCGCATGCACCCACAAACACACAAACATGCATACAAAGACCCATACACAAACACACAGACAGAAACAAAGAGAGACACACAGAC
Source organism: Micromesistius poutassou (assembly GCF_964030765.1). Classification (NCBI taxonomy): domain Eukaryota; kingdom Metazoa; phylum Chordata; class Actinopteri; order Gadiformes; family Gadidae; genus Micromesistius; species Micromesistius poutassou. The sequence goes on along the minus strand of NC_140284.1, from coordinate 9,989,786 downwards.
AGGCACACAAACAGAAAAAGACACACACACAAAAACACACCCACACCACACACACACACACACACACACACACACACACACACACACACACACACACACACACACACACACACACACACACACACACACAGAGGCAGGGAGACAGACGAGCTGACAGACAGGCAGACAGCCCGAGCCCCCGCAGTGCGATGATTGGCTGCGGCCTCGCTGATGTCATCAGTGGCCCCCGTTCAGGAGATAGTTCACGTTTACGAGGCTAATTCAAGGAGGACTTAAAGGGGTTGTTTTGTTTAATCCTGGCGCAGGCCTAATTGGATGTAAAACAGCTATTTGCATGTTGCGTGTGCAACCATTGGATTAATCCCCATAATGCAACTCTCACCCCCCCCCCCCACCACCACCCCCTCCTTTAATTAAAGTTCCAATGTCAATTTAAACCCACATCGTAAGGGCGCGGTACATTCAGGGGCAGGGTTTCCCCTCTACCCTAACTGCCTCCTCATTTGTTTTTTGTTACTGTGCCAACGACTGGCGCGACAGATGATTAGAGCACCTGATTTTAATGATGCCCACACTGGAGAGTTGGGACGACTCGGAGAGTCCAAATGCCACCAGCTGTTCGGCAGTTGCGTTGAATTAATTGGTTCCTGATGAAGAACAAAAAAGCCCTCCTCGACTCTCATGCTCCATCTCATCGCGGAACGAGGAGCACTATGATAATTAATATAGCTAATGATATGGAGTCAGCTGAAATAATTAACGCAGAGGTTTCGGTATTTTTCGAGGATGAGGAGCGGGCTCTTGGTGGCGAAAGGGGAGGTTGCCATGACACAGCGTTATGGGGGGGGGGAAATGGCGTTTGCATCTGCAGACCGGAGACGGATGATTTCGTGAAGGTAGAACGTCAGCCGTGAGCGGCGTTGCCTTCTTAAAACGCCAGCGGGCGTAAATCAGCGTTTTGCGGTTCAAGTGCATATCATCACTCCTAATAGCATTAAAGTCCGCCCGGCCCGCCAACTTCACGATGACCAGCCCCGCCGGGTCCCCCAGGCCTCGCTGTGCTCCTTCCCGCCTCCTGACTTCGGATGCGAGCACAGGCAGTAAACAGATGGAGCGGTTGGGCTGCCAACAGAAAGCATGTCCTGGCTTGTCGACCGGAGCAGGCTGGGTAATTTCCGGCCCACCTGCCAGTGCCGTTCCTGGGCAGGACGATGAAGGGTATTTACCAGCGAGGTGTGGAGGCCAGCTCTGCCTCAGGAGGGAGGAGAGTGCTCAGACCCGGGCGTGGAGGGGGTGGGGTATGGCTAACACCACCAGCCTTGGTGAGGTGGGGACGCGGGCATCACCTGCCTTATGAGTCCGTATGAATCTAATACGAATCTTGGCGTTTTCTTAATGAAATGAGAGCATCACACACGGAGCAGGCGCCCGGTACCAGCTCCTCTATGAACTCGCTCTCCGCCAGACGACGGCGTGCCAGTCTGGCGTCAGGATCCGGCAGCCTGTACTCCACCCAGCAGGGGGGCCCGGCGACGGCGAGCGCGGGGGGGGGGGGGGGCGGAAAAACCTCATATTTCACAAAAGGTTTCCAAAAGGGAAGCACCCTCTTCCTCAGCAAATACTTGAGTTAGAACGACCCAATTCATCAGCGGGGAGGATCTACTTAACAACCATCCAGACACCGGCAAATGAGCTGGCCGGGCCCGTGACAGCCCATTCCAGCCGGGAGCCCCATCAGTCCCATAATACCCGTGACGTATGTCACTGGGAGTGTTAGCGGTGGGGGAGGGGTGCATAATGAACTAGCGCGGCTCGCCGGCGGCGGTGGTGGCGGTGGTCACCCCGCGGGTAGGAGCGCAGCGCAGTCGCGCCGGCCTCTCGGATTTAATGGACTCATTTTGGAGGCAATCATTGTCAATACAAGCGAGCGGCAGTGGTGGGAGCGGGTCGGAGATGTCGCTCTGCATAGCGCGGCGTCCCACAGTTATTAACATGGGGGAAGGCGGGCGGCGGGGCACTTGAAATGAGCATAAAAAAACAGGCAATACAGCGCTATAATGTGCAGGGAAAATTGAAATATATATCCTCATCTGAGAGTGCGGTTCACGGGAGTGACAGGCCGGAGCCGGCGTTGAGATAACTCTGAATACATCATCAGGTGCTGGTAATCCTGATTTGAATGGAAAACGGTGTGTGTTATTTTTGGGGTTCAAACGCACATCTACCAAAGTGGTCTCATTATAATTGATTTGCATGGAGCCTTCAATCTAATCACAGGAAGTTGAGTATTCCGAAGGCATTCCTGCACATTGCACCTCTTCGGGTTTCCCAGCTCCTCCTCCGAGCTGTAAATACACTTTGACATTTTTATTGTTGACGTGTGTAAAAAATCAGGTAAGGCCTCAAAGTAATTTGCGGAAAACACCTGTGGTCTTATTTCAATTGATAACATTCTATCACGAAAGGAACGCAATTGCCGTCGCCGCGGACGAATCCTCCGACAAATAACTCAACTTCCTGCCAGGATTCGAAACAGGAAATGCAGGAAACGCCTTAATGCATCAATATCTCTCGGCTGGGCCATAAGCAGGACATGTGGTTGTGGCGGTTAGCCGGATAGCTCATTTTACAAGTATTACGCCGGCCTCCCCTGGCTGGGAATAATGAAACATTACTCACTGTGATAGCCAGATTTCTTCTGCAGGGCGGTTACAGGGCAATCTTTATGAGCCAGGAGAAGCTGCTTCAGCTGGGCCACTTCGCTTCTCAGCAGGGTGACTTCATTCTTTCAGGGAGAGAGAGAGAGAGAGAGGGAGGGAGAGAGAGAGGGAGGGAGGTAGAGGGGGAGAGAGTGGGAGAGGGAGAGAGAGAAAGAAAGAGGAAGAGGGAGGGGGAAGAGACGGAGAGAGAGAGAGGGAGGGCAGGAGAGAGAGAGAAAGAGAGAGAGAGAGAGAGATGGAGTGGGAGAGATGGAGTGGGAGAGGGAGAGGGAGAAGGAGAGAGAGAGGGAGAGAGAGGGGAGACAAACATAATTAAATGGCAACACAGAAGCCTGGTGTGAGTGTAGTGTAAAACCATAGGTGTAAACATATAGACGGTCTGAGTGATCATCATAAAAGGAAGAAGCCCCTCTGATCTGTGTTAACTCGGATGAGAGGAGCTACCTGGCAAGAGGAACAAGTCTGGCTAAAGACCTGTGCTGGTCATTGCCTGAAGTACACACTTTAAAAAGGTGCTATAAGATCCCAGAGCTGGAAAGTGAGAGAGCAGAAAAGAGCAGAAGGCAGACTAAAAACATCCCCTCCCACTCTGCTCGCTCCCTACATCCCTGATCAAGTGCTGCATTTCTTGACCTGTGATTGACAGGCAAGAAGGATTCCCCAAACCAATCAGGGAAGAGATGCCCTGATTGTTCAGAAATGAGCCAGGAGCGGTCTTAAACACGCAGAGGCAGATTCAGTCAACCAGCAACAGACATTCTCACAGCGCACCCTTTAAAAAAAAAAAAAGTAACATAAGAAAGGTGGAAGGATTGACATTCAGACCGGGATGGGGACTGCCTCTCAGCTCCTCTCCTAACGCACAACGTTCACAGAACCTCACCCAGAATCCTTTGCACCACAAGCGACGAGACGCAGAGAAAGCCCTACTCAGAGGAACACTGGGACGCCAACAGAGAAGAGGATGTGACACCCTCTCAAAACGACGTGCTTCCTGTGCAGTAATCATGGACCTTCACGGGCCTCCGAGCGGTGAGCGTTATTCAGAGGAGCAGAGGCTCCTCTGCTTTGTGCTCCCGCATCCTCCCAAGATTTACACTCCGGCGCCGGGGACGGCTCCCCGGGGGGCCGGCGGGGGTTCCTCATGTCGTAAAGAGCGCCACATTATGCTGAAGGTGACTTTAACTGAGGTTTAGCGCAGCCAGGGGCCCCCCCGAACACCCCGTGGCAGATTTAAGCTCTTTGCGGCGGTCTCCTCTAAACAGGGGCCCTGAATGGCTTCATCTATTAGTCTAAGAGCAGCCAATTTATTTGATTCCATCTGCTTAGCGTTGCTGTTGTTGGCAGCGCCGAGCTGTTAGGAGACAGATTTAAACACAGCTGGAAGGACTCGATGTATCAAATGAAAAAAAATAAAAATGAAAATAACTACAAACCCTCCTCCTCTCCACCCGCCGCCACCGCCTTCCTCAACTCCCGCTACCGCTGTGAGCGGCCAAATTAAACGGAGACTTTCCAAGCGCGCATAAAACGCCACTTAAGAGCGCCTTGTCACCGGGGGCTCCTCAGACTGAACCCGGAGAGTGTGAGCGTGTCGGGCGCTGGGTTCGCTAACACGGACGGTAGCGCACCTGCGATGGATGAGAGCCGGGACGTCGTTGCCCAACTTCTGGAGAATTTGCGAAGCGCACAAAAATGTGAACCACAAAAAAAAAAGATCTGCGACAAATCAGTTCCCTTCAGCTCGAACGACCGTAACACAGAACAATGAAAGATATTTCCCCGTGGGTGCGGCTTACGATACACACAACAAACAATATTAATTAATGGCGCAATTAGCGTAGCACTTCCCGGGCCAACCTAATACGCTTTGTTTTCATTTCCTCTGGAAAAGCCTGAAGTAGGAACTTATCTTCCAAAGTTTGTAAAAGCTGGAAACCCAGCGATGAGGCTGTGGGGTCCTGGGTGTGGGCGATGCTAGGGGGTACTGGGTGGGGTACTGGGCTGCTGCGGGCTCCAGCCTCCTCCTCATTAAAAAGAGCCCAGTAAGGGATGATGTCGCTGTAATTGTGCATCATTAGAGCCGCGCTCTGGATGATCAGCTGGGCTGCGGCATTATACTACGTCTGGCAACATGACGGCCCCCGCCGCTGTTGATTAAAAGATTCATAAGTAAAATGGAGGCCAGCGATCAGCATCTCCAGACAGGAGCAGCGAGTTCCAGCGGCTGGATGAAAACAAACGGCGCCCTCTGCGTGACCCCTCGCTCACACCCCGTCCCTCCTCCCCGCCTCACCTGCATACGTTTACCGCCGCCCACGCCGACACGCCAACACGCGCTAACGTGTGTTTTGATGTTAATGACACCCGCCCGTTTCCCTCTCCGACGCCGTCTCCCTCCCCTTGCCCTTCTCCTCATCAACCCCTCCCCCATCTCCTCCTCTCCCTCCTCCTCGTCCTCCTGCGTGTCTTAACTCTAGGCTTTTCATAGACAAACAAGACAGCAAGCAAATAAACACCACGTCTCATTTAATAGTCTGGAACACGGAGGAGCCGCACCCCAGCTCCCACTTATCAACAGAGACAGCGGATACATGAACTGTTTCGAACTTGTCAGCGTTGGATCCTAATTGCTTCCTGCGAAATGAAGGTTCAAAAAGACACCTTTCCCTGGGAGATTTTTAGCGAGGGCCATCCAGCGAGCGGAGACAGCCGCTAGGACACGCTTGTGCGCGGCTGACATCTGGAGGATACATCTTTATTGACAGGGAGGTGTCGATGTGGAGGGCTCACGCACACACCGCTGTCACCGGAGCCGCTCCTTAATCGCCTTTAATGGCTTCATCACCGTGCCAGGCTGAAGCACGCGCATGCACACACACACACACACACACACACACACACACACACACACACACCACAAACATACATACACACACACACACACGGGCAAGCACACACACAGGTGTGCGCACAAGCGTGCAAATAAACACACAAACACATGAGTGCACAGTCACACACACACACACACACACACACGGTTGTACAATCACACATATGCTCCCTTAAACACATACATACACACACACACACACACACACACACAACCCTAACCCTAACCACAAACAAAGACATAAACATTTTAATGCACATGCTAACCTGACACGTTCATTAGCCACTTAAACAGAGAGAGGGCCTACTTAGCCTACATGTGTGAGGGGCTGAGAGAGAGAGAGAGAGAGAGAGAGAGAGAGAGAGAGAGAGAGAGAGAGAGAGAGAGAGACAGAGATGGGGAAAGAGAGCAGACAGAAAGACAGAGGATGAAAGAGAGAGGGAGAGAAAGAGAGAGAGAGAGAGAGAGAGAGAGAGAGAGAGAGAGAGAGAGAGAGAGAGAGAGAGAGAGAGAGAGAGACAGACAGACAGACAGACAGACAGACAGACAGACAGACAGACAGAGGGGGGGGTCTACCTGCAGCTGTCCGTTCATAGAGTTCATGTCCTCCGCCTTCCTCTCCAGGGACTGGACCCACACCTTCCTCTTCTGCCGGCAGCGCGACGCCGCCGCCCGGTTGCGCTCCAGAAACTTGCGGCGCTTCTCGTCGGGGTCCTCACTGGTGGCCCTGCGTCTCCGGCCCCCCGTGGGCAGGGTGCGCTGGGCAGGGGCCCCAGGAGACGCCTGCACCGCAGAGACAGGAGGAGCACACGACACATGACCCTCTATTACCAGATACACAGACAGGTCTGATCCTTGTCCTGGGTTCTAGTGGACCTTGAAATCACATTGATTATCGTTGTTATTATAGACAGTGGAATATGTCTTATACAGGCTTGGGTACCTTGAAATCACATTGATTGTCATTATTATTATTATATACAGTATATTTATTATACATTGAATGGGACACGTGTGCATGTGCACAAGGTTACTCTATGAATGAGTACTTAAGAGTTGTGCACATGTGAGTTAATAGATGAATAACTAAGGACTAATGACTAGTAATAACTAACTAGGAGTTAGTTGCTCATGGTTAACCGTCTGAATGGCTGTGCTCATACTTATGGTTTTATGGTTTACTGAATGAACAAAACACTCACTAACTGTCTGTATTACTGAGTAGTCATCCCTGTCCAAGCCGGTACTCACAGGGGTCTCGGTGGTGGAGGTGGCCGGCTGCTGCAGAGACTGGGGGGGACAGGAATCCTCAGGCGGGGGTAGGAGGGGGGCTGGGGACGGGGAGGGGGAGAGGGCCAGCACCGGGACCGGAGCCTGGACTGGGAGGGGGAGCGGGGACGGGACCGGGGCTGGGGAAGGGGCCTGGGACCGGAGGGGGACGGGGCCCGGAGACGGTACTGGAGCTGGGGAGGGAAGCTGGACCGGGAGAGGGAGGGGGACGGGGCCCGGAGACGGTACTGGAGCTGGGGAAGGGGCCTGGAAGTGGACCGGGGCTGGGGAAGGTACTGGTGCTGGTACTGGGGAAGGCGCCTGGGCCTGGAGGGCGAGAGGGGCCGGGGACGGTACCGCTGATGGGCTTGGGGGTGGGACCAGAGCCGGGCCCAGCGAGGAGACCAGGCCAGGACCCAGCAGGGGGGCCAGAGCAGGACCCAGCGGGGGGACCTGGGAGGGGGAGCAGGGTAGGGGGGCCGTGTGGGAGACAGCGCTGCTCTGCATGTCACCAGCATCTCCGTTGGTTACCTGAGGGGGCGGGGGGCCTACGGGGGCTCTCAGCACCTGAGGAGGGACGACACAAAACGGGTCATCAGGACAACGGACACGGAGCAATGTGGGGAATGGCGTGCATAGAAATGCAAATCTCCCCCTATAAATACATTTGGCATCACATTCCTCTTTGCTATGGTGATTGTGGAACGTCTACGTTTCCTAAATCAAATCAATGAAACATGTCTTATAACACCACTTGTTTAATTTGCACCAAACTACATTTTTCATCTTCATCTACACAAACACTAAAATATAGTCATGAGAACCCCTCAGTAAAACCCAGTAAAAAAAAACTTTGTTGAACACCAGAGTGTATTTTATAATTCACAATGAAGGGTACAAATACAAGCTAAAAACCATTAAAACGAAGGGGGGCCAACCCAGGTTTCAATACTTCCCATCTTGTATTTCATGTTTTACACATCGTAAAGTAGATTGCCGGGTTGTGAAATCATCCACAACACGACGACCTCCCCACCGCCCGTTCCCAGGGAGCGGCTCTCCATAACGGGACGCATCACCGCCATCACATGGTGAATCACCGGGCAGGAAGTGGACCTTGCCGTCTCCACCAATCACAAGCGAGCGAGGAGTGGGGACACACATTCAACACATTCACACAGAACCAAACAGAGGGCCACATTATTCTAGCCGCTACCTCCGCCAGGCCAATCTATCCACCAAATGAGTTTATGGTGTAATACCCTTCCAGAAGCCTCTCTGGCAGGAGCGAGATATTAGTCTCCTGGAACGGGCGTGGAGGAGCGTGGAAGGCGAGTCGTATCCATATTTCATGTCTGCCATGGAAACCTCATCAGCGTAATAACCCTCCATCTCATGGGTGTTATTCAACCATCTGCTGCTATATTACTTATCTTTATTTTGCAACTAATTAACAGCATAATCTTCTAAATTCACCAAGTTAATTATCATTATTGTGGTCTTTGCAGCATCATCAGTCCTTGTGATGTGCGTCTCCGCGCCCCCAGAGAGTTGGGTGGTGGTGGTGGTGGTGGAGGGGTGTGTGTGTGTCTGTGTGTGTGTGTGTGTGTCTGTATGCGTCTGTATGTGTCTGTGTGAGGGCGTGGTGGGGGTGTGTGTGTGGTGGTTATGGTGGTAGGGATATGTGTGTGTGCGTGTGTGTGTGTGTGTGTGGTGGTTATGGTGGTGGTATGTGTGAGTGTGTGTGTGGTGGTTATGGTGGAGGTGTGTGTATGTGGTGGTTATAGTGGTGGTGTGTGTGTGTGGGATGATGGAGTATAGTGTGTGTGTGTGTGTGTGTGTGTGTGTGTGTGCGTGCGTGCGTGCGTGCGTGCATGCGTGTGTGTGTGTGTGTGTGTGTGTGGTGGTTATGGTGGTAGGGATATGTGTGTGTGTGTGTGTGTGTGTGTGTGGTTGGGTGGGGGTCTGTTTTTTTGACGCGGGCTCATTAGGTGTTTGCTGATGAGCTGAGTGTGGGCTGGGCTGCTTCAGGGTGTGAGCGGGGGAGAGGGGGGAGGGAGGGGGAGGGGAGAGGGGGGAACAGGTCAGGGAGGATTGTGCTGAACAAAAGGTTCCATGCAGGGTGAGGCTGACTTAATGTTCTGCACAGAGCCCTGCCAGCATCCCCCCCAGCTGGCTTACGGAGTAGCCCCCCCCCCCCCCCCCACACACACACACACACACACACACACACAC
>NC_140284.1:9950988-9980469 GCF_964030765.1 Micromesistius poutassou | reverse complement strand
TCTCTCTCTCTCTCCTTGTCAGTGGCTTCCTCAATCCCCACAGACCAGGGAGGTAGAGAACAGTTTTCCCTTGTTTTCCCCGCTGTGCCGCTATCAGCACATAATCATCTGCTGCCCAGTGTTCCAGGCAGACAACCAGCAGCCTGCCGACGAGACAGGCTACCACGGTGGGAGTTAAGGAACGACCAAAACAAACGCAGAAACAAAACGGGATACGCCTTCATTACGGTGTTAAGACACAAGGCTAAACATTATAGAATACAACGGGAGGATCTGAGTTTTGCTGCGCTCTGTGGTGGAACGTGTTTCTGGTCTGCGAGGGGATAACTGGCGAGCAGTCGGCTGTGGCATCCGTGCCACGCTGAACCACAGCTACATCAGTACGTGGGTTCCCCCCCACTTTCAGCTGATTCCGATGGGAATGCTAGGAGCTGGGGCTTGAAAATCATGAATATTCCGATATCTCTGAATATTTCAAGATATCGGAATATTACGATATCTCGGAATATGCGACTGTGTGACAGAATGTTCTGTCACTAAGCACCGACAATGTGTGACATTTGTACATCACGAGAGCATAAGGATAGTGGAAATTACTCTGATCTGTTACAGTCTTGGAGTGACTGCACCGCACTGCATGCCACTAAAGGTCAATGGTAATGAACTAATAACACAGGTTTTCAATCAAAGCACCAAAACGATGTTAGTACATAGTCATGTTGCTCAGCGTTACTAAGTCGACAGAGAAAGCCCAGGATAACTGCAAGGGACACACACCGGGGCGGTAGCTGGGATGTGTAAGGTGGAGCTTGTGACGGACGCTGGGATGGCGGGCCGGGTCTGGGTGTGGTTCAGCTGAAGGAGCACGGGGAACGGAGCTGAGGGGTGTTCCAAGAACGGAGGTTTAACAAACACAGAGTTAACGCTGAACTCTAGGTTGTCCGATCCTGTGCCGACTAACCCAGAGCTGTCGGTTCCACAGCACCGGTTATGAATTAGTTCAATCAACACGGGGTTGGTTAACACAGGGTTGTGCGCGTTCACGGCAAACCTATAAAGACGTGATGTATGGATCATGGAAATCCTGATCAAAATGGCGAAACGGGCCGCATATTTTACCGATCAAGGTACTAATTATTCTTTTTCCTCCCTCAGCAACTAAAGAATAAAAATGATGGAAGAAAAGTGTTTTTTTAATTTTTTTTTATTTAAATGATTTCTGCAAATGTGGTCTCGCATCCTTTGTCAGCCCTTACAAACATTTGCGAATGTGTTCCTCCTCGAGGAACGGGTAAAGTGGGGAGGCATCTCTTTGCGCAGAGTGGCTATTGTGGAGGACGGCGCATGCAACAATTACATCGCATGCCCGTTCCGGACAAACTCTTAGTCCACGTAGGCATTGGAATCTGGACTTCAATATCCAGAATGTATTTTCAATCTTAACGCGGGTTCTGCTGTGTGCCAGGTTAAATGTTGTCTGTGGTCCAGGAGCGGGATTAGGGTACGGGGTGATGAGCGTCGGGAGGCATTGATACCCTCGATCTCCTAGGAGATCCCCATCGAATTGCCCTGCGATCAAATACAAACTTTGAGCTATCTTGCACAAGCACAACAATTATATGAGGTCTATGATATGTTCATAATGCAACGCACCCTGTTGAAATGTATTGCTCACATTGGATGTGTGCCATCAATGCACCCAATTACATTAGGAAATCCTGAAATATAACACCCAGATGAAAAGTCAACAAGGATAATTTCGGAGCCATTTGGGAACACTTAAAGTAGATAATGCTGACCTGCAAGTTGGTGAAACTCCATGAAGTTACGCAACAACCGCTTCAGCGCAAGACAGACGCACTGAGCGGCAGACGGTAGCTTTGCCTATGTGCTCAGCATCTCCTACACTGTACAAAAAGCTACCCGTCGCAAAAAAACGGAAAGCTATGCAAATTGTTTGTAGTGAACTGAGGGCAGATCCACGATTTACCTAACATTTGCAATGTAGGGTTGGAGAAGGCTATTTAAATAGGCCTATATCAAAGAATCACGTGAAAAACTATATCTCTCCAGCAAAAAGTCATCCGGAAAGGACAATATGTCGAGCCGTGGTCTAATTAATCTCTCTGTGAATTGCACAAATTATTTGCGCTCCGATATCAATAGGCGAACACGTAAAAGCTGCGATAAACGTGGGTTTAAATAGCCTACTCTGAGCAAAACCGGGTTATCTTCCAAACTTAACCTGCGCAAAACCTGCTCCGACCAGGTTTGATTGAGAGCATATGTTTCCATAGCAACTTACATGCCGTGGTCATTTTGGAACGGAAAACCTAGGGTTGCCGCTAACCCTGGGTTAACTTAGCTGGGTAAGTGATAAAACCGGCTTTGTGGAACACCCCTCTGGACTGGGGAGAGAAGAGAGGATCTGCTGGTGAGACACCCATCACAATAATTACTATTATTATTACACAGTACGGTACTTAAAAAACACAAGGAAAGTCGATGGACAAAACAACATTTTACGAATGTGTCGTTTCAAAATACATATACATTGACTTAATCATGTAATACTTAAGAAACTAACTTTAAGCCAAAGAAAAATTGTCAATCTCTAAATGTTTCATGCAGTATTGATACTACTCCGCCTAAACAGGCCTACTGTTATTTTCTACGTCACATATATACGCAAATAATAGATAACAAAATCAGATGTGAATGCAAACAAACAGCAACACAACACAACTGATATGCCATGTGAAATAAGGATCACCAAAACAAAACCGCACAAAATAAAAGCAAAAACAAGGACACAACTGAATTAAGCGGAAAATGTATCTATGAAGTTTAGAATGTGACGTTGAGTTACTTACACTACAGGCCTATTAGTGGAGGGGACGGGCGTAATAACAGAGCTAGAGGTTGGCGATGGGAGTGCTTGCTGTGTTACAACATTAGCGTCTGACGTTGCTAGCAGTATATTGGGGACGTGGAGGGAGGCCGGATGCACTATAGTGGGTGTTGGCTGCAAGGATAATTCCTGAAAACACCATACGAGGCCTGAGCTAAGTTATGTGTTCAATACAAACATAGGATCATCATCGCAGAGCTTATTAAAGAGTGAGTTTGCCCAAAAGAAACATAATCCCAGCTCAAACCCTAATGCAGTCTATTAATTCAGTTATTTTCAGTGTGATTTGAAGGCATTCCGTCATCGCTCCAATACGTGGAGCGTAACTTGGTATAACCCACTGAGCTCAGTTCCACTGTGTTTTAGCTCAAATAATATTTTTTGTGAGGTCACGCTCAGAACTCACTCATCACACAGAAGCTAAGACAGGTTCACTAGAGGTTGAGTGGATATGTTTGTTTTTGCTGTTTGCTGATAATTTAGGTTAAACTCACCCTTTGATAGAAACAGTTAATTCTTTCTACTGCTTCTGTTCTCTGTTACATGTTTTCAAAGATTAAAAGTGAGACTTAAAAGAAACAAATGCTCATTCATGTATTCCAGTACATAAATAATGTGTGCAGAGCAATTACTATTGCATATGTTGCTCTTTTGGCACAGGGTGCTGGAAACTACAGACAAGGACCCTTCTATTTGTAACATAGGAGTGGCACAGGGTGTAAAAATACACCATTTATTCAATAACAATTACAATTTGGATGAGCCAAATTGATTTTGGGTTGGATTTCGGACCACAATATACAAAGCTTAGCACATTCAGATAAACAGTGTGAATACACCCAACCAAATACAGATTGTTTCTTGTCCGTTGGGTCAAACTTGAAGTTGGACTGCTGTGACTGCGTGTGTGCGTGTGTGTGTGTGTGTGTGTGAAAACACAAAAATACAGGTTTATACAGGTTACGTTTCATTACACAGTTTCAAATGATAAAAAACAAATAGATTTTGAATTGAAATCATTCCAGCCCAGCACGATGTTTCCCAGCAGAAAGCTTAACAGACCGGAGGTACATCTGGATTAGACCTTTAATTAATTCTTTATTATGAAAGCTGTTACCTGGTCGTCATTAGTGGTGGACTCAGGATGGGGCAGAGGACTGACTCTGTGTACCTCCATGTCTGTGTTGTCCTCCATTTTGCCTCGCATTATCGGTGTGGCCAGTGGCGACAAATCCAGCGGCATCTACATGACATATAGCATGAATAGATAAACTTTATAAATAAACACAATAGAACAAAAGTATTTAATGTCATCTGGGATCTGGGCTCCAAGACAACACCAGTGACAATAATAACCTTTTTAATGTCATAATCTGAGACTTTCTTGAAGTCATGTTCAAAAGGGCTGGCCAGCTCGTTGAAGAGACCCACTTCCTCGCAGTTCTTCAGGAAGCGTGTGGGTGTTGGAGTTTGGTCTGGAAGAGAACAACTACGTCATTATACACAACAACAACAAAACACCAACAAATCAAAGCATCTTAGTGTTAAATACGTTTTACTTGCCAGCAACAATGACACTGTCGTTCCTTGCTGGACCAAACTTGAGGGTCATCTCATGTTTGTGTTTATGGACAGCGAGGTGGTCTTCATTTGTAAATCTCTGCAGAACAGTTTAAGAAATGCTTAGGCTGCCCAGGTCTATGTAACTGTAACCAATTACAATTTGTTCATAATCATTTTTGAGAAGTTGCCTACCTGGCCACACCCAGGAGCCGTGCATAGGAAAGGTTTATCATCACTCATATTAAGAAATTCCTGTTATTTCAACCTTGAATAAAACAGGGGAAACATCACGCTTTAAATCATCTGCTCTTTACACCCACCCACCCAGCGGTCTTCTCAGTGGTACACTATAGTGGCTGTCTCAGTGTAGCTGTTGTAGCAAGGCAAGCTGGACCCCTATAAAGGATGGAGCTATGTTAAATAAGTTACACCTGAATGAGAAAAGCACAGGCTACTATTTAACAAAGGGAACAGACATGCTCCTGACGCCAGGTCATATTAACTGTTAACAGGTGTAATAGGTTTAATAACGCAAAGCTGCACACCGCAGAGGTGGACATGGGCGGTGCTTTGTTTTGGTTCTGCAGCAGCTCAGTGAACACCGCTCATTGTTCAGTCTAATAACAATGGTGAATGTGACCCGTGTATAATAAACGAACAGCCAGATACGCTACGTTCATAGTGAACCCGTAGTGAAATGTATCGTATAGTTTTAATGGTAATATGAATTATCCCTGATTCTTATCAACACGGTGCGGCTGTTTCAGCCCCGGTCGCCATGTTAGCGCTAAATATTACTGACACGATGATGGGAACATTGGATGGAATGAAAACATGGTGGAATTATGCTCATTTGGTCACTTAGAATTATATAATTAAGATAACTTTGGTGTGAATAGCTGTCAGTTTATTTACACTTACCCCACAGGCACAGCCCTTGATATCAAAATCCCATCTGTGGTGAAATATCGCGAGAGGTGCCAGAGGTTTTCCGTGGACGTCAGGGTGACGTCATTGATGAAGGGGACCGGCTTACTATTTCTGATTTACAATAAATTGCTCCGTTTCAAGAAACCGTGTTACCTTAGGCAAGAGAGTTAATTGGCAACCATTGCCATATATGTATCAGCATAATTCAATCATGCTCAATAACTTCTGAATGTTTCTCATAACATGATGCTTTAGAAATATAACCACCTCATTTTTGCTAAACCCATAAATAAAGTAGACCAATTGAGTGCCAATATCACGTGAGCTGCTGTTCAGCCATTAGCGCAGTAGATGCAATGCTAATGGCTGTGTTCTTTAGCAAAGAAACAATATTGAAACAATTTTTAGCACCATTAAACTGTTCCATGTTTATTTATCGCCATTTACAAAAGCCAGCACGTGGTTGCAGACTACTTCACAGTACTGTGGATTGATTCAGAGAAAGCAATATGGACCCGTAAAGCTAGCATGAACACCCACCAGTGGACTCACATTAAGCAACCCATGCTAAGCGACACTCTGGGAATGACTCCCTCACTGCTGTTGCATGAATACTGACATACAAAATGTACTTCCATTTGTTAAATAGCCAAATACATGCATTTTAATAGTGTAATTTTCATACATTTTTTACAATACATGTTCTGATTATTTTGACGGCGTCCAACAGACTTCAAAATGTACATGTCCATGACACCGACACAGGAACAATATTGGTAGCCACATATGTAATTAAAGGGATCCGGGACAGCAGAGGTTTACATAGCGAACAGAATGAGGAAAGCGACCATCAAACAGAAGAGACCCATGGCTTCGGACAGGGCGAATCCCAGGATGGCGTAGGAGAACAGCTGCTGTTTCAGGGATGGGTTCCTGGAAAAACAACAAAGACAGGCAAGGTGAGGAAAAACAGACTCCAGGAAAGTCCTGCGTCAGTACTTTTGCAGCCTGAAAACAACCAGAGTCAGACAACCTGCGACAGTTCGACATTCCAGAGACAGACATGAAGTTCCGAAACATCCCGAGCCAACAAAACGTTCCGGAACGTCCCGAATCGGACAAGAAGTTCCGGAGGATCCGAGTAGGATAAGAAGTTCGGGAACTTTGCGCAACATCCTGAGCCAACAAGACGTTCTGGAACATCCAGAGTCTGACAAGAAGTTCTGGAAGGAGGGGGAGCTCACCTGGCGTAGCCGATGATCAGACTTCCGAATACAGTTCCGATCCCGGCCCCGGATCCAGCCACTCCGACGGTGGCAGCGCCGGCGCCGATGAACTTGGCGGCCGTGTCGATGTCTCTGCTCACCGCGCTGGTCTGGAAGCTCCTCATGGCCATGCTTAGGGGGGACCCGGGTAGCAGGGCGGAGGTGCTCTGCAAAGGGAAGAGAAAAAAATAAAATGAGACATTGATGATGTGGTACTATGCGGGAATTGATGGTGCAAAATGTGTGCATCGGCTATGCAGTGGGAAAAAAAGCCTAAGTACTTGTATGCGTTTGCAAGAGGGCGTGAGGGTGACTTACCTCTGTTTTCAACTCAGGCCTGGAGACCACGGAGGCAGAGAGGGGTCTGCACAGAGCGCGGGAGCCAGCGCGCAGCTGTAGGGCAAGACAGGGAGGAATAAGTTAAAAACAGTCGTATTTAATCGTAAGCAATGCTGTAAGAAACGATTAATACAAAATGACATGCTTGACATGTCTCATTGTAAATGCGGTTAGTCTGGGGGCACGATTGACTCCCTTTGTCATTAAGTGTTTTAAATGACATTGTCATCTCCATTACAAGGCTAACATTATTAGAAGATGGATTTGTGAATTGCCAACTATAGTAGATAACAGTGGCAAGCCCAGACTTTGACACTTGAATGCTAAAGGGCATGACACTTGCATTTGGGAAAGTATAATGCTAGCTAGCTTAAATTGCTGCAGATTTGACAAGGGCAGCAGTTAAACAGTAATAAATAAATGAACACATGAATGAATGATGAATGAAAACCTGACAGCTGCATTGTGTGCAATAACCTCCAGCAAACCGGATGAACTTTGCACCAGTAGACTAGGACGTTAGGTGACCTTAGCTACAGACACCCTGCCGAGCTAAAGCTACACTCAACACACCTCTGCGGACATTACTGCATGCAATTTAACCAAACACAAAACCTATTGTGTACAAGGTAACACACAATGCACATTAAATACCATAGAAAGGCCGACATGCTAGCTGACAGTTAGCATTCTGGCCTAGCCTGCAGACACCCTTCTGCAGCACTCAAGTTCAACCGGAGGCCCTCACACTGATTGACACGTAGCGACTCGATGGCCAAACTATTGAATTAATACGTAAAACAATATTATTAGACTCACCAGAGCTGGCGTGGAGACGAATTTCGCACAGGCGTACATGTTTCTGTGTAGGTAGTATTAACCAGTAAGGTAGAAGCCCGGGTATTTCTGTGAATGAAGACAAGACAGAAGTAAGGTCAAATGTTTGTTCAAATGCTGTATCCGTGAAATAAAGGCAGCGGAGTGTGCATCTATGTGTTGTAGGCTCGCCTTTACCGCTTGGATGAAGCAGGGCTCGATAGGAACAGAGGATGAATGAGGATTTACAAGTATTGCCCTCGGATAGAAAGTGCCATTCAACTCACCGACTGTGCAGAGGTCGTTCCACAGTGTCCGTCTACGCATGCGCGAAGTGACGTTTGAAGTCTCCCGGATGATGACAGGGAAAGGTCATTCTGAATAACTTTATTAGACAGAACGAACTGTTCATAGACATTTCAGTCTTATATTGCAAGAATAATTAGTCAGGATTTAATGAATCGTTTATTTATTTACCTAAACTTTAAAACATTTTAAAATCAAGGACATATATATATGTCCTATATTGGCCTATATCTTTCTTTGTATAGGTTTTTATGGTTGGGGCATTAAACTGTTGATTTGGGTTGTGTTGTGTCATTATATTCTCTATTGTTGTGTTGTTATGTTTCGTTGTTATTTTGTTCTTGTCCGTGCATTTGCCCACTTGCCATTGCAGATGTCAATGAAATGACCAGGCATACATGCGTTGTATGCTCATAAGCATATGCAGTCAGAGAACAGTTAGATCACAATTTAGACCGACATGTAGCCAATATAGGACTTGTCTTCCTGTTCAACAGATGCAGGTAAAGGTACACTCAGGTACTATCTTGCTTTACTTATTCATCCTACGCTTCCAATCCAGAGTTTATAGCCCACAGTCTGAACAGCTTGGTTCCTGAATCACTGTCTCAAGTACAATCCCCAAAGACAAAAGCTCAAGGACCCAGGAACACATAGTGTGTCATGAGCATTTGTTTCTTATTTATTCCCCAAATGTCCTCCGATTCAGTGTAACATTGTTACCAGTCTTCCCAGTTCAACTTCCCAGTTAGGGAACACATGCCATCGCAAGGACACCAGCAAGGACACCACATGCTCACTGGGCACTTGACCCAGACCGACCCCTGGTGTCACGTTTCCTTACTATCTTACACTCACTTCTGTGTTTGCCCACATATGTTGACTTCCTTCTACACAGTTCAGAGCTGTGGTCAGGCAACACCATAAACTGTACGCTACGGTACTACACACATTTAATAATAATAATAATAATAATAATAATAATAATAATAATAATAATAATAATAAATAATAGTAATAGTTTGAACTCAAACTCATCAAACTATGGGTCATCATCGATAGTTTAAACTAGTGACTTAGAACTAGAGGATAACATTGCTTTGTTTTACTACTAAAGATGTACTAAAGATGTGTTGAAACATAACATGATTATACCTGTGTAGAGCATTTAACACAATCAGTATTTGAAACGACCATCACAGCGGTTTTCTATGTTTAGAAATGCTGTAGAAAGCCAACTCATTTATTTTTCTTCATTGCTGAAACTACTTGCAAACATGAAATATCTCCCAGACAATTGACCCCCATTAGTGTTGACGAGTAGAGTGGTTGTTACCAATAATCCAGGGCCCAAAGCCTCTGGTCATTCGTCAGGTCTCATCGTGTTCAGTGGTTTCTAACGGTTAAAGAGACTCCTCTGACCGGTGGGAGGTGGGAGTTTCAGACTCAATACTGAGCAGAAACCCATTCATCCTGAACCTGCAGCGCTCAGACAGAGGGCGGAACTGTGGCCTTCTGAGGAGAATTATAATCCTGATGAATAATTCCACAACAACTGGTTTGGGAGAACATTAGCATCGCTACACTGACTGACCGGCTGTGTGTTTATGATCTCAGTTTGGGACATGTTGTGTTTGCTAATGTCGTTCTCACTGGGAACATTGGATCGTTCATGTTTTAGGAATGGCGCAATTTCTAAATTAATTCATGAAACACGTCATATTTTATTGTATTATTTACTGTATTTAATGATAGAAGATATATGATTTCTGCATGTTTGGTCATTCAATTCAAACTCTTTGTTCTGCATCTCCATTAAAGTACTCAACAAATATTTTGCTATTACACTTGGAAATGTAGCTATTATATAACACAAGCTATTTTCGGAAGCTTTATGTATGCTGCTTTGAAAAGAGTTATATTGTGAAATTGAAATCAACACAACTTTACTTCTTGAAATTGACCAGACAGACACAGACACTTTCTCTTCAACGTCCAGCAGAGGGTGCCATTCAGCACCCAAAGAGTTTAGTGCTTATAGGTTAGTGTAGATACATTGTTCATATGATATTTATTTAACCTAAATTAGTTGCTTTTTAATTATACCAGCCCAGGCTGTAAGCTCATGAATTCTTTGACACATTCTTCTGCAAACCACAATCATATGATTTTACCATAACATTTATGTTAATACATCCAACCTATAAAACAATGCAAGATAGAAACCTACACATACTGTAATAGGCCTTAGTGACACGCTGTCTTAGGTCAAAGCTGTCTGTATAATAAAACATGAACATTAACAAAATATTAATTGCCAGAAAGCACACATCAGAATGGTCATTTACTAAAGAGGTCACTGTCACAGCGTCTAATTAACAGGGCAGCAGTGGTGTGGTCCTACATGGAAGGTGTCGGGAGCAGTTAAACACACACACACACACACACACACACATATGCACACACCCACACTGGCCCCATACATACGCACACACAGACATGCGCTGACCCACACACAGGCACCATGGATGCACACTTATACACACACATGCAAACACACACACATATGCACACACCCACACCCTTACAGGCACCATACATGCACACACATACACAGGTGCAAACACCCACACACGCACGGACGCAAGCAGACACAAACACAAACGCACTATACATGCCCTCCCACACACACACACATGCACCACACACACCCACACCCCCGTGTCTTCACCCCCTCCTCTACCTACCTCCCCCCTGCTGAGACGTGCACGCTCTGTCTGTCTGATTGTGTGCGTGGAACACAGCGAGAGACGTTCCATTTGCATGCCGGCCCCATCAAGCTGGATGCACTCAGACTGGTAATAAAAGGCGCTGACCCCCTTAACCTTTATGAATTACAATTTGTGCCTGCTGCACGTCCTGTCAGAGGCCTCAGAGATGCAGGCACCTCGGCCAGGCCGCGGGTTGTTGTGCAGTTGTTAAGGAGGAGGGGGAAAAGGTTTTTACAGCTCCGCGTCAGTGCTGCTGA
This sequence comes from Micromesistius poutassou, assembly GCF_964030765.1. NCBI lineage: Eukaryota > Metazoa > Chordata > Actinopteri > Gadiformes > Gadidae > Micromesistius > Micromesistius poutassou. The sequence goes on along the minus strand of NC_140284.1, from coordinate 9,969,311 downwards.
CAACCCGGGGTGGGGGTTGGGGGTGTGGGTGGAGGCGGGTGGGGGTGTCTGTCAGCGGTAGCAGGGCAGGGCGGGACCGCATCGCTAGCTGATGGCTTCATGCTAATCCAAAGCCCAGAGTACAGGAGAACAGCGTGGAGACCAGTGGTTCCAGGGAGACCGTGGATGAATAGCTTAGCGCCATGGCTGAGCTGGAGGCTACGTTCTCTGAGAATATGTTAGCTTAGCTCGGTTTGTTACACCTGACTGGTGGATAGGTGATGACCATGTTACTCATGTCTTAAAAGCGCACGTTAAAGCAGGCGGCAGGGGGAATTAAACATCAACAACATTTGAATGATTAACGACTTTTAAAACAAGGTGTTGTTTTAAAAGTTCCAGGTATTGTCAAGGTGCAAAAGGTGTTGTTATCCTGTACCTTGTGTTGTGTGTGGGGGGTCTGACTCCTCCTCTTCCTGTCTCCAGGTTGTCCAACTCCACCCCTGGGTGGAGCAGCAGTCCATTATCGGGATCAATGCAATCCAAGTCTATAAAAATGAATCGCAACGACACACCAGAGCCACCACCGCCACCTCCACCTCCACCGCCGCCACCGCCACCGCCACCGCCACCGCCGCCACCACCACCGCCACCACCACCACCATGCCCTTCTAAAGACAATAGAACCTTAATGGAGCCCAGCTAGAACTGCTGGGGTCAAGCGAGCACCTCTCAGCCAGCTGATCCAATAACCTGCTATAAAGCCTGAGTGCACTGAGCGACCAGACGCCAAGAACATTCGATGGACATTAGGGACATTGAGTTTTCACTAAATCCATGCAAATCGTGGCAGTTGGGCGTTGGATAAGCACACCTTTATTCGCAGACACCATGAAGTCTAAATGTATGTTTTCACATTTAAATCGTGCAAATCGTGTTGCAGTTGGGCGTTGGATTAGCACACCTTTATTCGCAGACACCATGAAGTCCAAATGTATGTTTTCACCTTTAAATTGTTAGACTATTTTTACGGGCATGTAATTCCTTCTAAAACCCAATTTTTTCACTTTAGATCTCAATTCTAATCAAGGAAAAAAAAAAAAAATTTGTGTCTGCAGAAAACTCAATGTACATTTAGTTCAGAACAGAAAATCTACTAATTTAATTGTCAACATGTTCAAATGTACACAGTATGTTTTACGAAATATTGGGCTCACAGGGTTTAATGAATGTGTTTTATGATTTCAACATCAGGAACCTGTCTGGAAGAGACAGGCCTGCCATGATTAGTTTATGGCCGATTCAAGTGACTTCAAGGTCACTGAGATTTACAATCAAAATGGTGTCTGACACATTGGTAAACGCCAACCTAAGGCTAAAAGATGATCTGGCCACCATAATGGAATAGGGTTAACCCTTTGTTTTTAATGTCTTTTACAAAAACAGTCCTCACTTTGTATTTTGAAAACAGCAAATATGTGCACATATCGTTTTGCAAACAGGCAGAAGGTTGTTAAGAAAGGCATATGGTGGAGAGATGTGATGGACATCTGGCACACAGAGGATAGATTACAAGACTGATGCAGTCAAATTGTGTCATGGTCCAGTGAACAACACAGCAATTAAATATGATATAAAGGGCCGAATTAGGAAGAGTACGATCTGAGCTTTTGATGGAGTATATATTCTAAAGCTCAACACGTCCCTTAAGATTTATAAAAAAGACAGTTGAATCCTAAAAGAATGAGATTTGATTTGTTGTTCGAGTCTTGGGAGCATGAGCATCACGTTGCTCAAATACGATGATAAATACACAGAATCATCGAATACTTAGAGTAAAAACATCAATTTCAAGACACACCGAAGATTGAATCAAACAAACTAGTTAGTATTCATACCACACCCAATGTCATGTGAGTCTGGTTGCATATAAACTGATGTTCGAGACATGTTTACTTAATACGCATTAGCACTCATATGGAACACTGTTGATTTTTATGGGGCACATATGGTGGAGTTTTATTGTGCTGAATTAAATTACGCTAAACTATGATTAAGTTTCCAAGCAGCAATCCATTATTCAAAGCTTCCTCGCCTGTGGACTGCTTACTGCAGTCTCGTACTGGGTGCTCCACCCGCACACTAGTGCACGGTGTCAATACTAGCCTGTCACTGGCTACATAAAGTCAACGAGTCCTTCCTGCTTTTTATGGTCTGACCTACATCCGAGTTCAGAGGGCCAATAAACACACGGTGATGGGGGTCCTGAAGCTGCTCAGCCTCAGTCCAGGTGTCAGGCCAGCCCGCTTCCGCAGAGCTTTATTAGCCGCGTTTTACTGGACCGTTTAATATGTATTGTATGTATGTATTAACATAGCGCAGACTACCTTCACCGTGCCTATGATTGTTCACAACGATATACTGTATACGCAATACGGGTGCAGGTATTGATTGTACCATTCCATATCGATTTTTTATGACCTTCCCTTTCAATGAATTTTTATATTTATATTTATAGTCTTACATCAGACTATAAGTGCAGTTGTATTTAGATATGGCGGTTTTAATTCCACTAGTCAATACGGCCACGTAGAAATCAAGACAACTGTGTCGTTTCCGATACTTTCAGCCTTTCTGGAAATGCAGGGGTGGGAAAAGAAGGAGGCCTCACCATCACAGAGACCTGCACAATCTGGCAGCTCTCCTCCCACACAATAAAGCGATGGAGCCCAGAGCTGGCCGAATCAATCACAGCACTTTATTATCCTGTCACTAGTCTGCTTCCTGCAAGTGTGTTTACCCCGTCCGTGGCCCTCTGATTGCTGCTGTTCAGTGTACATTAAGACAGACATAATTGAGATTGTGGGCGTCTGAAAGTGCTGGGCTCACCCCCCTGTCGTTAATCTGTCATATTGTCAGGAGCCACAGCAGCCGTGACCTATCAGGGGCCCCCACCTTGAAGGCATGGCTGGTGCCCCCTTTGTTGTGCGTGCCCCCACCTGTTTTACCACTAGTGGTGCATGAGGGGCCACCGGGAGCGACCTCCCACAATGTGTGGTCCATTACCCAAAATGCAACGCTCTGGTGTAATTCTATTTTTTTGCAGTTCTCATGCCTGTTGGGAACATTGCTAGTGAGACAAAGAACATATGAATACTTTATCAAATTATGTTAACATATGTTTTATTTGAGAGTATTATTATTATTATATTATTATTATTGTCGCCTACCTAATAGGAACTCAACACAATGCCCAGCCTAATCAAAACTCAAAATTGCCATATTGTGATATATGGATTTATATTTGCAATGAATATGGTCTAATTGGTAACCTTCAAATTGCAGCCATTTCTCTTCAGAATTGGATTAGTGATGTTTGTGCAGAAAACTCCTGTTCATTTGATATAAATTAAAGCACTGGAAAAGCATTTACAAAATAACAAGATATAAATGAATGCATTCGTACCGTTGAAAAAGGTGCTTTCTAAACCCCCCCTCACAACATATTAGAAATAATAGCTGAATCTTGCCTCAGCAGTCTGTTATTAATTACCTGGCAAATAGAATCTGTCTGTTCTCATACTGAGTTATTGTGGTGGCAAGAGATCAGCAAAAGAAAATTAAACAGCAATCAAAGTGCATTTCTGGCGTCATAATTCTGATTGTCAGCATCATCTTCTCCCAGGTATGGCACATGACTACAAAGTAACTTTTTAATGTCGTTTCTGGATGATCCAAGCAAGACTAATCCACACAGCCTCCTCTGCACTCCCCTGCTCACAGCACACTAATTCAGCCGAGCAGCAGTAGATGAAATCCCATCTTCCCCGGCCCCCTTCATCCACATTTGACTTGGTATTCTCCTGCAGCAAAGTTTTACAGGGCAATGACTTCCATCCTAAAGTGGACATAAGTTGTCTCATGTTGTAGCTTAAGCACGCGGCTGCCTTTATCGTGTGGGCTTACGCCAACCCAGAGACTCGTAAGTTAGGCCTGTCAGGTTTCTATGCATTCTAATTGAGTGGGGAGCCCGTAATGGCTACGGAAATTCAGACGCTTCAAACCGTATTCCCCGGTGGGACGTTCCCCCACCAAGCCCATGAGCCTCAATTAAATGGCTAAATGGGACCATTCTGGAAAATAACAACAGTAAAAACACCGTCCTATACAGCCATAACACCGGGCCTCGCCTTCACTCAACCACGGTCACAGCTTTCAAATGGCGAAGCAGAGACTGTGCGTGTGAGACCTGGAGAGGGGAACAGTGGTGGTGGGGCACTGTTACAATAGTTAATAACATAACAGCCTAAAGGATGTTAACATGTTATAAACATGATGTACATGCCAGATAAACACCTCAATCCAACGCAGGCCCCGTGTTTTCACAATGTTCACGTGGCAACTACAACCAAACCAAACACAGAAACAGAAAATAAACAAGGAAAGAAATTAATTTGGAAGAGTAAAACTTTTGAATCAATGGTGGATAATATCCACAGCGGTTTCCATTTCCTGCAATAAAGCCGGAGAGCGGTGAGCGCGTCATTTCTAAACACTCGCAATCCATGAATACACATGGAGCATGTCCTATTAAGGCGCAGGGTTACGGCGTGGTGCTAAATATTGAACCGCCCTGATTGTAGCGCTACCTTCCTTACACCCCTTCCCTTATTGTTTTTATGATTCCTTGACTTTTACCCCTTTAATGCTTCGCTGGTTTTATGCAAAAACAATAGCTATTCAATAATTCAATTTATAGCCGGGCATAAATGGGATCCAAAGGACAAGGCGGTTGCCAATGAGCAAGGGCAAGGCGGCCGGGCCCCAGATTGCGATAGATTCTCGCAGAAACACAACAGATAGCTTATTTTATACACAGACTCCTCACTTTCCCATTGCAACGGGAGGAAGAATCTGTGTCTCCCAGAGTGTCGAGCAAATTAGATAAATTGCGCCGGAACGATAGATAGTGAAATAAAATAAAACAATCCCCATCTTTATACCAGGAAAATATCTCAATACGGCTTATCTGATTCATAAATACATGATTTTTGCAAGCAGTGTAATCAGTCTGGACAGTGTGAGTTTATTGTTATTGTTTGAGGCACGGCGCATCATCGGCTGTTGATGCCATACCTTCACAACAGACGTATAAGAAGAGAGAACAAGGGATATGTAGGAGAATACACTGAATATGAATATTAATGAAGTGAAAAACAGGTAGACCCTGTGTTGTCAATCACCACGGTAATCAGAACTAACTCAATCAAATTGTGAGAAAATGGAGGATGCTTCCCCTGCAAATTTCCAATTTAGGAGTGGCAACTAGGGCCATGATGAATGCCTGAAGAGTCCATCTCTTCTCTCTCATCTGTCCTAACCTTTTCTGACAGCACAGATATTGCCTACCTGGTAATTTGCTCAACAATAATTGTTAGTGTGCGATTTCCTCCCAGCTCTTAACAAGGATTCTTAACACCCTCTGTAGGTGACAAAATGCAATTACAAACATGAAGAGCCCCATCGTGACCAGTCATCAGCAGCTGCCAGCACAGCCCACTGGCCCTAACTACTTCCATTACTGGGGGAACACACACACACACACACACACACATATGCACACACATGCACAGATGCACATGCACATACACAAACACACATGCATACACACTCACAGACTAACACACTAACGCACACATACACACACACTAAGACTAACACTCTAAGAAACACACACATAAACACACTAAGACACACACACGCACAAAGGCACACGCACACACATACAATAACAAGCACACGCACACGCACGCACACACACACACACACACACACACAGGGCCACAAAACAATTGTGAGTGGAATACAACTTTAATCAAGAGCCATGACACTGTTTTATGGATTAGCAGCATCGGTGATTAAAGCCAGCAGCTGACTTTAGTCTTCCATCCGTTTCATCAGAGCTATTGCGTTGTCGTCCGGCCCACTGTATTGATAAGCGTGTTTGATGAACGTTGCAGGTGTGTGTGTGTGTGTGTGTGTGTGTGTGTGCGCAGCGGGCTTGTTGTTGTTGATGGAGTGATCATATTGTGAGCAGCGGCAGACGCAGGCTACAACAGCTGTTGCGGCTCCGTCCGCTGGGACGCCGTGTCTCCGAGGCACCCTGGGGTGATTGCGCAGGCACGGCGCAGTAAAAAAAATAAAACACCACCCGTACCCCCTGATCGCGTCGCCCCTAACAACTCTATGAATTGTATGACACATTACGAGAGCTCTCGGCTCTCAGTCCAGCACTAAAAGCTTAATTATTGAACTAATTGCGAGGGCTATATTCATTTTCCCCGGTAATCCTTGTGGTGATTATACTGGGGTCTCAATAACAAGGCTTATCCTTTAATTAAAAGGATTATTAACCTTTCAAATGGAGCCACGCGAGAGACGGTGGTGGTGGAACGTATCAGTGTCAAAAGCGTACTTTAGAGAAGCGAGTTGAGATGGAGACGGACCCGAGGTAATGTGGCTCTAATCAGGAGCCTCCTTCCATGGGGTCCCCGTAAAGACCTGGGACACCACGGGCCCCCACCTCGGCTCCATCATCTCCTGCTAAATAATTCACCACAAACCCTGCTTCCTCTTCAGGGTAATCAAAGCCTGTGTAAAACTATCAGTATTAAAAACATGTCCTCATCACTGTAGCCCCTGTCGGAGGGTAAAGGCTACAGTTTCTTAAGATGGCGGATTTACACTGTATAGTTGTGTTACTAGGTACAGTTTCCTACAGAGTTCACCTGTCCGAAAGCAACGTCAGGCACTGGCACTTAATGTACACACTTATTGTATGTTGTACGTCCTTGCACTTAAAAATAGTACTTAGCATTGTGTACCATCTTATCCTAGCCTGACAATTGTCAGTGTTTGACACTTGGTTCTATGAACATCCTTACTGAACCAACAGCAATATAGTGTTTCTCTTTCTTCTGACAAATGTACAATTTAGGACATCGTCTCGCACACAGAAACCCCCCTCCAAAAGAACAACAGTAACAATACCATGTCTTGAGGAACCCAAACCCTGGGTGAGTCCCAGTGTAAGCAGCCAGCGGCAGAGCGCTGACTTGCTCTGAATCCCAGGTTAACGGTTATGAGTGCACACAGCCTGGTTATGATAATGATGCCACTAGCGTGGTGAGTGCGAGGTGAGCGGGGTCGCGTGTCAACGCTAAAGCAGTAATTAAAACACGGACGCGGAGATGTTGACCAGCAGCGCTCTGCAAGGCCTCTCACCTCCCAACGTGCGGGTCAAAGTCAGGGGAAGAGCAGAGTGATTGAAAATCATTGGGGATCTCCGACTATAACGATTTGTAAGGACAAGGAAGGGAAAGGGAGGAGGGGGTGGTGACATTTAACTGATCCATGTGCATGTACATCTATAAAGAACGTGATGGTGTATCGGGAAAGGAATGGAGGATGGACAAAGGCCGAAAGCACGACGGACCAGCGATACCGGATTAGCAAAAACATAATGATGTGTGTACCATTTATTCATCTGCATCTTTGATCCTCCGCTAATGTGTACGAGATCATTAACGCAGCGCTCCATGTCAGGGTCTGTGATTCCGACAGCAGAGTGGAGCAGCTCTCAGGGCCTCGCCCCCAGCCTCTCAGCCTCGCCCCGCTCCGCAACACCCAGAGCAAAGTGTGTTCATCTGAATTTAATTAGTGAATTAGTTGGTGGTTAAGGACGACGACGATGCGAGCTCCTAATCAATCTCCCGGTCTCTTTAAAAAACACAGCCTGCGATGGTTTCGGGAGCCATTAGAATACTGATGACTGTGTGAAGACGCCGCCACGCTTCCAGGAGATCATCGCGCCGGCTCCTGGAGACAGAGGAGACGCGGCCGGACGGACGGACGGCCGAGCGGGGTATAAAAGCCTTCCAGGAGGTCTCAGCCTCCATAAACGTGGAGCTCCATTAATGTGAGCTCATGCCCGTGTCCTCCAGGAACACTTTGTGTGTTTGTTATTGACTGATGCCACCAAAAGGTTTTAATTGATTCTAGATTAAAAAACCGAAGAATGTTAGGCAGAGGAAATAAATCAGTCCTTAAAAGAAAATAAGGCTTTGTATTTCATTTGAATCCTGGAAATGTGAATCCTATTCACATCGTCCCCTATTATTTCCTCGCTAACTACTTGTGCAGCAAACAACAATGATGATAATAATAATTATACATTTTGGAGCAAAGCGCTCGCATTCATCACCGTCCCTGTGTTCTCATTCCGAGGCAGAGTCTGCGTACATAAAGGAAAGGCAAAAAGGAGAGAGCGAGGGGAGAGAGAGAGAGGGGTGAGCATTCAGTTAAAAATAGTGAGTCTGTGGCGGGACATGATTGAGTTTGCAGGGCTCGGAAAATCCCCTCTAATTATTCAACGCTATACCTCTGTCATCCTTCCCAACATGCATTGCTATAGTAGGGAGTTCAAGTGACTCCAGCTAATATACATAATTCCACTACTTAATTGGCACAGATCGGGTGAAAGTGGGCTAGGGACGTTCCCAGGAGACTAATAGGGGCACATATCATTGGCTCCATCAGAAGACTAGTCCCGGAGGTGAGAGAAGTCAGCAAATATTTCATGAGCTGTTCTATCAAAGTAGCTCACCCCTGGAGCCCTGCGCGCTATCTTACGGAGAACGGTTCCGAAACGCCTCCGCTGTCAGGCGTATTTATAGCAGGAGAGAAGATGACGGATGCTAATGCCGGGGAAATTATGCAGTGCATCGTAGACGCTGTTATAACATGGGTGCTTCATACTCAGAACAAGGTTAACTAAAGTAGTCGTTTAAGTTACGAGTGGGCCTTTTGTTCCAGCCCGGGTCTGCATCCACACGTGTAGATTAAGGTTGCTGGGGCCGCAACTTATAGCAACCTTAATGGGCTTAGAGGAGGAGAAGCATGAGTTACATTATCACAAGTGTTATGTATTGTAGATCCTATAGAGGGAGCCGTGCATGTGCGACTTGCACTGATAAAATTACAATAAGTAATGGCTTTGTTGTGCATTTCATTCTTTACGTGTTAAATCTGTAGTTAAAGATTCCTGGCTTATAAGGACCATAAATACCACAGACCTCGTTGTTGGAGGCACTTGTTTGATCTTTTGTAAATAATGTGTATGTTTTAGGTGGATGTACCTCGCTGGTTTAGCCGGGTGTATTGATTAGAGGAACGTCAATATATGTATTTCATTTTCACACGTTGACCTTCAATGTGTGATTGAATATATTTAAAGTGCTATTGAGGGAGAATTTTGTGCCGCTGTGATATTTTGTTTTACAGAATTGTTGTTTTTTTATTCATATATTTCTGTATTTCTTTATAAATCTTTTCTCCAGAATTGTATGTGAATTGAAGCAAAACAAGAAAATAAATAAAGAAACAACAACAATATGCACACTAGACTACGCCTCCAATAATCGATAAAACCCAAAATATGAAACGACAATGTTTCCCCCAGTTTACACGGTTAACCCAGACCTTTAACACTTTCACTTCCACACTCAATCCACCCCATCCAACGCACCATATCATATCCATCTATATCTTTTAAAGCACTCAACACAATTTGTAGCCATGCAGGAAATATTTACTGCGTGTTGTTATGCACTAAATGATAGGCCACCGCCCAATAATAAAGCATCCTCCCCTTGTCAAAACAAATTGTGGCAACTAAAGGAATCAATGTTTGACATTTAACCTCGATCCAGAAAAGAGTTCAGTGACCCTGGCCGTCAAATTTACAGCCGCGCCCCGCTTCAATCAAAGGGTTTGTTGCCGGCCAGCTCCGATGAAAGTTTTAGTGTAACTCGCCGCAGATCATGACATGAGTATGGATTTAATGGGCCCTTGAGCCAAACCCTCGGTAGCTCATGTCGTTCACACCCGGGGATGAGCAGCATATATCCTCCCTGTGTAATAACCTGGGGGAGGGGCGGAGGTGGACAGAGGTGTGGTGGAGGTGATGGAGGTGGTGGTGGCGGTGGGGGATTTGTGGATCAGACCCTGATTTCTAATCTTGGCTCCATTAAAGTGCCTCTGGATGAATCATCAGAGCTATCCGTGTCACAGCGGGCCTTGTTAGCAAGAGTCAACGAGTCAATAACAATTTAGCGGTTTGGATTTATGAGGTGAGTTGTGGCCGACTTAAACAATTATTCTTTTTTTTTTTATAATCATACTTTGGACTTTTGAGCTGAATGGACTGCATTTATTTTGCATTACAAAATGATTATACCTGAACACATTATACACAGCACTGCCTTACAGTTATCTTTTACAAATAGATTAGTGGAAAATGTAAAATGTTTACGTTGGCTTTCCTTAGGGCCCTAGCCTGCAACAACACCAACACTGTAAGACCTTTGTATTTTTGCATTTTTGTATGTTCATAAGTTCATATGAATGTATGTTCACAAGTGTATATTCACAAAGGACACTCCAGGCACCAAGAAACAGGATAGGGCAGAAATAACCCCCAATGCAGTCTCCTTGTTTCCTGAACATGTAAGGGACTTTCCACTGTGTTTCCACTCACTCCTAACTCCTGTGCACTGAGGAGAGAGGAGAGAGGAGAGAGGAGAGAAGATAGAGGATGAGACAGGAGAGGAGAGAGTAGAGAGAAGACGAGACAGGAGAGGAGAGAAGAGGAGACAGGGTAGGAGAGAGGAGAGAGGAGAGGAGAGGGGAAAGGATATATTAGAAAGAAGAGAGGGGAGAGGAGAGAGGAGAAAGGAGCGAGAGCAGAAGAGAGAGCGGAGTGGAGGAAACAGGAGAGGGAGGGGAGAGAGAGGGAGCGAGGAGCGAGAAGCGAGGAGAGAAGGACAGATAGCAGAGGAGAGAGGAGTGAGAGCAGAAGAGAGAGAACACAAAAGATGTGATTGAGGAGAGATGAGGGAGGAGATGGAAGAGAAGAGAGAGAGAAGAGAGGAGAGGAGAGGAGAGGAGAGAGAGGAGGAGACAGAGGAGAGGAGAGAGCTCAGCCCAAGCTGAGAGCCCTGTAAGCAGCAGTCCAGATAAGTACACCTCCACCGTTGGAGGACTGGTCCTGTTTCCTTGTTGCCCGGGGAGAGGGATCATGAGTGCAATATTGACTTCAAATTACATCCAATAGTCGCTGCTTAGGGCGCCTCAGAACCACAGTGTGGATCAAACACACAGATCAGGCCGGGATTACAGAGAAAGCCACTGACAGCGGCTGAGCCCCTCTCCCCCTCGCCTCCTCTCAGAACACGCACCCACACGGACGCCTTCCAAATCTCCCTCTAAGCTCCCCCCCCCGCTCTCCCTCCCCACGCCACACGAGCCCTCAGATCCAGACAGACGTACTCTTTAGGTATCAAAGCGAACATCGATCTCACGAAAACCCTACAAACATTCGAGGAACCCTCCCGCGAAACCGGGGCCTCCGCCGTGGTTCATCTACCATGGAGGAGGAAGAACTGGCACGTCCCACCTCACTTCCTGTGGCTCACAACATTATTATGGTCGTACAGGAAACCATCATGTCCCTCAACGCCACGCCGCCTCGCCACAGCTACTGTAACCCGGGCTCTCTTTTCCCCATCCTGCCTCTGTCTCCCTGGCAGTTAAACACAAATAACTGCACGCATGATGCGACGGCATGCATTGTCTTAGCTCGGCGGCGGCGGCGGCGGAGGAGCCGGGGAGGAAGTGACTCGCGTGATGAATGACATCGCCCTGTGCCGAGTGTGACAAAGGCACTGCCGCGCGATCTGCATGTGCTCGCCGCTCGCCATCATTAGGTGTAATTGGGACTCATGGCGAAGCCGCCTCCTTTCTTTATCTGCCACGGGAAGAAAGAAAAACATCAAGTGGAGTAGGATGAGGATGAAGAGGAGGAGGAGGAGGAGGGGGAGGAGGAGGCGGGGGAGGGGGAGAGAAGGAGGGAGAGGAGGAGGAGGGGATGAGGGGGATGAGGAGGAGGAGGAAAGTGGAGGAGGACGAGGGCAAGGAGGATGGGCAGGGAGAGGAGGGGGAGGAGGAGATGGGGGAGGAGGAGGAGGAGTAGGAGGAGGAGGAGGAGGGGGAGGGCGGGATGAGGAGGAGGAGGGGGAGGGCGGGATGAGGAGGAGGAGGAGGAGGGGGAGGTGGACAAGGCTTAATAGGACAGGCTGGGGGAGATGACGGAGACAGCCGTGGGCCCATTGGTTTATAGGAATAATAGATTGTCCCGGTATTATACGCTGGGCTTAAATGGGAGCTCAGCAGATATGTGATGGTGTCACATGTGTTGGCCGGTTGAGTCGGCGCCCGTCCTCACGTCAAACCGCTCATCCGGATGCTGACCTTCGGAGGCGGGGCCTCCCGGGGCCCGTTATTGGCCGGTCTCAGGAAGCGGGGGCGTGTTCAATCACCTTAAACACGGCAGTAACGCACACGCATGGAGGGAGGCACGCATGGACAAACACGCATGCAACACACACACACCCCCACTCAATTATACACACATATACAGACACATAGACACCAGCAACTCAATTATACACACATTTACAGACACACCAGGATGCACATTGCGCACACACACTCAATTACATACACACACACACACACACTCAATTATACATACATATACAGACACACACAGACACGCACGCACACCCACTCAATTACACACACACACATAAACAGACACACACAGACACACACACACACCCACTCAACTACACACACACAAGAACACACACACACACTCAATTACACACACACACACACACACACACACACTGACACACTACATTACTCACACACACACACACACACACACACACACACACACACACACACACACACAAACACACACAAAAACCAAACATACACACACACACACTCAATAATACACACACAAATACACACACACAAACACAAAGTCTGCACACATACTCAAACTCAAGAACCACACAAATGTATACACAGACACAGACACACAGAAACACCTACACAAAGACACAGCTGATATACACACCAATAACACAGAAACACACACACACACACACACACACACACACACACACGAACACACAAATATAAACACTAATGCGCAGACATAGCGAGCACGCTGGCACCCGGTTAGTGGCTGATTACGGGGCTGCTCATTAGCTATAATGGGGATGCATGTAGAATTTACAGGGTTGTGTAACAAGGTTAAAAACACACTCATGAATCCTAGTCATCACACAACCCTGTTTCCAGCACCGCTATTATTCATCATTAAGACAAGAACACTCACCCCCCCCCCAAAAAAAAAATCATAAAAAAAACGTGCGCCGTGTTCAATTGTTAAAAAACACCACGGAATAAAGGAGGAGGAGAACAATAAAAGTGTTTAAAAAATAAAAAACGCTTAAAAAATAAAAACGCTTCTGAAGCCAGCGTTCTCGGTCCTGGAGCCCCCTGGAGCGGTCCGCCCTAGCCAGGGGGTTCAGGACCGGGAACACCAGGAGGAGCCGCCCAGTCCTCCATGACCTTCCCGGCGTTCACGTCCGCCGAGCGGGAGTCAGAGCTGCCGCTGCCGCCGCCGTCTGCAGCGCTTAGAATTAATTGCGCAGTTATCCTCAAATTAATTCCTAACTGTTTTACAACACACAGAGAGAAAAGGGCAGAGCAATTATTATTCTGTTTTCACCTTACGGACGGGATGGAAGGGAGGGAGGGGGGGAGGGAGGGGAGGGAGGGGGGGGGTGTTATGCAAATGGTTGTGCTGTACACGAGATAGAAAGCCAAGGCTTTTATATTCCTGGGCAGATGCTGCCAAGACACAAGGCGGTGGGGAGTGCGAACAGGAAGTGGGAGCGCTGGGAGGATCTGATGGGCCCACCTGGCCCTCCTGGTGACTCCGCAGCCAGAGCAATAATAGAAAACACAGCAATGAATTATTTATCTGGAAGAATCCACTCTAAATATCCTCCGCATTCGGACAACTAAGGTTAAAAGGAGGGTTTGTTCCAGGCTGCTTGTCTGGAAATACTTTACAAGTCTCCCCTTACTAACGGGGGTCTGAGGTGTTCCGTGATGGAAGGCAAAAGACCCCTCGGCCTCGCGGCCAGACCCGGCCTGATGAAGGTTTTATTTGCTATTTTCCCATGGAAAACTTGTGTAACAGCAACCAAGCGCTGCGTGTGCGGCATGCGTGTGTGTATGTGTGTCTGTGTGTGAAAGCGTGCTTGTGTGCGTTGGTATGTGTGCATGTGCAGGTGTGTGTGCATGCGTTTGTGCAAACATGTTTGTGTGTGTATGTGTACGTGTGTACATGCGTGAAAGTTTGCTTGTGTGCGTGAGTACGTGTGCGTGGGCATGTGCATGTGCATGCGTGTGTGCAAACGTGCTTGTTTGCCTGTGTGTGTGTGTGTGTGCACGTGTGTGTGCGTGCAAACGTGCTTGTGTGCATGAGTGTGTGTGTGTGAGGAGGAGGAGGGCCTGGCTGTGGTGGGAGGGGGTGGTTGACAGGAGGTTGATGGGCGAGGCTGGGGTTGGGAGAAGGAACGGGGGGGGGGCGCTCCTTGCCTCCCCCCTGGTGCTCACTGTTCCTCCAAACTAGCCGAGTGTTTATTAATCTGAGACCTGGAGACCTCCAGGAAGTTACTACACAACAACAACAACAAAGATGGACCCGGATGCAGAGCTTTCCAGCACATGGCTCTATCTGCGTATGGTTAGAGAGAGCACAGCTGTACGTTTACAGAGAGAATGGCTGTATGGTTACAGAGAGCTGTATGGTTACAGAGAGAATGGCTGTATGGTTACAGAGAGCTGTACGGTTACAGAGAGCTGTGTGGTAACATAGAGCTGTACGGTAACATAGAGCTGTACGGTAACATAGAGCTGTACGGTTACATAGAGCTGTACGGTTACAGAGAGCTGTACGGTTACAGAGAGCTGTACGGTTACAGAGAGCTGTACGGTTACAGAGAGCTGTACGGTTACAGAGAGCTGTACGGTTACAGAAAGGAGGAGCCTTAACGAGCCATGATGATTATTTAAGGTCAAAGCACTTATCGCCTTTAAAAACCCTACGCAAAGGTGCTGGCGGGTATCAGGGTCTCCTGAGCCTCCATCATCACCTCAACGCAGAACACGTCCACAAGGGCCTTCTCCAGGCGCCGCCAAGCAAACGGAGCCTTCACCGTGGAACAGATCAGACCGCCGCCTCAATATTCATCACTCTCTCAGACTGGACTAGTTATGTGTTGTTGTACGATGGAGTGTGTACGTGTAATTGTGTACCCGTGGTTTGTGCATGTGTAATTGTGCACCCATTGTGTGCGTATGTTTAATTGTGTACACATTGTGTGTGCATGTGTAATTGTGTACCCATTGTGTGTGTGTGTGTGTGTGTGTGTGTGTGTGTGTACGTGTAGTTGTGTACCCGTTGTGTGCGCATGTGTAATTGTGCACCCGTTGTGTGTGTGTGTGTGTGTGTAATTGTGTACCCGTTGTGTGTGTGTGTGTGTGTGTGTGTAATTGTGTACCCGTTGTGTGTGTGTGTGTGTGTGTGTGTGTGTGTGTGTGTGTGTAATTGTGCACCCGTTGTGTGCGCATGCGTAATTGCGTACCCGTTGTGTGTGTGTGTGTGTGTGTGTGTGTAATTGCGGTCCCCATGGTGTGTACCTGTAGTCCCGTGTACCTCATCGTAGCGTACGTGTGCCTCAGCCCATCTTAATCATGGTGTCAGCTGACTAATAAAGGGTTATTACGGGAACAGAGACCCAGGGTTTTTACATATGTTGGGAGGCAGAGGTCCCGCCCGCCCCCTCCCCGCCCTGTCTCCGAGGTAAACATCGGACCCTCGTTGACAAATGACGCCCCATGCTGAGATCAGATAGTTAGCCCAGGATCTGCTTATTAACCAGGTCTGCATAGATAATTGGCACTTGAGCCTCGCTGCTGTAAAAAATCTGGCCGGCGCCGCGTCATTTATCACCCGGCCCAGAGTACGCTGTCAGGCCGCTATAATAAGCCGGAGTAATGGATGAATCAAGATTAGGCAGATAAATTGAGAATGAAGGAGGAGGAAAATGGGCCACAGCCTCGGTGCAGAGGAGAGGATGGGGGGGGGGGGGGGGCGGGCTCAGTTCCAACATTAATGTGGCATTATACCTATCGCCACGTATCTGTCTTGCTCCGTTCTTCTCACGCACACCTCCGACGGCCCCGCATTATGATAAACAGCTCGGCGGTAGATTGCAACGCTTTGCTCTAATCTGCATACACGGTCGTGGTTAGCGCGGCCATCCTAAAGAAGAGGGATACTTTGGTGAAATGTTTGCTTATTAGCAACGATATCCCACATAAATCCTTTTCTCAGACGGTCGTGTTGTGGAGATATTCGCGAGCCCTCCCGATGTATGAGGGTATGACATGAATAATGCACAACGGGCAACATGGCTTCTTCATTGGAGGAGCTAATGCATGATTCATGGCGGCCGTGCGTCTCACCAGTGTCTTGGAATTCCAACGCTGTTCGTGGGGGCATTCTTGTTTTCATTTGTACTCGTTTTAACAAAACCAATAGTTAAATAATATTGAACTCTCTGTGGTGATTCAGTAACTCTGAATCTAATCATAATTGTACGTGGAGCCGGATTATCTTGAACTGGCAAGATGTTTGATGTAATAGTGTTTGACTTTTGGCAAAATTACATTTTAACCTTTGATGTAAAGTAATACAATACAATGTCTGTGTGTGTGTGTATACCGGGGACTGTGTGCATGGAGAGGACATGTGCATGTTTATGCACATACACACACACACACACACACACACAAACACACACACACACACACACACACACACACACACACACACAGACACAAACACACACACACAAACCATCTACGGTTGTCCATACATAGGTGTGAGACCACCTCCTCTCCAAGCTATGTCTCACACACACCCACGCCCCCCCCCCCCCCCACACCCACACCCCCACACCAGAGATAATTACAGATGATGTGCGGTGATGGGCTGCAGGTATGGGGCCTGCTGAAGGCCCTGGTCCGGGTCTCCAGTACCAGGGCGTGGCGGCCCCGCTCCTCCATCAGGCTGGCTGGCACTCTCCTCCGGCCCCTCGTCTCCAGCTGTCCAGCGGGGCGCGCCAAGTCACAGCGGGAACGCCTGCCTTCGCTCCGTCTTCAGCCGTCCCTCTCCCCCCTCTCTCCCCCCCTCACTCTCTCACCCTCTCTCTCCCCCTCTCTCTCCCCTCTTGCTCTGTTTATGGGAGAGGTGGGTGTGTGTGTGTGTGTGTGTGTGTGTGTGTGTGTGTGTGTGTATGTAAAGGGGGGGTACTCTCTGTGTCTATGGAAGGTGTGTGTGTGTGTGTGTGTATGTGTGTGTGTGTGTAGGGGGGAGTACTCTCCTTCTCCATCTATGGTAGGTTTGTGTGTGTGTGTGTGTGTGTGTGTGTGTGTGTGTGTGTGTGTGTGTGTGTACGCTCTCTCTCTTGCATTACTCACTAGCAGACGGTGCACGCTGCCAACACCCAGCATGGCCGCCTCCTCGCCCTGCCCTGCCGGTCAGACCCCACGGCTGGAGGAGATGATGAAGGGAAGCTGGGCTCCTGCAGGGGGCGGGACTGGAGGAATCTGAGAGAGAGAGAGAGAGAGAGAGACAGAGAGAGAGAGAGAGAGAGAGAGAGAGAGAGAGAGAGAGAGAGAGAGAGAGAGAGAGAGGAGAATGGGCGAGAGAGAGACAGAGAGAGAGACAAGAGACAGAGAGAGAGAGAGACAAGAGACAGAGAGAGAGAGAGAGCAGCAAGAGAGAGATAGAGAGAGTGAGAGAGAGAGAGAATGAGGGAGAGAGAGAGAGAGAGACACAGAGAGACAGAGAGCAGCGAGAGAGAGAGAGCAGAGAGCGAGAGAGTGAGAGCGAGACTCCCCCATGTGATCCTTGTTGGACATCCATGACATGCTCTTCTCCCAGACCTGGGTGTGTTTGGTTTTCTCGCTGAGCGCTGGAGATGGGTGTGATGGTGTGTGTGGCTCAATCTTGAAAGATATTCCTGTTACTTTTCCACACACTGTAGCATGCTGTACATGAACGTCCATTACCTCCTCACCAGGAGAAGAGGAAGACACACATGCTCATGCACCAAGGCTGTTCACATTGATTCTATCAGCAGAATTAAAGCGCACTGCACACAGCTATAGCCCATGCAAATCATGGATGCAACATGTATGCATAATTACAGTTGGATTGTATTTCCAAAGGGTTCAAATATCTTCACTACCAACATACTCCATAGCTGTGGGCCAAGGAATGAACA
>NC_140284.1:9920950-9950788 GCF_964030765.1 Micromesistius poutassou | reverse complement strand
GGGGGGGGGGGGGGGGGGGGGGGGGGGGGGGGGGGGGAGGAGAAAAAAGCTTAAAACGGTCAATAAATGTTAATCCAGTCAGAACTCGCATCTGCCTTGAAGCAGGACTCACCCAGCGGGTCTGTTCTTGTTTCTTCCCTCCTGAGAGAGGCCATCCCTTATGGACAGACTGACACTAATCCAGAGAGGACCCGGCGCTAATAAGATACCATGTGTACCGTAAGCAGTATGGTCCACATTAGGAGTGTTACTGGCTCTGCGTGGACAACACCGCTCATACGCGCAGGCCTACCTTGGTTGTTTTAGGCCAAAGACACGTTTTATTAGTGAAATTCACATGAAAAGTTTAATAATATCGAATAATATATTTTTAGAATAATTATTGGAGTTTTTTATGTTATTGTTTTGGGCCTATTTCTGCAGCCCTATTTCTATAATGTATTTTTTGATACATACCTACATAAATATATTGCATTTTTATTCGTTTTGCATTTGCTCCAATGTTGAATCCTTTTCATTGAAGATACGGGAGACACGAAAAAATAGATATAGACCTAATCGAATACAATCTTCTTTTTCCCCTCCGTTTTAAAATGATGTCTCTAAATGGTGCAGCGACACACCAGATACGCAACATATGTAAAGGCTTTCGCACAAGGGCTCCATCGCTACGATTTCTGAAGCGTAAACAGCTTATGAAAGTCAAATGGCTCTGTGGCATAATCCGACAAGGGGAGCCGTGGCTTCAAAAACATCCCCTAACAAACCGCGGTGGCCATCACCGAGCAATAGCTCAGTGTTTCTAAACGCTCCACAGGTGATGGAGGTGATGGAGGCGCCACGCGTTTCACGTCTCCACAAATTAAATCTAACTTTACTTTACGCGCAGAGCATGCGGGCCGCGGCGAGCGTCCATTGTTTCAGTGCTGTTAAGACGAAGAGGGGTTTCGCAGCACACTCGAGACTAGCAATGCGTGAATGCAACGAGTGGGCCCATGTCAAGTGACAGATTAAACTCAGCTCTGCAGTGGTGCGGTAATTGATAATAATACATAAATAAATAGCCCTGATATGATCCGAAATTTAGCACAGCTTCCAGAGCTCTGCTGAATGGTAACCTCGATTTAGCCTATTCACTTCCTGCCTCGAATTCCCATCTGGGATTAATGAAAACAGGCCTACTTATCCTATCCAGATGTTATGACGAAACCTTTGAAGTGAGGTGGTGCTAGCATCTAGCACCCTGTGTCGTGTCGTCACAGGGAGAACACCCACATACCATTGGGGTTCTGTGGGGCTCTGGCTATAGTGTTAGCTGTGATTTATGCCTGGTAATGGTGCTGACCGGTCAGCAGGCTGCAGCAGGCTGACCCTGGAACATCTGTGTTGAGTGGCTGCTGCCCATTGCACCGTAGAACGGACAAGGCGTTAGAGAGAACGACAAGCTCACGGGCTGTGGAATAGACCACACAACCTCTTGGACATTAGAATATAATGTCCTATTTAGGCCTAATGGTAAATGGACTGCATTAATATGTTAATCTATTTATATGTATACTGTATATCAGTGCTGACCTGCGGCCGTTCAAAGAGCTTAACCAATAGTGCCTCATATTTATTCACTCATTCATAAACACATTCATACACCGACGTGGCTTCCACTAAATGCAGAACATAAATGCATAATAAAACTGCGATTAAAAAACAAAAAATGAATAAAAGTGACGGCGATACCATGACACAATAAAAGCGTTCTGAGCGAGGGGCTGAGAGCAGGGGACCCAGGGATGCTATGGGCCCTGCCTCCCCATGTAAGATGCACTTTTTCAGGGGTGGATGTAAAGTTATAAATCACATATAGGCTGCGGTGTGACAGTAACTTCCCCAACTGATTTCAAGGAACCTACTGGCCTTAAAATAGAATTCTAACATGTGTTATTTCTGTCACCTTAACCCAACTCTAGAGTTGGGTTAAGGTTATTTCGACTTCACAAAGCCATATGAGTTATACAAGTCACTAATGAGTGGTTTTAATAGGCTATATATATATATATATATCTTTTAAAACAGTCAAACAAAACAGGAGATTGTAGTTGAATATATTGCCATGGAAGTTGTAACCTTTGCAGCGCGTGATAATGTCTTTTGAAAATATAGAAGCTACATACAGAAAATTTCTCATTATTGTTTATTTTTCAGGCTCTCGTTTTGGGTACTTTTTAATATGAATCGGGGGTAATGCTGTCCTGGTCTTA
Source organism: Micromesistius poutassou (assembly GCF_964030765.1). NCBI lineage: Eukaryota > Metazoa > Chordata > Actinopteri > Gadiformes > Gadidae > Micromesistius > Micromesistius poutassou. Next base: position 9,948,533 of record NC_140284.1, on the reverse strand, counting down.
CCTCACCATTGACTTTGAAGGAACCAATACAACTCCAGGATAATATATACACTACAAGTCATTTGCGCGAATGTGTGTGTCGGATCTGTCAGGAGACACTGTGCAGAAGGTGAACTTCTGCACAGAACACAACTCCTTTGTTTAAATAAAGGGCCAAACTAACCGCTCTTCTGGTAAATTGCACGTCTGTCACAGACATCCCAGAATGTTCTGGAAGGTGGTGGATAGACTGGGCCAGGTCAGAGTGCGATGGGTGGGGAGTCTGCATCCTTTAGGCCCTGAGATGAGAATTGTCAGTGTGGGCGTTAAGGGGGTCATCGGTCAACTCAGACTGAAGCTGTGAGGAGTGCGATCCGATCTGGAAGCTGAACGCCTGGTCCGTCCCTGTCTTCATCCCCAGCCCTGTCTCACGTGAACCAAGAATCCAACCCGCTCTACCTCCTGAGCTACTGCCGGCCCTGATTTAACGGACGACCGATGAACGACGGAGCCTTCAGTCCGCAAATTAACGCGATGCCATTCGGCGTCTCCACACATCAGCCGCACCGCCACAAACAACACTAATAATACAGTTTGAGGATCATCTCCCCCGCATCCACGACGCCGGCGGCCGCTTCCCAACCCACAGGCAGTCCTTCACCGCGGTGCAATGTGCCAAAGAGGCCACCCTCGCCCTTTGTTACGCATCCAGAGATGGGGGAAAAAACAAGGATAATAAAGGTCTCTTTATGATTAGGCTCCTGCACACACAGGCATCGAGACTTGAGGGGGAGGAATACAACGATGCATCAGGAGGTGGGAATCACACCGGGACTGGAATAGGGAGAGAAAAAACACAAGGGGAGCGGGCGGCTCAGAGCAGGGCCGACCACATAACCTTCAGAAGCGTCCTATCTTTCATTAGAGTCATGTCAGACAGCCATGCCTAACTCAGGCTTTAAGACGCGGTAATGAAGGAGGGGAACCTGGCCTGGGCCCCGTTAAGTTAACAGGAGTGCTGCCAAACCAGCCCCCCCCCACACAGCATCCCTGTATCAACGCCATGCAAATGAACCCTTTGAGGTGTCTCTCTCTCTCTCTCTCTCTCTCTCTCTCTCTCTCTCTCTTTCTCTCTCTCTCTCTCTCTCTCTCTCTCGCTCTCTCTCTCACTCTGCCTCCCTCTCTTACGCAGCCCTATTAATTACTGTCATTACAGCACAAGCTGATGGGGGAGAGGAGGGGGGAGTGCGTGTGTGTGTGTGTGTGTGGGGGGGGGGGTGACTAACAAGCCACCGTCCTCATGATCTCGGCATTTGAAAGTCATCTTCGCCGATGAAAACATGCCAAAAACTACCCCCCCCCCTCCTCACACACACACACACACACACACACACACACCTGCACACACACAACCCACCCCACCCTTAAGAAAATTGCAAATTGCCGAATTTGCTGACAGGACAGATTTCTGTATTTTTTCCCCTTGCTGACAGTGAGCAGCCATGATGGATGCCTTCTTGACACAATCTTGGTGTTTAGACTTTGGAAATAATGAGTATCAATGTCCCCGCCGCGGAATATGCAAAGATGAAGGAGAAGCAGCGTGGGGGTTTAATTAAAGCGGGCGAGGCGAAGGCGGCTCTCACACACAGTGACCTGACATGATCAGCTTCTTATTGCTGTCATTCCTGAGCTGAATAACAGCCGGGATGTTGAGGTGGTGCGGGCCTCCGTTGCTTTAATAAGACCCACGTCTTAATGGCCCCCATGACTGAGCCTGGAGCAGGGACAAGCCGAGACGCCGGAGTCAAGGGAAATGTAGTTCTTATGCTGGATTTCGCCAGTGTTTGGGAAAACAGAGGCTTGCATGTAGAACAGAATATTTGAATCAGTCGGAGCGACTTAGTGGGTCAGGAATGATGTTTTGTTTTTTGAAGGATCATTACATCGTTGATTGTAGTGTGTCTGTGTGTTAATGTGTGTGTGTGTGTGTGTGTGTGTGTGTACAATGTTGCCACAGTCAGGTGTAATGTTTTGTTTTATAAATGTTCCTCTCTTGACATCCCACCAGGACCTCAAACGTATTCCAGGGAGAAAACTAAAACATTCTCTATGATGCAGCGGATGTGTTCCAGCGGAACTTCAGAGTTGAGTTTCTTTGACCAAAAAGGAAAGTGAAAGATGACTTAGTCAATACACCCACCGTCAGGGCAAGTCTAGGTTAACGCACAATCTGGAACTTTTTACCCCCGTTTCTCTCTGTTTCTCCCCCTTTCTCTCTCCCTCTCCCGCTCATACTCTCTTTTTCCATCTCACTCTCGCCATCCTATTCTATTTCTTGTTCACTTTCTTCCATCTCCCCTCTCTCTTTCTCTCTCCCCTCCCTCTCTGCTCTCTCCCCCTCCCTCTCTCCCCCTCCCTCTCTCTCTCTAGTTCACTATTTTCAACCCCCTCCCTGTCTCTCTCTCCTTCCCTCCCTCCCTTCCTCCCACCCTATTTCTTTCACTCTGCCTTGTCTTTCCTCCATTTTTCTCGACTCTCTTTATCTCCCCCTCTTTTTATTCATACTCTTCTTCCACTTTCTAAGTCCATGGGTCTGTGTGTGTGCTAAGACGACGGCTGAGGAGGAAGAGGATGAGGAAGAGTAGGAGGTGGAGGAGGAGGAGGAGGAGGAGGAGTATAATGAGGAGGAGGGGAAGAAGGAGGTGAAGGAAGATGAGGAGAAGGAGGGGAAAGGAAGGAGGAGCAGGAGAAGTAAGATGAGAAGGAGGGGGAGGAGGAGGAGGAGGAGAAGGAGGGGGAGGAGGAGGAGGAGGAGAAGGAGGGGGAGGAGGAGGAGGTGAATCAGAGGCTGTATTTTCCTAATAGAGAGCGGTGGTGAGCGGTTGTGAGCGCTGGTAGCGGCCGGTGGCTGAGGAGATATAATGAGCGACTGTAGAGATGTGAAACAGACAGAAATGGATAATTAGGACAGAAAGTTTCAGCCACGCCGGCGACACTCCGAGGAAGAACAGGGACATTAAGTCTATCGGAAACTTCTCCCTCTCTCCTTACATATATAAATATATATATATATATGGACACATAATTGCTCGTTCCTTTGCCTACATTCATTACACGGCGCTCACAGCGGCCGCTGTTTAACTTCCAGAGGCGAAGGCTGACCTCTGCTTAAGAAGAATGTCAGGATGTAGCAGGCAAAGGACTACCTTCATGAGAGTACCTGTGAATCACTCCACATTTACATCCAGCGTAATGACTGTATTGACCTACATGAACAGTTCAGGTCCCCCCCCACCCATCCCAGACCCCCACCTACCCCACCCACCCACCCCCCCCCCCGCTCCACCATTTTGATATAATTCCCCTGAAAACTCTCAGATCTGGAGGGAAGTGGCCAGAGGAAGAAGTAATCCTCAAAATGGAGAATACTATTATGAAGTGATATTTAATTGACGGTATGTACAGACGGTGAGTGAGGGAGAGTGTGTGGTGTGTGTGTGTGTGTGTGTGTGTGTGTGTGTGTGTGTGTGTGTGTGTGTGTAAACGCTGGGCTGCAGCACTAACGTCCTGAAACCTTTAATGGCGTATAAAGGTTTAGGGGTGGAGGTTGGTAACGAGGCGGAGGTTGGGGAAGGCGTTTGAGGTGCGATAGCTCGCCGTGATGTGGCTCTGATGCTCTCATTACCACGTTTCCCCCGACAATAGGGAAAGATCAAATCGATACCTACTGAGATTTTGATGATCTGTCCTCCACCGTCCACAGATGCACGGCCCCCCACCCCTTTCCTTCATCCCCAGTCCCCCCCTCCCTCCCCACGGCTCTTCTGAGAGCGGATAATCCAACGTTACCACAAATCATCAGGATGCATTTTCTGCTATGTTTGATGTAGGAAAACACAGACATGCTAATATAATAACACAAATACAGACTTGTCCCCTCCTTACCCCCACACCCCTCTTATGCACTTAATCTACGCACTTGTATGTTGTACATCCTGGCACTTAAAAATAGTACTTAGCATTGTGTATCATCCTATCCTAGCTATCTTTGTTGTATACGGGGAAGGGGTTAACCTAGCGATTGTTAATGCTTGGCACATATATTATTTCTCTTTCTTCTGACAAATGTACATATTGTAAGACGCTTTGGATAAAAGCATCTGCTAAATGCCCTAAATGTAAATGGACATGTAAATGTCTAAAAGCATCTTCAACAAAACAGCCTGAGTTTTTTTTGCTTTTTATATTAAGTGCTACTATCAAGTCGTTAAGCAGCTGTCTTTCTACATCCAAAGTGACTTTAGGAGTTACTTAGGGGCCGATCAAGGGTATCCTGCTCAGAGACACTCCTTGAGCTAGTCTGTGGACACTGGGGAGCGAACCCGGTGCCTTTTAGTCAGAGACAAACACGCTAACCACCGCACCGCCCGGCCTCCCTCTGCAAAGCATCAGCGTTAGCCTATACTGTTGTCACCACCGCACTCTCCCCTCTCTTCTTTAATTGAACGCAATTCAATTAGGAGTCATTAGACCCTGAGTGATTTAGCAGTAGTGTTTCGATCAGGAGGAAAGGACACACTAATTAGAGGGCATTTAAATGTTCCTCCGTGTGGAGAGTAATGGGGAGGCGAGATTTAAAACCTAGTTTGGATGAGAATCTCCTTGCGCAAGCAAATGACCGATATAACATGGCGCGCTCTGCCGCCTGCAAATTCCCTTTATGGCCCGTACACAGCAATGGATCCCCGGGGAGCGGTAAACGTGGTCATACGACAGTCACCCAGAAGGTAACCGCCTGCCTAAATGGCAGGTAAATAGTCAGGGTTTATGGTGGTAAATAGGCTTTGTAGGATTACACTTTTCCTACTGAAATTCTTCTCAAAAATAAATTGCGAAACAGCTGCGCAATCATGGAGGGTATTTACATGTTTAAAATTGAATATAAGCATTCCAGGAGGGAGTGCATTATCTTTCATTTTTAATTGACTGTCACCGAGGTGCGTCTTCGGAGTCGTTGTGCCCGGGATGGATAGGTATTTTTGTTTTCTATCATGAAGTTAATGCCATTCTTAGATGAATGATGGTGATTATGGCGCTGGGGAAGGTGACTTACTCTAAAATTGCTTTTCTATGTCTCAGGTGCTTCACCGGGAAGGAGGACGAGGCGGCGTGGAGTCTGCCTTGAACACCGCGCCGCTCGGGTGGGGAAGCCATCGGGAAGTGGTTTCAGGGGTGGATGTTTCAGAGTTTAAACCGGCGAGATCAGACACCACCTCATTTGCATCTAAATAGCATGGATGGCCCCATAAAACGTTTACTACACTGCGTCGATTGGTGCCCAGAACGAGCCGTCCCGCGCTCCAACGACAGTATTTATTTTGTCAAATGCATTTTTAAAAACACAATTATTAATGGCATGCGGCTGCTGCGTCAGAGCGCTGTGTCGGGTTATAGCTCAGCCAGGGAGATATTGATTTAGGTATGATAAGAAGAATCCCGGGCCCTACGACGTCTCCCAGGCAACACGTCCAGCCAGTGCACCACAGTATATCTCACCAGGGCCAAGGCTTACCTATCAATAGTCCACATTATCCCCCCGCTAATAAGCAGACAAGTTCAGCACTCTGAGACAATAAATGTTTTGTTTTGTTTTTTGTTTGGTTGATGTTTTTCCAGTCAGCCCAGAGGAGTGGTGACTCCCTACTCCTCACGCCCCTTGGTCTGGGTTGGACTGCAGCCTTGGTTCCCTGCACACAGCCCATCTCTCCCTGAAGCACAGCCCTGCAGCAGCTCTGCTCTGTCCACATCTCCTCCTTCTGAATGCCAAGGGCACAGGGAAGACATTTAGAGTGGATACGGGAGAGGAGGTTTTAGGTGGTGATGAATATCTCACGTTGAAGATGAGAGTAATTTTAGAGGAATATAGGTTTTGTTCGGAGAGAGAGTATTATAGTGTTGATGGTGTTACACATCATTGAGTTGTATTAATGTGGAACTGTGCTTGTTTAGGAGGTCCTTGTGCATCAAGAAAAATTTTTTTTGTATAAAAATAAGAAATGTATTAAAAATGTGTAAAATCTGTTAAACTGATAAAAAACTATTCAACATGAAAACTGTTTTCATGGTCTGCAGTGACCATAAAAAAACTGATTTCTTGAAAATATTTTTGGTAATTAAGTTATGGAAATTAAATATGATGGTAACACCAAGTTATAATTAAAAGTGTGTAACTGATAAAGTACCCAGTTTGATAGACTAACTCACTAACAGATGTGAGGAGTACATATCAACAAAAATAGCATAATAACATTATCATAATAGCATAATAAAAATTATAATAAAAACACCTGGATTGAATGCATTCAATATGTCAAACTAAGAGAAAATTCCGGTCTACTATTACTATTAGTAGACCGTTATTTAACATTTTTGTTAAGTAATTTACAATCATATCTTAATTTGACATCTAACTTTAATGCAATCCTCCAATATGTAAAAGTACTCCCAAGTATAATTAAATCCAATCCAGCACAATTGACAATATGTTGAAATCCCACCATATCGCAAAAAGAGTGCACTTTAGTCATGTATTTGGGTTGGTCTACGACACCTCGAAGGCCTAATGGTCAAGGGTCTAATTAGATAGTCGATTAATTGCATGTAGTGCACTGCATTGTTAGATTCATTCTTTAATGAGATCATAAGGGCTATCATTTGTTTACTGCACTCCCCTCCCAGTACCAAGTAATGGCACTGTAGTTAAAAAAGAAAAAGACAGAATCCTGACCCAGCTTGATGACCTACTGTGAGAATGTGTAATCCAATTATTTTATGCCAACCATTCAGGGTGCACTCATCTGACACCCTGGGATTCCTCAGAGTAACACATTTAGCGGGAAACGTTTTTCTACTGCACACACTGTCTGCAAAGATGACCAGACATTATAGTGCCAGGGTGGAAGCAACAATAAAATAGGGCTTTAAAATGGAGGACCATATGTTAGCATTAGGAGCTGGTATCTGCTGCATGCTGTGCGTCCATCTCCCTGTTTATTAACGACACTGCAGTAGAGCTATGCTAACAATCCATCCCAGATAAAAAAATATAGTTTATCAGATACAAAACAACCCACCCACACCAGCAGAGGCCACAGACTGTCTGGTAATCTCTCATCCCCAAAACCTGCATTTGTGTATTTCTTTCCTCCACAAATACAATCCGACTTGATTAAATAAAACATTTCTGCATGCCAGTCGTCATCGTCAGCCGGAGCGCCGGGAACGCCACCCCGCCCCGCCCTTGGCCTCCATTCCTCACCGTATTCCCAATGTCATTCATTTGCCACTGAAGGTAACAAGGTCCTTCCTCACTGGGCTTGCTAACCACAGACCTTTAATAGCCATTTCCCGGTGTGGCGAGTGGAGAGAGAGGGAGATAGATAGAGGGGGCGAGAGAGAGAGACCGGGAGAGAGAGAGAAAGAGAGAGCACTAGAGGGGGAGAGAGAGAGAGAGGGAAAGAGAGCGGGGGAGAGAGAGGGAGAGAGGGAGAGAGAGAGGTGGAGAGAGAGAGCGGGAGAGAGAGGGAGAGAGGGAGAGAGAGAGGGAGAAAGCTAGAGGGGGGGGAGAGAGAGAGAGCTAGAGGGGCAACATGTTTATTTGTGTGTCTGCACATGCCTCTCCAGCGATTCTCTCTGCTCCACTCACCCAGCTGCTGGCTGGAGAAGTGATTCATGGGCCTGACAGATGCCTGCTACAGCTGGATCTGTCCTTGATCATCCCAGAAGCCTGGACAGCGCTGTCATTCACCATTGCCCAAATTATCTCTGTATTGACTGCAGAACCCTCTGTGACAGCGCCGTAATGGCTAATTACCCAGGATGCTTTGGGTACTTTTAAACCCCAGAGTGTTCCCTGGCTGTCTTGCGACACTGCTGCCGCCGCCAGGGACCCCGCACGGCCATGGGGGGCCACTCTTTTCCTGGGGCCCCACCTGAGCCACCACCACCTCCTCCGGAAGTTCCATGGGGCCAAAAACCAGAACGGCCAAGCAAGAGAGAGACAGAGCGGGAAACATGTGATGCTCTTTGAAGGAATTATGCAGCGATGCCCGGGTAACAGAGTGTACGTCTGGTGGTCTCTGAGGGGGCTCCGCGCGCTGACGCCGGGCTTGACATGTGAATTACCATTCCTCTGTTTGTCCCTCCCCTGCCCCCGTAGTCTCTGGGCATCACAAGGAGAGAATCTTTCCTTCTACGTCTCCGTCACCATGTAAATAAATCGATGGATTCTTGTTCTTTCAAAGACAACGTGAAGGTTGAGTGATTCAATTGCTAATTATAAATAATTCATGTTAATAAAAAATGTGTTTATCGCACAAATGGGAACATCTGCGGAAACACTTAAAGAGTTACGCTCTTCCCATCGTCCGAGAAACGCCGTAAAGTGTCCTCAAACACGTCTGGAAAAGTGAGACCATTAATTCCAACCCGGAGAATCATTGGTGAGGCGAGGAGGTTGACAGAGAGAGAGAGAGGGAAAAGACAGGAGGAGAGAGGGAGGAGAGGAAAAGGTGAGGGAACAGAGGGTACAAAATCCCATCCTGACTGTTAGGGAAGATGATGAGGTCCCGGGAGAGCGCTGGGAGCCTGGAGGGGAGCAGAAGTCATTGTGAGGGAAGACTCCGGTAATTTGCCACATCCTGTCCGTGCAGCAGCCATAGAAGCCACTCTGTCCTTAATTACCACGATAACGAACCCATCCCCACTCCTGGGCTCCTCCTCGTCCCTTTTCTCTTCATGTTGCAGCCCCCTCCCACCATAACCACCACCACCCACCACCCCCACCACCGCCCTCTCCTGACTCCAGCCTCCCCCCACCCATCAGCGTCCGAGGTCTGGATATGGACGGTCTCTGCCGACAGCCAGGGAATGAAGGGATAAAGGCTGGAGAACGCGGGGGCGCTGTGATGTTGATGGACGGGTGGTGCTGGGGGAGGGGGGCGGGTGGGGTTGCTATAATGACTGCATGACACGGCGGCCTCACCTGGCTAAACTAGCTGCTCTGACAGCCCAGCTGTCCGGCCCTAATGGAAACGCTTTCTACGAGCTGCAGACACTAGAACTGCTGCTTTTGTTGAGGGAGCCACTCGCTTGAGGATCCGGCGTTTTCCGACGACGAAGTGCATTTCAGGAGCAGTTCTAAATATGTTTGAGTATGTATGTGGAAAAATTTTAAGAGGGATTAAAAAAAGGCATTTGTTTGATTTGGTCACCATGCGTTAAAAATATCCCCTGGCCTTGTGGGTAATTCCGCACATTTTCTCTGTGAGACATTCTTATTACCGCTCCCTTGACCTTTTTGTCTGGTCGGTGTCTGTCACCTCAGAGAGGGCGGCCGTGTGTCCGCTGGCCGCTGTTTGCATGGCCCCTGCATAGGGATGAGTCGCCACGCCGACGTCCTCACCCGGCCGGAACACAGCAGAAGGAAGTCGTCCAGGTGCTGCTGCTATGATATTGACTAACTATCCAATATGCACGCAGGAGTGCCCAATACATATTCATACATATATACATACAGTACATACACAAGCAAGCATGCGTAGATATATATATATATATATATACAGTATATATAAAAACATACACACATACATACATACATATATATATGTATATATACACACATTTACATGTATATACACATATACATATATATAGATTTATATATATATATATATGCATAAATATACACATACATATACAAACACACACAAATATATATATATATTTACACATAAAATTATATATTTTTGTGTATATATACAGTATATATACACATATACATATACATATATTTACACATACATATGTATTTACACATTAAAAATATCTATATATGTGTATATCTATACATATTAATGTGTGTAAATATACACATATATTTACACATACATATGTATTTACACATTAAAAATATCTATATATGTGTATATCTATACATATTAATGTGTGTAAATATATAGAGTTGAGATGAGTGGGCCCATAATGACATGCTGTTTCGGGGGGCTGGCTGGGAGCAGGCAGTAGGCGGGCCGGTTATTCCTTGGGGTGAGAGGGTTACAAAGGTCTGGGCGTGTGTGTTACCAGTCACCTGCTGCTAAATCCTATTAGCAAGGCCTGAGGGTTAAATCAGCCGTCGCCATTAAGGATCTGTCAGGGGAAAGCTCAGGAATAATAGGACTGATTGCTATTACAACGCACCAATCATAACAGGGCTTTGACAGGGGAGGGGCGGGACAATCAATTAGTGGAGATGAGAGGAGGCTGTGATGTCGAGGTGATGTATCAACACAACATAATAGGAGAAACACAATTTAGATAAAGGCAGCCAAATGCTTTATAGGTTAAACGAGGATAAGGGTTGGATTTGAATGGATGCCAAATGAAAGAAGTCATACGGTACGGCAGTATGGGCAGAGGGGATTTGAAATGGCTTGTTTATACGTGGCTAATTGAGCTCATGAGCATATCACAGGCAGATATTTTATATATTACAGATGGATGTATTTTCAAACTTGTCGTTGTCAGTGTTTCCATCATTTTTCGCATTAGTCATTAAACAAAATTTTATACATTCGTGAATTCTTCTTGCATAAATGAGATGAAAAAGAAGCATTGTGCCTCTGTAAACAAAAAACACTGATGGATTGAACCGTAATTAATCAATTGTATTAATTAGCTGCTTTTTGTGTGGCATTAAGCATCTGCATTCGTTTAGTATATCATCCCAACACACCCTAACCCTTAGACAAACGTATGATGTTTATCCTTGAGAGTAGACGATATGAGATATGGAAGAGCTCCTTGCTAGACGTTACATCAGGCCGCATGTTAATGAGACATCTTATTAGGTTTCAGCACAGACTCAAGCTTCAAGCAATCAACCATTTCCTCGAAAAAATACACATCTTGGTTCTCACATCTTCTATCGAGATATTAAGTCTGAAATGTGTTCATAAGGGGAGTGAAAACGGATCATCTAAGAGCTAAAAAAAAAGGCGAGCGAGACGGGGTAAACATCTCCTTAGGATTAGAGCGAGGAGGGCCGGGTAAACACCTCCATATGTTTCCCAAAGTGAGCCAAACAAGGTGAGCAGGAATTGGCACGGAAAGTGTTAACCAAAACGAGAAGTGACAGTTTACAATCTCCAGCCACAATTAACACGTTGATGGCGTCTCTCGCCCGGACCCCCTCACAGTGATAATGCCTGTTGTCAAATCTGTTTAGCGAGCCAAATCTCCCAGATCCGTGGGCGCGTGGGCGCGGCGGCGGCCTCTGACAGATTGAAGGTTCAGAGATGGGCTATCAGGACAGATGGAAACTGGCATCGATGTTCAGCCCCTCGCCAATCACAGGGGACCTGCCCCCCTCTTATTCTGCAGGGCAGCAGCTCCGCCGTCCTCCCCCTCACCCGCCCCCCATCTGATGGAGGGAGGGAGGGAGGGTGGGGGCCGGTGGTGGTGGTGGTGGCATTGTTAAGCAGTGCGTCTGCGAGCCCCTCCTCTGACGGACACGCCGGGCGTAGAGCTGCGTAGAGCTGGCTCTCGGCGGGCCACACTGCTGTAAGTGCATTTTCAGCATATGATGGGACGGCCGGCTCCTGGGAATACCGTGGGGGGAGGAAAAGTTTGACGACGCTCTGACGAGGAAGAGGAAGGAGACGAGGACCCCAGGAGAGCCGACGGAGGGAGGGGGGGGATGTGGCGAAGGCTCACTTCTTCACTGATGCGGCCATTTTCATTTGATTATCACGGGGGCCACACAGACGCCGTCCACATCACCGCGTCACCACGGCGACACGGGGCTGTCACATCGAACGTCCGCCTAATTGCCTTCGATACCTAACGAGTGGATCAGCGCGGGGCGTCGCCGGACCGCGAGGAACGTCCGCCCGTCTAGATAAACGCCACTTATTGATAGCGAGGCGGGAAATCAATTAAGGTAGCCTGGTAGCTTTCTTCTGCGTGCGCGTTAGAGTCCCTCCTTAAAACTCATACAACAGCATGATTACCCTTAATGAGCAGCCATCGGAAACGGTGGCACTGGTGGCGCTCATTAGAGCCGGCGCCTGCTAATCAGACAGGCTAATATGGATTTTGCAGCCATCACAAATTGTTCTCAAAAGGAAAAAAAAAAAGGGAAGGAAAATACACACCGGGGCCCTCCCCGCAGAAGCGAGCGGATCCGATAATGAAGTATCTGCCAAGCGCTGATGATATCACGAGTGTTAATGATCGCCATAACGACGGTTCACACAGCACCCAGTTGATTTACAATACACCTACTGTGAGACACCGCTGCGGAGAGCCCTGCGGCGCACACACACACAAACACACACACGTGGGGAGAACAACACAACACACAACAACAACCACCACACGGAAACACAGCAACAACAACCCAGTCGATGGTGTGCACATTAGACAGACGAGACCCCCGACCGCGGCATGGAAGACGTAGCGGGACCGGAGGAAGGAGTAGCAGGGTAAATGCTTACTGGTTACAATGTGGAGAAATCCGGTATGGCTAGACGGACAACTTTGTGAAGCGCTGGTCGTGTTTTGCTGGTTGGCGGGCAGGTACCCCCCCACCCCACCCCACCCCAGCTCCCCCCGCCCCTGTTGGGGCAAACACAGCCCTGCGTAGAACACTGTAGCATGCATACACAAACCACAGTGAACAACACAACAACCCAACGACAAGAACAACGCTGCAACCAGACAAACACAGCCTAGAACCACGGCAACAAATACAGGAAGGAACCGGAAGCAGGAATCGTCTGGTACAGACGGACAGACACCACTGAGACGTGGGTTTGTCGTTTTGTGCTCGTTGGCAGGCAGGTCTCTAAGTTGTTTGGTCTCGCCGGCCCCCACCCCCAGCACCACCCCCCACCACCACCACCACCAGCAGCAGCAGCACCACCCCCTCCTCCTCCCCCCGCCCCTGTTTAGGCGAACACATTGTTGATTCAGACCCATCATGTTGAGGCTTGAGGTCACCCTGTCTCAGGCTTGGCTAGTTAGCAGCAGACCACCTGATGGCCCAGAGGAAATCACAGCAGAGAGGGCCCTGACAGCCAGGCCCCGCAGCCAGAGAGAGAGGGGTCCAGCCAGGGGGGGGCGGGGGGCGGTGGAGGGGGAGGAGGTTGGGGAGGCGGGGGAGGGGGTGGAGGGTCAAAGTGGGTGTGGGTGTGGATGTGGGGGAGGGTTGGTGGGGGAGCATGGGGAGAGGGAGTTCTGGAAGGGAGGGGATGGGTGAGATCCGTGAAGGAACGGGAGATGGAAAGAGAGCGGGAGAGAGAGGGGGATGAAGAGGAAGATAGATGAAGAGGAAGAGACAGATGATTTGAGATAAAGAGGACATTGTGGTGCGTGATGGGGGGTCTACAAGGTAAGATGGCCACGCACGCGCACACACACACACACACACACACACACACACACACACCTAAAGGTAGACAAGTAAAGAAAGGCTTAAGGAGAAAGAGTATGGCACAGAAAGGGAAGACGAAGTTGTATTAAACCAGAGATCAGGTAAAAATGGTGAATGGAAGTAAAATGTTGGTTATATCATAAAACAAGAGGAGGTCCACGTCATAAAGGATTTCTTTCAGAGGAAACGCATGATGAGCATTCACATGAGGAGAGAGAGAGACAGAGAGAGAGAGAGAGAGAGAGAGAGAGAGAGAGAGAGAGAGAGAGAGAGAGAGAGAGAGAGAGAGAGAGAAATGTAGGGTTGGGCCGATCAGAGATATACAATAAACAGACTGATGTCGGGTCTATCCTGGTTGTCATGTAGGTCAAGATTTTTTCCCGGCAGGTATATGTGATAGAGAGAGAGTGTGTGTGTGTGTGTGTGTGTGTGTGTGTGTGTGTGTGTGTGTGTGTGTGTGTGTGTGTGTGTGTGTGTGTGTGTGGGGGGGTGTGTGTGTGTGTGTGTGTGTGTGTGTGTGTGCGTGTGTAAGTAGAGTGAGGCATCAGTGTGCGTAATCTGGCCGGTCCTCTGCCTTCTCCTGCAGTGGAAGGTAAAACCTTGGCTATAAAAACACAGTGATGAACAGCAGACGTTTCCAGTTCAACAAAAGTCTTCCAGTCTCTCCAGAGAGTCTGCTCCCTCCCTATTACAGCCAATAATAGCCCATTGTAGTCAAATGCTCTTTCTCCTCTCCGTGACTGAATGAGGACACATTATTTACTGAGAGGAGACAATACCGAGACACCAGCTCCGTTCCAGAGCAGAAAGCGCTGACAAGGGGAGGCAAGGGGGTGAGAATCTCTCTCTCTCTCTCTCTCTCTCCCTCTCTCTCTCCCTCTCTCCCGAAGATGTTGCTATATTTTCATATGTATGTTTCACAACATGATAACCCACACACATAGCTCTTGAAGATGTCTGCTAGCGTTTCTCCTTCTTGTTGTTGTTGTCTATTTGTTGTTATTTTGAATATTTATGCATACAGGGGCTGTTTTATTTTATTTTTTCAACAGAGGCTGTGGTTAGATATGTGGGTTATTAAAGGTGCAGTGTGTAGGACTTAGTGGCATCTTACAGGCCCCTTACAGGCCTGTAAGATGCCAAGTCTGTTCCACTAGATGCCACTAAATTGTGTTAAACTACTGCACCTTTAATATTTTCTAACAAACACTACCATTTCAAACCAGAATATTGAATTGTTGTTTTTATATGTGACACACACACACACAAACACACACAGGATCCTCAACTGTAGGCCTCTGTATCCCTTCAAACCAATACGTAGCAATTCGACTAGCAACCCAAGTCCTCTTTCCTCACTTGACCGCACAATAAACACTATGAGCTAAATGCTAACTCCCCATGTTGTGTTTGTGTGTGTTTGTGTATGTGTGTTATTTTTCCTACACCGCTTAAAAAAATCCAACGTAAAGGCAGAGTTAATAAATACATAATATACAGCTTTGATAAAGGTGTTCTCCGAGAGTATTTTAGTGGGCTAGTGACTGTAAAATGCAAATTAAGACCTCACTGTATTCATGTACCATTAAAGGTTTTCTTAAAGAGTCCATTTTATGCCTTTGTCCAAAGGCATCAGGAGATAAATGCCTCAACACAAACCCATACACCATTACTGCGGCCAGTGTTGCCGAAGCATCAGAATCCTATTATCTTAGTTGGTTCAGCCTCATTAGCCGTCCCATGCATATTAATGGCTGGGAAATGGAAAACTACAGCCCATTTAAGAGCAGTACTCACTGCATCCTGGCTACAGGAGATAACTCACTCTGCAAATTGCCATCGGAGGACTTCAGGCAGACCCCTGCTGCGTGCTTCACCGTCTCCCTCCCTGAGACAGAGCATCATGAACCTGCGCTGCATTCACAGGCCATCATGGCTCTAATCATGGAGCGGGCCGGTGTGTGTGGAGCCTCCGGGGCTCTGAGAGAGAGTTTGTCTGCGCTGCTGCTGTCACCCAGGCCAGGGTCGGCCTCTCGGCTATCCGGGTCCGAGAGACAGGGAGGCGGACGTGCTGATCTTGAGGAGTGATGACTCCTTCGGAGACTTAAGCAGGCTTAGCTCTCATGGCCACGGCCGCCGTGGAATGGAAGGGTCTTTTGTCTTTGTTGTTTCTTCCGGGCATTGAAGTGGGAGAGGAGGAGTGAATGTCCTTCTTCTTCTGATCTCGTCGGTTGCGTCAGTGATGGATCTCCTGATGGTCACCGTGGGTCATGGAGGTAGCTGGTCAACCAGGAGAAACACTTCCTTATCTTCTGCTTCTCTCTACAACAGCGTGTAAAGGAGTCGGCCATCACAGGAGTCAACACGGTGCCCTGACAATTTTATTTAGTGTTAGTATTTTGTACTCACAATTATTTTAACTCAAATGTATTTAATAGTTCAACACACCAATTCAGCCTTTTAAATACCATGAATGTAGGCAAATGTACTTCGTCAAATCTTATTAATCTTATTCTTATTTATAATGACTAATGAGTTCATCATAAAAATAATAACACCTTAATAATAACAATTTTGGCCAAGGATATATTCTGCAGGTCCTGGAACTTCAGGAGAGCATCAACACCGCCCAACAGACCAATAGAGACCTCAGTTCGCCAAACAAATAACCTCAGTCCAGTGCTTCGTAATCCATGAAAGCATCTCCTGGACGTTGGCACTCTAATCAAGGAGAAAGGAAACGTACGAAACGCTCAGAAAAAAGAGTCTAGCAGGGATGGGATGAGAAAGTTGAGCATTGAGTGCTGCTCACTCGCGGTAAATAGCGAAACTGAAAGTAAAAAGTTGCTCTCTGGCAGGTGCTATCTGGGGCTGTCAGAGGCGGCCGATGAGGTCAGCTCCTGCAGAACATCTCGCCGCGTGCGAGAAGCTTGTCAGTTAACCGCCTGCTCCACAAAGGTGGACAGATACCCACCACTAGGAGACAAGACAAGATCAAGCTATGTGGAATCTCTATATTATTGTAGGAGGAAGTTTCAAGCTCACCACTGCAATGCATACACCCTTTGGTTTTAAGGAATGTATGAAACTGACAGAAACATATTCATTTCCTTCGATTTTCATTCTAGATGTGCTGATGGCTGCCACCAAGTCATTACAATATCTGATGGAGCAATTATATAAACTTTACTTCATTTTTTTTCATTCAAATGCACAGGCCCTAAAGATTCAACGCTATTTGCAACAAGAAGCTATAGAGCTTCAAAACAATGAGCACCACATCTCTCAAACTCCAAGGATGGCAACTCTGCATAGACTGACTGAAGTAGTATGAATGATGGAAAGATAATACACAACGTACAATGTGTCACTTTTTTATTTCATAAGATTACATCATGTGTCGTTAAGCCACAGATTCACATATTCAACTGAAATACATCGCGTGAAGGGCTGAATTGTTTTAAATCCAGCAATTTCTGTAAAAGAGCCATTAAAGTCATTCAGAAATTATATGAGAGTTAAAGTAGATAAAGTAGATCAAAAAGTGAACCAGTTCAAAAACGCCGAACAATTACAGAAAAGCTGGGTCGCCAAAAGTATAACGACTTCCCATGGCTCATCCTCAATGACTCCTACATAACGACTCGACAGAGCCGGAAAATCATCACATCCACGTTATTGTGGGGCCTCAAGAAAACTCCATAATCCGGGAATTTCTATATTTGGAAATGTATATAAATCACGGATATCACGCTGGTGGCGGCTTCTCATTGGACACACAACTAGTCCAACGCGTACGTATTTTTATTCTGCTATGAAAGTTGCATATCGCACTTATGGTTTTCTCCTGGGACTGCGTCGCACCGCCACTAAAGGTACTAAGTGGCAGCACTATTTTTATTTGTACAAATACATATATGCTTTTTTATTAAATATCCAACTGTAGTAGTCAGTACTCCCCCGGGACGACTAGAGGTGACCTCGTGTGTGAAGAGAGATAGAAGGCCTGTTACGTCCCCGGTGAACCCGTACGCGCACATACACGCACGCGCACACACACACACACACACACACACACTCTTGTGGCGCTCATCCCTCCTTCACCTGTGTGTCTGCGGACACATGCAGGATGTGGCGCGGGGTGTTGTTCCCCCAAGCCGAACGGATGGAGAGTAACAAGTACAGCCGGAGCCTTGTCTCACACTACTATGTGTAGCCCCTCAACACTCAAACACGTTAGCGCTTTGGTATTCCGCCATGGTGAGTGGAGCGCCACACTCACACACACGCGCACGCACACGTGCGCACACACTCACACACACATATACGTAAACACGCGCACACACACACACACACACACACACACACACATATATCAGACACACACACACACACATACATTCAAATACATATACATAGTCACACACACACATTTAGATACACACATGCGCACAAATGCACACGCAAATCCATTTCCCCATTTCTTTAGGTTCCCGCACGATTTGAATAAAGTTGACTGCGTGATTGAAAACACACAGGCGAGAACACAGCACTAATTCCAATAAATCCTGGTTCCCATCTAAATAATTTTGCTTTAATTATAACCACCATAACAATGAGCCGCCGCTGCGGCGAGATAAATAAATAACTCAGCTCTCCCTCCCTGGAATTGTGCTGATGTGGAGGCATGCCGAGGCATTATAAAGCTAATTAGCAGAAGATTACTATGCAGTGTGCAAGCCTGTGGTCCAGAAAGACATCATTAGGTCTTGTGATGGGGATATGCCTTTAGCACATTGATTCCTCTCTGCTCCAAGAACAATGCAGATTGCAGACTTTATAATTGGGCTTTCAGGTCACTTGTGACTTACTACACCGGCACCGGCGCGCTCCATTCACACAAACAAAGACGTGTAATGGATTATTAGACTCCCAACGAGAGGTGGCGTCCGTAAAGGACGTGAGTGTCTGCACACTCATAAAGGCCTGCTGTGACTCACACTAACAAGTAGGATCCACATGAATCACACCGTTCCTCGTGGTGTTAATCTATGTATTCATGAAAGGCTTTAGAAGTAGGGGAACCTTGAGTAAATGTTACTGGTGAATCGATCATGAATGATCAAATAGTAAAGAAAATGAAATCAGAAAATGCTGTCATGACAACATTATTCAGATTTTAACCATTGACTTACATACATTTACATTTAGGGTATTTAGCAGACGCTTTTATCCAAATTACTTACATTAAGTACATTTGTCAGAAGAAAGAGAAACAATGTATCGCTGTGGGTACAGTAAGGATGTTCATAGAACCTAGTGCCAAGCACTACAGTCGCTAGGTTAACCCATTCACTAAGTACTATTTTTAAGTGAAATAACCCATTAAGACTGTGATATTTAATACTGTCGGACTCTGCACCATGTCTTATTGTATTGGCTGAGACCCCTCTATCCTGAGACGCCCATATTTTGCGTGTTTCAAATCAACTACTTCCTACTTCCTGCCGAACTGGAGTCCCTGGTCCTGGGGCCGACGCCTCCTCCACACACACACACACACACACACACACACACACACACACACACACACACACACACACACACACACACACACACACACACACACACACACACACACACAACACATACACATACACACACACACACACACACACACACACACCACCCGCCCCCATTGGCGGTATGATAATCAGCTGATTAGCCACAGAACTCTGTCTCCCAGAGGCTCCGTTGTGTGCGGAATCCTAGCGCTCAATTGACATGTGGACATCATCAGGCTGATGAAATGCAATTGTAATGAACAAGTGAAGCGGAGCATCTGCACAGGGACCCCCGCAACGGGAGGAAAAATGGACCCTTCCCTCCTGACATGCTAATGCACGAGTCTGCTCTCTGCCGGCGTCCCCGTGGGTCTCATGGAAATGTGGAGAGATGCATATTCAAACCGCTACCGTCTTCTGAGGGGGCCGCGGAGAGAGAGAGAGAGAGAGAGAGAGAGAGAGAGAGGGGGGGGGGGGGGGGGGAGGAGGGAGAGAGAGAGAGATAGAGAGTGAAACATAGAGAGAGAGGGAGGAAGAAGAAGAAGAAGAAGAAGAGGAAGAAGGAAAAAATAAACCCTATGTGGACTTGGCCAAATGCTAATTCTGAGACAGATTATATTGCATCACGCACGGTAATGATCTGACAGTTCATTTGTGAGGAGGGTTCAGGATCTGAGGTTTAACGCTTGGCTGGACGCAGGTGCTGCGCCCCGGCTCCTCCGAGCTGTCAGAGGCAAGCGGGGGCCGGCTGTCAGATGATCCCCGTTAGAAAGGGCCGAGACGCTGGCGGTGTGAGAGACATTTAAGAAAATTAATGCATTCGCATTCAACGCATATTGCAACCGTGTTTCATTAAAGGTGCTCTGGTCGCATTCAAACTGACACCTGACCTTTCACATTTTGTCCACGGCGCCAGGAAACACTCTTATTACATACATGCCGGAGTCAAAGAGAAGGTAATTGTGATAACTAGCGATAATTAAACAAACTGACATTTTAGCACCCCTCATTTTAGCACCCCTTTCCTTTTTACTTCCCCTAACGCAGCAGTCACAACGTCGCGGTGAAATATGTCGGCAGTGTTTCGTCAGCGAGCGGGTGAGTATTATGTAAATTCCTTGAGTTTCTGTATCGCAGTCTCCTTAATATTAATTTCCGGCGCTTGCTCGCGTTTCTCCCCTTAATCTCACAGATTTTCGTTATCTCGCCGGCTCATTGCTGTTAGCACGCCACCGCTGCATCATGCTGCTGTGATTATGATGAGCGCACATAATGGAGACAAATTCTATACCCGGTTTGCCTGATCAACATTTCTCCCACCCCAGCAGCAAACAATGTTTTCCATCGTAAACAGGTATAAGTAGGGAAGCCACGCAGACAATCAAAGCCGAAATGAATGATGATGTTTTCGCGTGCGTGCGTGTCACCAGTCGGGGCTGGATTAGCATGCAGTCGATGGTGTTATACGCTATTCAAACCTCTCACGTTGATCACATGACAAACACGACTCCTGAATCACGTGCGCCGAGTCGTCCCCGTGTACGACACACAAAGCCTCTGTCTCCGTGACCTGTAGGTGCGGTCTGCGAGGGGTCAGACCAGGTAAAGGGACTGACGCCCTATAGTGTATCGCATGGACAGATGTAGGTCATCACACCTACATCTGGAGCTCTGAGCCCGGCCTCCAGACACCGGCCCAACCGCCCCCGGTTCCAGGAGGCATCGCGGGGGCCCCCGGGCTGCCCTCCCCCCTGGAGGAGGTGGGAGACCCATGGCCCCCCAGCCCCTCTACCCTCCCCCCTAACAAGCGATCCCAGCGAGACCCTAGGCTCCAGGGTGGGCCCCCTCCCACCGGGTGTTCAGGCTGGCATACGGTGCGCCTTGTGGGGGTAGGAGGAGGGAGAGCGTGCCTGCTAGCCACCCAGGACTGCACACGGTGCCGAGGGTCAAACACGGAGCCCTGCCGGAGCCAGCTGTCACTTCTCCGGTCCCCCACACCCCCAGCACATCCTCCCAACCCTCCCCCCCACCCCCTCAACCCCTGCTCCCCGACGGGCCAGATGCGCACACCGTTACAGCTCGGATATCATTTGCATAGGGATTTAGTCGCTGTGGATTATTATTATGATGGCAGACAAAAGACAGCACTTGAGTCGTAAACCAGAGTAAGGACGTGGATGATCACGGAGATTAGTCCGACTCAAGGTGTCGAGGCACCGGAGCCACGTCGCCTGTATGGCGGGGGTGTTCGACAGCACTTCCTGTGCGCTTTGCAGGGTAATTGGCGGGATTTACTGTTGAATGTCACAATTGGCCGATACGGTTCGTTCGTTGGAGAAGGAAACTGCTGCTATGCTCACACAGACACACACGCACGCATGCACACATGCACGCGCACGCGTGCGCAGGGTGGCAGATCACAGGCGGCGGCTGGATCTGGCAGCAGCAGCACACTCCATCTTCCGTCTCGCTGCGGATTACCGCATGAAAGCGACAGCGAGGTTTCATTTGGCTAACTGCCTGAAGGCACCAGGGAGCGGCGGTGCGGCGCTAGCCCGAGCTAGCAGCGTTGGTAGCTGCGGCCCGCCGCCGCCGTCGCCGCCCCGCACCTTGCATCAGTGGAAACAAAAGCGTGTTGTCTCCCACGGTTACGGGTGTCAGGTCACTTATTCTGAGGGCTGTGATCTCTTACCTTTTAATCTGCTGAGATAAAAGGTCTCGGAGCACATTAGCATGTGTTCGCCCACATTACCACCACACCCACCACCACCACCTCTACCCCCACCACCTCTACCTCCAGCCTACCCCATCTCCCCACCTCTGCCCCCACCACCACCACTCCCACCACCACCACCACCACCTCTACCTCCACCCTACCCCATCTCCCCACCACCACCACCACCTCTACCCCCACCACCACCACCACCACCACCACCTGTACCCACCACCACCACCTCTACCCCCACCACCACCACCATCTCTACCTTCACCTCCACCGTACCCCATCGCCCCACCCCAAACACCGGCATCTCCTCCACCACCTTCACCTTCAACACCACCCTACCACATCCCCCCAAACCTCACAAACCTTTCACCTCCACCACCACCACCTCCACCCTTCCCTATCTCCCCCCCCCCCTGCCCCCAGACTCAGGTTCCCAGCGAGCAGCCCGCTCCGTCTGCAGCCTATTACCGCCTCCTGGGGCCATTAAGGCCTCTCATTAATGATGTGTAATTAGCATATGATGACAAATACTAACAATGGGCTCCCACTTGATGTAATGGGGGGTAGGATAATAACATGGTTTCCAACTGTTTTTACCCTACATAGCTCACAATATTTATGTTTTATGGCCCACGCTGTTGTACGGAAGGTATAATGGAGTGCGGTGCCCATTATATGCATAAATTATTCAAGGGCGGTGGTTTATCATGGATATTATATACAATATTACCATTAGGGCGCATCAATAAGTCAAGTTGCTAAATCGGCACAAGTTCTGACTGTAATTTTATTATAACCATGACAACGAAAGCATTATAAACACCTTTTTATTATTTTCCGCGAGAAAATTATGTCTTATATTGGTGTCCCTAAAACAAACCTGTAAAAAAATCATCTATTTGTTCAACATCCCAGCGGACTAACATGAAAAGGCCTCCCAGACCTGTACTACATAATTTATAAGATATCTATTACTTTTTAATGACGGTGGGAACAAGAGTCAAATGGGAGGGTATTAGGAGACATGTGATCAATTATGCTGTAGGAAGTGAGGCCAGGCAATCAGAAGTGACAGGCATCCTTTAGAGCTGCTCTCCTCATCCATTAAACAGGCTGGCTGGGTGGGTCTGGGTAAGCTACACACACACACATTACAGGGAACCTGCATGTTTATACACATACACACACACACACACACACACACACACACACACACACACACACACTCAGAGGCACACACACTCAGAGGCACACGCACACACATACGTGGACACACACACACACACACACCCAGAGAGAGAGAGAGAGAGAGAGAGAGAGAGAGAGACACACACACACACACACACACAAATACCCAGAGAGAGACACACACATTCACAGAGACACACACAGAAGCACACACACTCACAATACCCACAGAGACACACACACACACACACACACACACACACACACACACACACACACACACACACACACACACACACACAATAAAAGTCCAACACATTGTGAATTGTGTTGGTTGAAATGCAAAATGCTGTACTTTTCCACTTTTCATATCTGTCACAGAACCACCCCATCACCAATTATAGTGGAGCACAAACATGGTTCCTGCTACAAACATGTTGGTTACCTCCTGCAAGGGAAATGGTGGGGCGTCTCCGAACACAGCTAATGAAATGCTCCTCAAAAACAAGAAATTGAATAAAATGTATTGACTCAAGCAAAAGGGGGTTCAGTTGAGATGACCAATTGTGAGATGTTTGGAGTTTTTTTCCATATGAGCGGCAGAGATGGGTTTGAATACACAACGCTCAGACTGGAGAGTGGTCTTGTAGACTGTGCAGAAAGGAATATATATATTCCACTGAATATTGATTTGTGGATTACTTCAGTGGATTATGAAGAAATAGCTGCCTATTCCTTCAACGACGACAAATATAACATAGAAGCAGATCAAGTGAAATAAAATCGATACCGATACAATAAAAATATAAAATAAACCTTGTTCATATTTTCTTTGTATTTTCTTATTTCTTTCTATTCCCTTTGAATGGCAGATATTTCATTCTCGGTTTCGTCTCTGCGCGCAAGCGGCGTCGTGGTTGGTAGTTGAGCGTCTGTTTACAGCAGCCGCCTCTCAAATTGACTTGCTAATGTTAACTTTTATTCCGTTGCCATGGGTTACCGTGTCGTGTGATTTGACACCGGCGCTACAGACTGCTGATTAGTACCCTCCAGTTCTGTCCATCTCCGTGCATCACTGAACCAGCTGGTCATTTAAACACTAATAAGCCCCTAATGGCCCAAATATTCAGCGGCCTGTCAATGAGACATGGCAGGAAATGCCTACATCTTTCAACTCCCCTTGACATGTTGCTTGTTTCACATCCAAACTCGTCATTTACAGCCAGGGGAAACTGTGAGGGGGGAATGAGAAACTTGACCTAATCTGCAGTGTTAACAGTCAGCCTCAAAGCTTTGTTATGCGCTAGACCGACTGAAGCGATGTTAATGCAATTCACTGGTTTCCTTCCCTCTCACCCCCCCCCCCCCCCCATCTCCAACTTCAAGATGCGTCTTTTGCACTGAAACAGGGAGAAGAGGATGTGGGGGCCTGTCAATAGGATTTGGATTATGCACACACATTGATTCTGGAGGCAAGAGCTGAGACAAGAGCTCATCGCATCTCTGTGAGACTGTGAGAGAAAGTATCGCTCTACTCCCATGCTAGATTCCCATTCACACGTGGATCCACGGGGCGTTCCACCTGCCATTTTGTCGCCAAAAACGTTGACTTTCTGCTGTAAATATCTCCTGTTGAACAGAAGCCAGCCCAGATTGTAATTGGTGACACGCGCGGCTTTGAATTTAACCTTTGTAGCGACACCCGTGGCAACCAATTAACCAGCCCCTGAATACAGAAATAGCCTCGCTGATCTGTCTCATCACAGTTATACTGGAGTGCATTTGCAAAGAGCAACGGCAGGAGACTGTGTATTCACACAGAGCCTCATATTGTTCCCTCATATGTATTTCGTTAGATAAATATAGATTTTACTTTAAAGCAAATATTATCGGTGACTCATTGGGCGCGACGCATATTGTTTTAGACAAGAGCGTTTCACTATCCTTGCATAAATTATCTGTAAATCAATCATCGCAAATCAATTGATTTGTGTATGTAATTTGTACGGGCTGCACTTGGCACATGGCACGAAGCGAAACGAGGAATAACACCTTGAAACAAACAGCCCCGTCCCCCGGTCCCCAGACCCAGTTATCATGGGTCTGATTGGATAGTGATGGCGCCCGGCGCTGTCCGGCCGCGAGCCCAGCCGCGCTGTCAGCCTAACTAGAAGGCCCGGCGGGGTGTAAATGTATATTTAACTCCCTGTCACTTAGCCGGGCCATGCTCCCTGAGTCTCCATCAAGAGGGTCCTAAGTAAGACGGAGGACGAGGGGCCCCAGTTTGAGGACGGAGACGGGAAATGCCACCTTTGGTGAACCTCCGCGGGGGGAACCCTCGGACCATCTCTCACACTTATCTACCCGTGGTGACGGTGGAGGCGCGGCGGCGGCGGCGGCTCCGTGCTAGCCGTTCATCTGGGTTCTGTTGGAGCGACGTCGTCCGGGGCGCCACAGAGACGCTTCAGGGATTTACTTCATACTTGAAACCATATAGAGGAAAATCCCCCCCCCCCCCCATCCACACCCTGTTCATGCTGATCTCTCCCCCCCCCACTGATACAAATCTCCCTCTTATGCATCGCCGTCGCAAAACTCCATCGCAAGAAAAAATAAGAAGGAATGCGTCAAAATAATCTAGGCCCGAGACCGGAGAGCCTTGCATGAATAAAGAGGAAAGGGAAGCATAGGAATGTAATACAGCAGAGCGGGCGGCGGGATGTTTTATGCATGGGGTGCAGAATGAGGAAGGCTGAATACGAATCAGAGAGTATATTTTTCGAATCCCCCCACCCCCCACACACCAAAATATATATATATAAATATATATATATTTATTTATATATAAAAATATTGCCGTGCAGTTCTTCCAATTACCCAAAGCGTTCTGATAAAAACACTCCTGCCTGTCTGTTGCTGCAGTGAAGCTCTGTGGGCAAATGTATGTAAACTTGTTCCATTATATAGGCCACTGAGGCCATCATTAGGCAGGGCCCTGCTTTAAACTAACCTAGCATAAAGACAAACCTAGCATAGAGACAAAGCTAGCATAGAGCTGGTCTCATTTGCTCCGTGTGTTGGGTGTGTATCCTAATGAACGCCTTACAACAACACGACCTGCCAGGGCAAATAATTAACCTAAAGTGAATCCAATTACATACTTCCATTTCTTTTCTTTTTTGTTTGGTGGTGGTGTGGGGAAAGAGACGGAAAGGGGAGGGGAGAGACCAAAGTCTTATAAAAGGCAATCATGTATAGCCTATTTTCCTTTTGCTTTTTTCCCTCTCTTTTCCAAAGACGTATTTGATAAAGAAACTAAGCAGAGGATTCCTTGAACAATTCTGCAGCAACAAATGAACACTGAGCAGCCTCTTTACGCCGTGCACAGATATCTAAGAAGGGAGAAAGATAAACAACAATTACTGCGCTCTCCCTGTCAGCCCAGCATGCCTCGGGTCAGTCCATTAGAGATCACTGTATGCTGTGCGCTTGCGTTGGAATAAGAAGTGCGCCCGTTTGCGGCCGGGCTTTTGACTGGCAGTTGGGACCTAGAGGCTGTGTTTGTGTGTGTGTGTGTGTGTGTGTGTGTGTGTGTGTGTGTGTGTGTGTGTGTGAGTGTGTGTGTGTGTGTGTGTGTGTGTGTGTGTGTATTTGTGTGTGGGTGTGTGTGTGTGCATGTGTGTGTGTTTGTGTAATAATGTGTGTGTGTGTGTGTGTGTGTGTGTGTGTGTGTGTGTGTGTGTGTGTGTATGTGTATGTGTATGTGCGTGTTTGACAATGCGTATATGTCCGTGCGTGTTTGTGAACGTGTATGCGTACGTGCGCTTATATACGTTTGCGCACGTGCGTCCGTGTGCGTACGTCCGTGCACGTGTGTGTGTGTGTGCGCGTGTGTACGTCCGCGTGCACACAAGCCCATTGCCGAGCGGATATCCAGACATAAACTCGGGCTGTCAGCATGGGCAATCATGGCGCTTCATTGTCCAGCAGCATCATTACAATATGGTTATGATCTGAAGCTGGAGTCTGACACCTAGCGCAGGACCTCCCCCAATCACCCCCAGAGCCGGGCTTCAGTACCAGCCAGTCGGGGCAAATCTCTGCTTTGTGCTTGTCTGCCTTAATAGACTGGATGTCACTTCTGCCTGTGGAATGTGGCCGGTCTTCAGCTGTCAGTCACTGGGCCGGGTGGCAGGCTGGAGCGTGGCTGGAGTCTTCTGGATTAGAGGGTAGTTACCATAGCTGTCAGAACACTGACAGGCTCTGACACCCCCCCGCCTCCCCCATCCCCTCTCTCCCCCTCTCTCCCCCCCGCTCTCCCCAACTTCCCTCTTATTGTTTCTTTGTTTCCCTCAAACATCCTCCAGATGGGAGAATTACCGACCAGGAGAGAGGGGAAGGGGGAGGGGGCGGGATACAGGGTGTGAGAGAGAGAGAGAGAGAGAGAGAGAGAGAGAGAGAGAGAGAGAGAGAGAGAGAGAGAGAGGGAGATGGGGAGACTAGAGAGAGATAGATAGATAAGGAGAGAGAGAGAGAGATGGGGCGAGAGACAGACAAAGAGAGAGAGACGGAGAGGGAGATGAAGAGAGAGAGGAGAGATGAGAGATGAAGAGCGAGAACAAGAGAGAG
>NC_140284.1:9860813-9920750 GCF_964030765.1 Micromesistius poutassou | reverse complement strand
TATTATGGGACCGGGCATACTACTCTTTATACGCAGGTGTCATGAAAATAAGCGTTAAACCAAAGCAGAAAACCCATTTTGTTGCAGTTAATTAATTGATCATCTTGCAACAACAATTGGGGTAGTTTTTAAAAACAGTGCATTTGTTTCTGGGCTTTATTTGTCGTATTGTTATGCCGTTGTTATTTTGTTTTCTCCAAATAAATCCCAGCTGACAGTTCTTTTCCTCGCTAAACTTTAATTGTGAATACACTTCTGGCCCATATTTTAACACTTGGGGATTCTTTCCCCACTGTTGAATTCCCAGCCAGATCAAACGCAATCCTTCATCGGCCAATTTCCCTGACACTTTCCTTTTTAGCTGCTGAATTCCTGAGTTCTTTACATACCCTAAGACTGACACATATTGTGTTTTGATCAATAAATAACCATATAATTGAATAGCGCTGCATCCCAAATGAAGCCCTCATTTAGCAAGCTCCAGTAAACAGGTTAGCTCCTCAGCCTGACATCTTCAAAACCCAAACACATTCTGGGGCAGGGAACACAACGCACACACGCACGTGCGCATATACAGACACACACACACACATGTACACACACACACACACACACACACACACACACACACACACACACCCCAACGCTCTCCTTCCTCACCTCTTTTTTTATTATTATTCTTCCCTCAATATGGAGCGATCGGCAACCAATAAATTATTCCGGGCATCTCCAAAGTCATTACACATTTATTCTGATCTCGCGTCATTATTCACAACTTGGCACACAATGCGTTTTCTCAAAATGCATGGTAATTCCTTGGTGCAGGGCAAAGTTATGATTCATTTATACTGGAGTGACAGCATAATGCAGAGACGTCAAAATCCATTAAACTGTTCAATGTCCTGGGGCTTATTTTTAGATCCAATTGAGATTTAACTGATGGTGAAAAATATACAGTCAGGTGTGTTTACCTCACCTTTAGAAAGAGTGTGTTATGGTTCCAATTAATTTGTTATTCCTGTCACTAAAGGCATTGTCTATGTCACAGCTGTCCCAGTGCTTTGGGGGCCCTATTTCCTGAAGAATGGCATTTCATTTTACTGTGAGACTTCCATAACTATACTAATTTAGAAGGTGGGCATTTTATTTAGAACCACTTAAACTAACTACATGCTGATTTGATTGCTTATCACAATGGTGAATTGCGAAATGGCTGGTTGTTAGTCCATTGAGCTATCTAAATGATCATACCAGCCTTACAAGACTTTCCATTATACCGTAATTGGCTCCAGAGATGGATGTTGAGACAAAGGTTCTGCAGTGTGCAGGGTTGCAAAATTACATTATTATGGAGATGATGCTACCTCTTAATGGGCTCACCGATATGGAAACCTTCCACCGCTTAACACAAGACACACACCATATTAAAAACACACACATTCCTCAATGAAATACCTTTTCTAAAGAGGGAATATATACAAGTCAATCCAAAAATACCATTTAGATATATCTAATAGATATATATATATATATATCATCTAATATATCTAATAGATAAATCTATATCTAAAGATAAAGAAGTGTGCGCTTATAACAATATGTTATATGTTGATACGAATCCATTTGAAATACATATTTAGGGAATGATGTTTGAGCGAGAGCTAAAGCCATATATTCAAACCACAAATATAAACATGCCGCATTATGCATAGCATGTATAGCATGAATAGCATATGGCATGAAGCATGATGTATATCATATATAGCATGAATCGCATATAGCATGAAGCATGATATATACAACGTATAGCATGTATAGCATGAAGCATTATGCATAGCATATAAAGCATGTAGAATTATGTATAGCGTGTACAGCGTGTATAGCATATAGCATGAAGCATTGTGTATAGCATGTATAGCATGAATAGCATATGGCATGAAGCATTCTGTATAGCATGTATAGCATGAATAGCATATAGCATATAGCATGAAGCATGGCTGTAGCTGAACTTAAGGAGCATCCTTTAAAACTCTAGCCCCAAGACGTGCCCCTTCTCTCCCAGTGCTAGTGCTACAAGCCTCCCTATAATGGCTGCCCTCTCTCCCCCCCCCCCATCCCCCCCTCCATGGCCGACCAATGAGAGCGGATACCTGCTCGGCAGTGAAGACAGTGAAGGCTAGCTGGAGGTGGGGGTGGTGGGGGTAGTGGTGGTGGTGTTGGTGGTGAGGGTGGTGTTGGTGGTGGTGGGCTTCTATTATTTTTTTCCTCCTTTCTTCTACAAGGTATTTTTTTGTGTGCAGTTATGGTCCATCATTATTAAATGTCTCTCGTTGGATGGGAGAAGCGCTTTATCAAAACCAGCCATTCATCAGCCGGGGAGCCAGACAGCTCACATCTGACCTCTGCAGCAATAATGCCGCATCAAGTAGGCCAACTACCTAGTTTAGCGGTGGTGCAGAGAGCAGCGGCCGGCTGCAAGATTAAGTGCGCTGTTTCAGGTTTTCGCTCCCAGGGGCTTCGTCGGCTGATGTTGTATTGATTGCAAAAGTTTACCAGTAAGTATCACAAACAACAATAGCCAGGTCAACGATCGGTGATGCCTGAACCGCTATTCCCTGGCAGGGGGTTTGGGGGGGGGGGGGGTGGTGCAGGTGAAGGTGGTGGTGGAGGTGGAGGGGAGGGGGGAGAGAGAGAGCGAGAGGAGGGAGAGGGGGGGGGGGGGTCGTGGTGCTGAAGCACAACCATCATCATAGCCGTGGTGTGCAGGGCGCTGCACAGAGACTCTCCTGAGTGGAAGAGAGTGAAAAAGAGAGGTGCACTGGCTGTTTCCTGCTGACATTTAGGAAAGCGATATGTCAGTGTGGAATGAGCAAGCTTGAGATAATTATAAGCCTTTGCATTATAAAAGGCTGCATCGACAAACTGTCGACGTGCCCCTGCCACAAACTCCCAGGCCTGTTAGGAGCCCACTGAGTAGCCCACTGCTTCGACTCTAATGGTTCTCTCCCTTTGTTTACATCTTACATAAAGGAGCCCTGACCACTGGTTGACGCACAAATCTGCACATGATTACAATTTGCCCGGTGGAGAGAAGGACCCCCACAAAACTCGCCGGGATCATCTCGCGGTTAGGGCCGTAAAGCTGCGTAGTTTCTCTGGGAAAATGACCTGTCACCGAGCAGGGAGTTTTCAACAAGCTAGCGGTGCCCAAAGTGCTCCTTTGCTGACGTGAGCGAAAGGAACGGAGAGGGGGGCGATAAAGCAGAGCCGGACGCGCCCGGAGGCCATCTCCGCACCGCCTGAATGATGGCGCATCCTTGGCCCCGCGTGGAGGACAGCACACAGCCCCTCCATCACGCTGCCGTCCAGCCATCACCCAGGGAGCACCGCGCCCACTCAGACCCCCAGACCTCCACTTCCTCCACCTCCTCCTCCTCTGCCTCCGACACCGACACCGGCCCCATGGAGCTAATCATGTGATTTGATGCAATGACAGAGTAATGACACAGATTGGTGGTGTGTTCAGATACACCGCCCCCCCGCCCCTCTGCTGCTCCAGAACTCCAGAAGGAGGGGTGGACAGCCTGCTGCGATTGGCCTTCACATCACATCACCTGGAGCCGGGGATGAGACATGAGAGACACCGCATGGTCGAAAGCAACTTAGGGAAGAGAGGGAAGAGAAACACACGCAGAAGTAGTCTCCCATGCAAAATCAGGATTAATGGTGGGGCTGAGGGATTCTTTTATGTCTGTGAGCAACTATATTTCTCTTAATGAGGCACATTAGCCATAATAAAACTACTGAGAAGTACAAGCCGTTAATTAATGCATCCGCGTTGCAAGGCGAGGGGAATAGCTGAGCGTTAATTAATGCATCCACATTACAAGGGAATGAGAATAATTGGATTGGTAAGGCTCGTTGGACCAGATATTAGCGCTGCGATCTTTGGGCAGATCATTTCCAGCACTCGGCACTAATCCATCATCCGGGAGGCGGGTACACACGGCGCATCCTCATTGTTGTACCTTCATGAATTACGGTTGGAGAAAATGATGGTGAAAGTTACACTGTTGTTGTAGCGGATCATTTCTCATTACACGCCGTGGGTTAGTGTATGTACTGTAGCTTATGAATACAATATATATATA
The DNA here is from genome assembly GCF_964030765.1 of Micromesistius poutassou. Lineage (NCBI taxonomy): Eukaryota > Metazoa > Chordata > Actinopteri > Gadiformes > Gadidae > Micromesistius > Micromesistius poutassou. The sequence continues at coordinate 9,916,599 of NC_140284.1, read as the reverse complement.
TATTTCCTTTTTTGGGGGGGGGGGGGGGGGTGTTCTTAAAAAACTAAAGGGAAACTAGAGGGAACCACACGCGCAACCGACCAGTGCATAAAATACGCACACGGCCACTGGAACCACTTCAGCATAGCTGGTCGTCCATTATGCGTTCTTTAAGTCACTTCCACATATTTTACCACCTTAATGTCTCCTAAATAAATCTCTCCCACCTTGCCTTCAGAACACCTTTATCTGGGCTATAATCCCAGCTTTAATGGGCCTTCATTAGGAAAGCACTGGTGGCCCACACCAGTAGCGGCACCAGCAGAAAGGCCTCAGGCTCCATTGGAATTAATTACAGAGAATAGGGATGGTGTTTGCAATTGTCAGACGAATTTATCACTCGCCACTTAATGTGCCTCATCTGAACTGATCCACACCAGCTATACTGCCCCAGGACATCTATTCTCCTCCCTTCAGGGGTGGGCGCTGTGTGTGTGTGTGTGTGTGTGTGTGTGTGTGTGTGTGTGTGTGTGTGTGTGTGTGTGTGTGTGTGTGTGTGCGTGCGCAGGTGTATGTATGCACGCGTGTGTATGTATGTGCGAGTGCGTGTGTGTTTGTGTGTGCCGCATGTTACCAAGAGCAGACCACATCTGCTGGGGTCCTGCCTAAATCCTGGGCTGCAGGCGGTGTGTGCTAACAATGCCCCCAGCAGCTACAGAGTGTGTAAAACCATAACAAATACACCCACCCTAACCCCAACCCCCCCCCACCCCGGCCCTTACCCCACCCAACAGCTTCTCTGGGGACCGCTTCAAAGCCAATACTGACATCTTTAATTCTGTCACTTTAGTAATCCTTGATGTGTTTGGATGCGGTGTCAGTAGTCATTTACTGCAGAGCAGGACTACGTCTCTAGCTCACAGCTGTGCTGCAAACACCACATCCCACACTCAGATCAATGGGGAAGTGTCTCTGGGCCGTATGCCTGCCAATACACACATTCAGAGAACAGACTGCACATAAAGTCTGTACTATAATGTTTTCGTCATTCACCAGGGGTCAACTTTTCCAACAGCGATGTAAAGAGCTGTTAATAGCCCCGCGGTAACACCCATCACTTAGCTTTGGATTCCTAATCCTGTCATTTACACGGCTGTTTATCAAAGGACACCGGCCTCTCCCTAATGCACACTTACACATAAGCCCCCATTATCTTTCTGCTTGTGCAGCAAAAACACCTCTTAATACCTCAGTTCAATAATAACAGTGAGGAGATGGCAACATCCAATGGGCCCGGAGAATAATGGCCTGCGAGGAGCCCTGGGTTCCACCGCACCTTAGGAAGCAGGTACTTGTAGGAGCGTGCAGGGGCTGGAAAATGGCAGCCAAAGAATTGTATCCACAACTGCATAATGCCTCATCAACACGGATCGGTTCTCAATTAAAGCGAAAACGTCTCGTTATTTTAATAAATGACCTTCCCCCACCCCACGTAATAGCCAGCCTATTGATATTTGAACAAGGTAAGCACAAAACCGGGAGCAGGAAGCTGCCGTTAGTGCAGCACCGCAGACCTCGGTCTCAGCATAAGATCAGATTTGCAGGGTCGTTTTCAGCACATAAGATCATGTTTTCAAGGTAGTTTTCAGATCATATTTTCAGGGTACATTTCAGCACATAAAATCCCTTTTTCAGGGTAGTTTTCAGCATATAAGATCATATTTTCAAGGTATTTTCCAGCACATAAGATCATATTATCAGGGGAGTTTCCAGCACATAAGATCAAATTTTCAGGGTAGTTTCCAGCACATAAGATCATATTATCAGGGGATTTTTCAGCACATAACATCATATTTTCAGAGTAGGCATCAGCAAATAAGATCATATTTTCAGGGTCGTTGTCAGATCATATTTTCAGGGTATTTTTCAGCACATGAGATGATATTTTTAAATTAGTTTTCAGCACATAAGATCATATTTCCAGGGTAGGTTCCAGCACACAAGATCATATTGGCTGGCTAGCAAAAATGAAAAAAAGCAGCAGGGAAAAGCCAGGGAAGCAATTGAAGGACACACAAAGCGCTGCTCTCAGAGGGATAGTGTTTATTCTGCCGATTGTCATGCAAGCCTGGTTGTAAGTAATAATGTGGCCTTTAATGACGGAATGATGGACCTGCCAAACAGTGTTCTGCCTGCCATACCGGGGGGGGGGGGTGTCCCCTGCCGTCCAGCCCGCTCACACCCCACCCATCTGGGATGCATTAGCATATCCACATCAATCCTGCGGCCGGCCTTTAACATAATCCATATTTGCTGGGGCTAAAGTCCAACACCGAGCTGTTTCCGTACCGCGGTCACATGACGCCGTGACACACTCCCGAGAAAAGCTTCGCCTGTTCGCCCCGTATGAGCATGCTTGAGCAGCTAAGCAATTCAGAAAATGCAAAGTAGCAAGGGGCAGAGAGCTCTCCCTACCTGTACCTAGAGGGACAAATCCCTTTTGGCCAGACATCTCCAGCCCGGTGCCTTGGTATCCCTCCACGACAGTACTTGTGATTTTTATTCTAAGTGTTGAGGAGGAAGGAAGAGAGGGAAAGAACAGAAGGGACTGTGCTGTCATGGCTGGGAGTGAGTGCGTAGAATACATTGAGCTGCTGAGCCATGGCACAGTATGAATGCTTCAGCTATCAGGGAATAATGCCATATTTTGATACACATTTGCTTGGTTAATATTAATATACCTATTCCCCATTGTTTTGGATATTTTTCGGAAAGCCACTGTCTGGACAGTCACACTGATAAACAAAGGGATGAAAATGAAAACAAAAACTGCTGAATATATATTCATCTGGAATAAATCAACATCACAATTGCGATGTCAGGGCTCCCCCTGTGATAACAGCAGAACTGGATTATGGGTAATTCTTCTACAAGAGACAGAATGGACGTATTGTCATTGTGAATGACGTCAGACTAACTCTGACACTAAATGCAGATTACAGCAGACTTAGTGGCTCGAAACCAGCAGGGGACCGTCATTATTCGTGGGAGGTGAAGTGAATCTTTAATGAAATGACATTTATTGATACCATAATGTGAATGTAGATGTTATTGAGTTTACTGTGAAAACAGGTTCACTGAATGCACACCTCGGCTTCAATCAATCACAGATTAATTAGAAGGTGTAAAAATACATCATCATAATATCATTACGCTAATCTGAAGCTAAACCTTAAACATTTTCTGAAAAAAATATCAGGAGAATATCCAAAAAAAACATTTCGAGAAAATATTCGAAACACGTTTTCGTATTGTACAGCGACTTTACAAAAGCACTGTTTATATATTTCATTGCCATGTCTCGTTGACATGACTCTTTAAACTTGGCAGCAAAAAGTGAGGGGAAAAATAAATCAGAGGCAAGAGTTTGGGCTACCCAACTGCAAGCAATACCTGTCATGGACCATCATCACATAAGCCTTCTGAGATATCATCGCCGGGAACTTTTAACCCAAGAATCTCAAGCCCTTCTGTCAAAGAGAAAGCAGAGATCTGTGGGATCGTGACACTTAGTCAGAAGCAGTCACACGCCTCTGGGCTCTGACTGCTACTCCTCTGTCTGGCAGGCAGAGCCCAGGGGCTGGGTGAGTCGTGGTAGGTCTCCTGTGCTGTTCGTTTAACACCTAGCCAAACTCTATCCCTGCACACTGAGGCTCAACTTGAAGCTATATGGGTATGGGTTTGCATGGAGACGCTCAATGCATGAAACTATCTATTAGCAAGGAGGTAAACAGAGTTGAAGTCACAGAGTAGTGAGGAAGTAAACAGAGTCGCGCCGAACCGAATATGTTTATAATAAGTCTAAGGCTGTTCATATCTTATCATCTACAGTACAAAATGAGGGTATGTCATTTTAGATACTTTAAATACAAATATCACAGATGATAACATTAATTCACAGACTCACTACTGGAAAAATAATGCAATATATACATTTAAATTCTCAGAATTAGAGTTAAGGTGACACATATTAAACAAGGCAAATTTCAAGGACTATAAAATGCGACGCCTTTACTCCCCCAGTCTGTGCCGAAGCAGAACCAATTTGAGGGAAGCTCAATAGAGGTCAGTGAGAACCACTCCCAACACAAACACACACCCACAGAGACCCCCCACACCCCCAGCAGCCCGGGAGCGGGGCACTTATGGTGGCGGTGTCACGCTGCATGTCATCAGCCTGGTTAAACTGCACTGGCAGCGGGGAAGCAGCAGGGGTCACATGAGTCTCAGTGTGGACGGGAACACGGTACGCTGGAAGACTGCTGTGTGACCACAGTGTGTGAGGATCACAGTGTGTGAGGACCGCAGTGTGTGAGGATCACAGTGTGTGAGGACTGAAGTGTGTGAGGACCACAGTGTGTGAGGACCGCAGTGTGTGGGAAGCACAGTGTGTGAGGACTGAAGTGTGTGAGGACCACAGTGTGTGAGGACCGTAGTGTGTGGGAAGCACAGTGTGTGTGAGGTCCACAGTGTGTGAGGACCACAGTGTGTGAGGACCACAGTGTGTGAGGACCACTGTGTGTGTGAGGACCACTCTGGGTGAGGACCACAGTGTGTGAGGACCACAGTGTGTGAGGACTGAAGTGTGTGTGAGGACCACAGTATGTGAGGACCACGGTATGTGAGGACCACAGTGTGTGAGGACCACGGTATGTGAGGACCACAATATCAGGACTGTAACTGCAATGTTAGTGAGGACCAAAATGTTAGTGAGGACCACATGTAAGTGAGGACCACAATGTTAGTGAGGACCACAATGATAGTGAGGACCACAATGTTAGTGAGGACCACAATGATAGTGAGGACCACAATGATAGTGAGGACCACAATGTTAGTGAGGACCACAATGATAGTGAGGACCACAATGTTAGTGAGGACCACAATGTTAGTGAGGACCACAATGATAGTGAGGACCACAATGTGAGTGAGGACCACAATGTTAGTGAGGACCACAATGATAGTGGGGACCACAATGTTAGTGAGGACCACAATGATAGTGGGGACCACAATGTTTGTAAGGACCACAATGTTAGTGAGGACCACAATGTTAGTGAGGACCACAATGTGAGTGAGGACCACAATGTGAGTGAGGACCACAATGTAAGAGAGGGCCGCAATTTGAGGACCCCAACAGTAATGACTCAGTAACACACCCAATGAAGACAGAGGAGGCCGTTTTAAAGCAAACAGAAAAGAACACGTCACAGAGTAATCAGCTACACGTTCACAATTGATAAGCAGGGCCCCCCCCCCGCCCCCCGCTGTGACCTTACAATGCGCTGTAAGGCTGCGGTTGTTAGGACTTCTCTGATCAATGGATCAATACCGGTTCCGTAGCACCCGTCCATAATTGGGTGCTCTGACAACACGTTTATTACACTTATTTCGGGTGTGATTAAGTAAAGTGTCCTATTGTAAAAGCGGTATGTCATCCTGACTGAGAACACGTTCATAGGGTGGGGGGGAGGGGGGGGATCTCTCTCCTGCTCTCCACGGCGAGCCCCCCAGCCCACATGCGCCCCAGCCCCCCGGCGACAGCAGGGGAGTTAACCAAGCTAATTAGGAGCGGCTGACATGTTAAAGTGAGCAGCGGCGCGGCAGCGGGCTCCATCACATATGTTTCCTTTGTGGCGGGTGAAGTGGCTCCTTTGTTTGTGAATTGATGGCGTTTCGCTCTGCCGTCCCTTTGGGTGGAGGCACTGACCTGCGGAGGCCCTGACAGCCAGAGGGGCCTCTCCCTCTCTCTCTCTCTCTCCCTCCCTCTCCCTCCTTCTCCTCCTCCTCCTCCTCTCCCAATGGCTGCGACTCCAGCTGTCCTTCTCCTCTCCCAAACCGCCGTATCTCCCCCCGTCTCGGTGGCGGCCGCGTGGTGAGATGGGGGAGATGGGGGAGATGGGGGAGATGGGAGAGATGGGCGCCACCTGTACAGGAGCAGAACACCCCCTCCGCCCCGGACGGAGCAGCCTGCCCACCTGCTACTGTGCTCCGCGGGCCCTGCAGCTTAAACGCTCATTTTGTGCCTCTCAGCACGGGACTTATTGATATAAATAGCTGTGCACAAAGTGCACACTCTGTTTTCTCTTGGTCTGATGCAGTAGGTGTGTGTGTGTGTGTGTGATTATATCCAATGGCAGCCTCCTTCAGGTGCCGATGAAATATGGGCCTCCTGGACACGGACTAAATGACAATCGCTGCTGGATTCACGGGGAATGATTAGGGCAGGATTGACGTGAAGCGAATCCGACAGCGTGATTCGGGGCGCCCGTCTTAAACAAGGATCCAATATCTAATTTGGAGACGGCGCACAGATATTACAGATATTGCAATATATTTAATGATGACCTTACCATTTGTCATCATACAGTATGCCCTTCCTCGCCTGCACAACACGAGGTGTGCCCTTGGATCACACACTTGTTTATAATGACAAACAGCAGCCAGACCACCGCCAGCCAAGCTATGATTAAAGGCGAGCATTTAGTTCACAACGCAGGGAAAAGGGGCGCATTTACGGCTATGACTAGATATATGTTTTGCCTCTGGATCGCATTATTCAATTCAACGTTAACTCATACCTAAACATTAAACCAGGCCTGAGCGAAAGCGAAGGGGGCAGCAATGTGAATGAACGGCCGAGGCAGGTTGTCTGTTCGAGATCGCACTTTTGGGAAGTCTATCAACAAAGTTCAGACAACAAAGTCCATCTCTCTCGCTCATCCGCCTGGGCCATGTCCTAGCGGGGGAATCAGATGAATCCTCTCCCCGCCCCGCTTAAGATGACAAGACAATTTGTGGTGAAGTTGAGTGTAAATAAATACATTGAGGAGGGGATCATACATTAGGGTCTGCTGGCGGTGGGGGGGGGGGGGGGAGGGGGGGGCGTCCATTACGGCCACGTACTTTGTTTCCATGCAGGGGCGATGGAAGACATTGGCTAGGAGACGGTGTCCCTATCTCTCACTCTCTCACTCGCTCTCACCCTCCCGAGGTGGGAGTGGAGTCACTCTCTCTGGGAAGGAAATCAGGACACCCTGCCATTAACTTTCATCACAGAACTCATCCCAAGCACCAGCCACTTTATACAGCCTGCTCATAAAAGAAAACAAGAGAGATGTACTGCGCAGCCTTCGGGCGCTATAGGAATAGCCTTACTTCTGTCTCCATTAGACGCAATAAAAACCACCGCAACGAGCCGGCATCTGCTACACGCCGGCTACACGCCGCCGCCGTGGTTTCAGACAGCATAAAATACCGCCATGCACCACGCCACCTAGCCTAGGTTCATATTTTAAAAACAAACAACAGGAAAAAACAACCACTGATGATAGAGACTTAATATCGCCAATGATTTATGCGCGTTAAACGTGCAAGCTGTTAACCATTCCGGGCGGTGGGTTTACTGGGGGAAACGCTAGGCTGCAACACGGGCTGCATTGATTCCTGCTGTAATTGATCTGATGGTTCCCTGTGATAATTGACAATTATCCCTGATTACCAGACAGGGGCTTAAAATCAGTCTAAGAAAATGACTTGCATTATGGGGATGTTGTACGATGGCTGAACAAAGATAAATCAATAGCAGCGCTCACTGAGCAGCACGGCTGAGGAGGAACAGAACAGGAAACCACACACACACACACAAAGGAGTGTTGGGGCGGCCCCCTGCTGGGCTTCACACCATCACTACTGAACAGCGGTAAGGGGAAGGAACCCAGCATGGCTCACACAGCTCGTATAAGGTCCTCGGTTCCATCCCACAATCCACACACTCAAAGCATGGATTGCTTACATCGTGTGGCACGGGTATGATATGTGAGCATAGCGAATAAATAAACAAAAGCGTGCAGATCATACATCAATACGTACGTGAATGTAGTGTGTGTGTGTGTGTGTGTGTGTGTGTGTGTGTGTGTGTGTGTGTGTGTGTGTGTGTGTGTGTGTGTGTGTGTGTGTGTGTGTGTAGTGTGCCGTGTTGCGGGGGGGTTGTGAGTGTGTGCATATGCAGGTATGAGTACGCAGAGGTTTTATATGTGCCGCTATTACAGCGCGGGCAGACATGTATACGTCTGTAAGTTAGTGCAGGGCCGCGCCGCCCCGGGATTGGATACCTCTTGATTTAACAGACAGACGCAACTCATCGCAGCTTAATAAACGGCGGGACCCAGGGGGACTGGGGATAAACAGTTCTATTAACCGGGAAACATGTCAGCCGATATAAGAGCAGGCCGACCCCGGGAGAGGTCAGCGGGGACACGCATGTTTACTCCGGGAAACAACCGGCGGCTGGAGGCGCTTGTTTTATAGGCTGTCTCCAAACGGAATGGAGGCTGCTCGTCCGTTTGTGCGACCGCAGGCCTTTTGTTGGAACAAGGACACGCCGGCGTGAGCAGCGCCGCGCCGCGCCGCGCGCTACGACCGGCACACAAGACCTTCGCATACGCCTGAGGAAGAGGAGATGGAGCGGGAGGCAGGGCCCCCCCGCCCATGGCTGGGTTGTTCTTATTCTAGATGGACGTAGGGTGAGGTGTACATATAAATAGAGAGAGAGAGAGAGGGGGATGGAGAGAGGGAGAGAGAGAGTCAGACAGACAGACAGACAGAAAGACAGACATGTATGCAGCTAAATATAAACTCATATCAATATCATATCAACAACAAGAATTATAAAAAGAAAGAGGGAATGAAGGAGAGAGAGAAGATGGATGATTAGATAGAGAGATTAGATAAATATATATGACAGACTGACAGACAGACAGGCCAACAGAAAGCTTGATAGATACATGTATGCAGATAAATAGAGCTCATATCAACAACAGAATTATGAAAAGAAAGAAGGAAAGACACAAGATGTGACGCAAGTGCTGAGCAACATTATATTCAGTGGGACAATCCTGGTCGTATTAACAAAAACAAACACACACACACACACACACACACACACACACACACAGACACACACACACACACACACTCCCTCTCTCTCGCCCTCTCTCTCTCTGTGCCGTACAGTAGAGCAGTGAGGCCTGTCACTCAGGAACAGGCGAGAGGCGGGGTTAGGTGGCCCTGTTACCATCTTCTTCTAAACAACTCCCCCTCCTCCTCCCTCTTCCTCCCTCCCTCCCCCCCTCCCTCCTCTCTTCATTTAATCAGCACATCAAAACATGGAGGAGAAGAAATTTCCGTGCTTGCTGAGCATATTAGGGATGCAGTCACAGCATTAACTAGCATTGATGAACTGTTTGCTTATGCAGTAATAATTAACTTCCATTACATTACTTTGTGTGATTACTTTCTTAATTGCCTGAATTATGCATCAATTTAATATCTAATAACCAGTCTCAGACATTAGACACTGTTCAGCCACACATTGCGCGTGTAGTTTCCCAGAGCTTTAATTAAACACACCAGAATAAATGAAACGATGTAGGATAGATGTCTTGCAGTGATTTCCTGGTCGCTTAAATATGCTATTTATTATCAAGGAAAGTAAAAAAATCACTTTCTCTTCAGGAAGGCAAATCACAAGATGCCAATTATAGCGAGCGAGTTGCTGTGCTCCCGATCTCTCTCTCAGAATCCAGACTAATCCATTTGTTGAGAGGGACTCATTGTTATATTATGCAAATTCATCAATAGCTCATTTTCAATAGCTCATGTTTCAGATTTTCAGTAGAGTGAAAAAATGTTCCCTGAAGATTATTTTAATTACAAAGCAGATTTGGTTCTTTGTTTGTTCTGGTATTATCTTATAATAAGGAGCTAGAAGGTTGAGGAAATAAAAAGTTTAAGATTTTTTTATTATTCGTCCTTTTTTTTAAGTACTTATTTATAAAATTGTGGAATAATAAAGTTTATATACTTTTTTAATATACTTATATACTTTAATACTTTACTGCAATTGATTGAACATTATATATTTATACAATTACCCTGCCATGAAGTAAATGTATGTACAATTATAAATACCATGGGATTATAAAGATAATAAAGTTTCATATAAATATTATCTGTCAATAAATTGACAAAAGGGAGTGTACACCCACACTAAATGAAACAGAGAGACACTGTGAATACAACACAATCAACAGAGAACTGCTATAAATCAATGTACATCTTTCTCAATTATACCCCTTTGTTATTGTTGATTTAAAAATCTTGACCCTTATATTGAACAGCAAATGAAAACCAGCTCCCCTGGGAAGAACATTGACATTTATTTATGTGTCCTCTTCTATCATTGTGCACATACTTAAAAGACTAAACAGTAATATATTTCCATTAAAAAAGATATGCCCTTTAATCTCAAATGTGATGTGGCAGCCATGCACTTCATTCTACAAACACAAAACCTAGTGTTCACCGCAAAAAAAGAACACAACCAAAAATACAAAAGGACAACACAAAAAAAAAACACTGGATGAAAACGGTCTCGAATTCAACACAAACAAAAAAACTCATGCAAAACCTTGAGAGGTGGCGTAAGGCCCCGGCCGCATCGTTAGTCAGATCTCCTCAAAGGATCTCATGGGCTGGTGGAGGCGCTGAGCTGCTGGCAAGGCAAGGTTAGACAGAAAACGAGGGAGGCACTCGGATGCTTCACAGACCTCATGATGGCTTTCGTCTGTCATTATTTACGTCTGACTAGTTGCATCATGTCAGTGAGCTGCTGCAGAGACACTTTTTAATGCGAGCTTCCCCCCCCCTCCTGGCCCTCCATTGCTTCTCCAAAATAAAAGCATGCTGCTGTACCCTTATTTCCTTGCTTGGCTACCTCTAGGTGAAGCTTGCCCACCCCATCACCCAGAATCAGAGACAGATCCTGTCTCACATCATACACGCCGAGATCCGAGTTGACACAGAAACGAGGCTGTAAAAAAAATACTAAAACGCAACTCGGCATCTCATTTGGCTTGTAAGGAAATATCAGCATGCACTTAAACGGTGTCCGTGAATATTAACACACAATGTATTCATATTTGAACTGTGAGTGTTTTAACGTGAATTATACGGTAGATATAGAGACGCCATGGGCAATAGCAGACACTAATGTAATTATACATCTTTAAAAAAGAAAACCTAGCTAAAGGCTTCATCTCACGACATACATTTTTATTCCACAACAGCTCCCCTTGAAGCTCCGTAAGACGGTCATTTATCACCGCGCTGCCCATGAATCAAGGTACATTGTAAAATCGATCATCGATCCCGCTCATTCCCCTGTATTTTCCATCTCGGCCAAATAATGATCATTAAACTGACCACCGAATGTCCAAAAAATGGATTTCTAATCCGGCCGAGCGGTGAGAGGGGTGTTCTGGACCACAGAGGCTGTGGCAGCGGTCTGGAGTTGACCGTTAACTACCACTCGGTAAACCCCTTTCTGTTAGGGTTTGGCTGCAGAATCTCAAGTGGAACAGACCCGGGCTCTGGAAGAGGCAGCGCTCAGAGGTCCAAATCCTGTTGGCACGAGTCCATTCCTCTGCTTTGTACACGTGCTGGCGGGCTAGATGAGCATGTCTTAATGGGCCTTTAGCCCCATCATGACCCAATGAGCACCGGCTGTGGAGTGGACCTGTCTGCTGCTGTGTGTGTGTGTGTCTGTGGTTGTGTGTGTGTGTGTGTGTGTGTGTGTGTGTGTGTGTGTGTGTCTGGTTATGTGTGTGTGTCTCTGGGTCTGTGTGTGCCTCCAGGGTGTGTGTGTGTGTGTGTGTGTGTGTGTGTGTGTATGTGTGTGTGTGTGTGTGTGTGTGTGTGTGTCTTCCCAGCAGGGAGACGGTGCCTTATGAAGGTCACCACTGCGGTAGTCTGGGACTCCCTAAGTGAACCCAGGAGAGGCTAACAAGCCATGTTCTCTTTCTACTCTGTAGCCTTCCCCTGATCAAGCTAAGAACAGCGTTAGCTAACACATCCCGCTCTGCTGCCAAAAGCCAGACGCCAAACTCCAAGCGGTGTATATCCACGCGATATGGGTGATTCATAATGAATTGGCTGTTCACAATTACCAACCAGAATTATTCCAGCAGCACCCCATAATACATAACTGCCAAAATACAAATTCACTCATGGAATAACCCAAAACAGGAATTGCAGCGTTTTCGCGAAGCAATCCGTGTATAGGCTACATACAATGAATAAAACAGTATACAATTTGCCTCTAGGGAATGTGCGGTTCAACCGGAGTGTGTGACAGTGTTGCCCCTATGTTATGGACGCCTAATGGACAATGTAGCATTAATTCAGCTTCAGACCAACCGGCAGGACAGCGGAATCATAAATGAGTAGGGGACCCAAGGTGTATGAATTATGCATATTACATTACCATAAGTCTACGATACAATGTGCCACGAAACAATGCAGGAAAAATTGGGCCCGCTAGCGAGATATTGGACAATTTCCGACACGGCCCCGCGCCTAACTTAGATGTGAAATTGTATTCAGCTTCCTCAATAACGGCGGGAGCCACGTGAGGTTTGTGTGTTCACACTCGCGCGAACACAACGCGATGTAAACAAGCAGCCAGGTATAATTGAATAGAGGAGGTCTCTCGACTGCTCTGCCCGAGGACCTATCATTGTGTTAGATGGGGATTTGGTTGAATGGCAGAAGAAAATTACCTTATTCCATTGATTTTCCTTTACAACTCAAAGGCGGAGAAATCAAACGGAGCAATTTACTTTGTCGGGCTCCGACGAGGTGTTCAAGCAGGGCTGAAATACATGTCAGAAACTATTATCTGCAATCATGTAGCTCTTATTAATCTGGGAGAATGAAGGAGCACAAAGGGCCCATTGAGCTGCAGCGGCACATGTTCAGTTTGTGTTAGGCCACAAACAGCCCGAGACGCGGCCAGCCGCTAAATGATGAAAGATTTAAGCTGAACTTTTCCTTTGCGTTTTACTTTTCGCTCAGACACACATCTTCTGAGAATTGCCGTGCGTAGCTGGGCTGGCTATGTGTGATTAAACCATTTGCGCCTGAAACAAACCTAACTACTCTATACTGTGGCATTAAAAAAACATGCTTGGAGTCCGATTTGAATTTAAAAAAGAAAAAACTCTTATTAAGATTGTGTCTCATTTCGAGATAACTTGTGGAAGGGGGGGGGGAGGAAAAAGGATTGCCAGAGGCGTCTCACATGGCGGTGTATAGAACAGCATGGGGTATCGGTAACTACCTCTGTCCAAGCTTTGTAATCATTACCTAGTTATATTACTGCCTCTGTGGCTTTTTAAACACCCTCCTCCAACCGAAACACACACACACGCACATACACGTGCACACACACACACACACACACACACACACACACACGGGCACGCACACACACACGTTCATGCACACACACACACACACACACACAAATACACAAATACGGGCACACACACACACACACACACACACTCTCTCCATCCCCTTGAAAACAGCGAGTTCTGGCCGATCTTTTATTAAAACTTTCTAAGCATCGACCCTCACCAGAGGGGGTGTGGTGGGGCTGGGAGTGAGGGGAGGGGGGGGGACGGGGGGGCGGGGGGACAAATTAGTGTTGACAGTAGACACTTAAAGCGGGAAAATCACAGGCCCTCTGGGAGCCGGGGGCCACATGGGGCTCCTCGGCTGTGTAAAGAACCCCTCCAGATTTCACTTGAGATGCGGGTGCCTTTTAACAGGGCGGGGGGGCGGGGGGGGGCGGGGGGGCAGGGGGGGATGTCAACAGCAGACCCCATTGAATGAACCAATAAAGCCACTAAGAGGACGGGATTAACCAGCTGATATCGGGGAGGGCGGCGGCGGAGGCGTTGCTTTCGGGGAGGAGGGCTGTGTCCCTTCTCCCTGGAACACGGCCCGGAACAAATTGGACGGAACCTTTCCTTTTGTTTTGTTTTTTCAGCGGGGCATGCTGATACACCCATGGGTGAAATTGGTTTTCCTCAGCTCCCCCCTTTTTTTTCCGTGTTTGCGAGTATATTAAAAGAAAAGTTATACAGGGTAACATGATTAAATTAGTTCCCCTGGAATAAACGGCGTCCTCGTAAGGTGGGCCTGTGTCCGTGTCTTGCGGTGTTATTCTTTTTATGAGCCACTTAACGAACAAAGGGGGCCGGCCATAAAGGACACGGTGGAGCAGTGATCACAAGACATCAGCAGCTCTCAATTTCCTATTAATTCCTCAGCAGCTGTGATGGAGAGCCCTTAGCCCTATTAATGTGTCACTTGGTGACGTGCAATGCCGTGGCCTTCACACAACCCCATAAAGAGGATCTTTAAATCACTATCCTATCATGCATCTGCGTGACATCGCCTCCCCCCCCGCCCAAAACAAACAGCAACTAACGGAACAAAAACTCACTGATCCGCCCTCGTACCTTTTTGACCTTCACGCATGCGAGTACAAAATAAAAGGCGAGTTCAACTTAGTGACACCTGATACGTAGACAGAAATATCGCCAAGAGGTGGCGTGCTAAGGGCAAAGCCTTTGTAACAGGAGCCAGTCCAATCCATAGGCTGTAACTCCATCACGTTAAATATAGCAAGGGCTTTACCCCGAGAATACCCACAGCAACTCTGACAGTCTGCAAAACTGCGAGGATACAAACGCATGCTTGAGCAGGAACAAGCCGAACCGATATAATCACCTTTCCTCGAGACGGCCTAGACCCCAGTGAATATGTTTACTGTCAATAAGGCGAAGCTTATCACTGAGGAGAGAAAAGTACATCGGACTCAATACTGTTGCTTGCAAAAGTAATATTTTGTTTTGTGTGTTTGTCCACATGGAATCCTCGTGAGATGAAATTATGTTTTTTTATTTAATAAATGGAAGAAGAAAAAAAAAAAGATACATGGCTGGTTATAATATCAAGGACAGCAAAGTTTCTGTCACGCAGAGAGCATATGTTAACACACAGGGCTGTGCATGTCGGGAATGAGGAATTAGCTTTTCCTAAAGTCTGCTAAAAACAAAATTACTTAGAATTTATGAGCTTTGACGACACATTTTACAGCTCGTGATTTAACCTTGGGCCAATCGTCTACAAATGTTCACAGAATTATTTAACACTTTTTTTTTACGTTTAAAAGTTATAGAAGACTAGGCTCCAGCAGACTTTTTCCGTGCATCCACCACTATATTACGGAGATGATGGACATATTTTTCCCACTCCATGGAGAGCTTGACTATTCCAAAAACCTGGAAATCCAGGCGGTTAGGAAATTAGCTGCAAATGCTGAAAAATATCAGGTGTGGTAATGCCTGACACTAAGGAACGAAACCTGTCTACTCCAGTTGAATTCCTCTACCTTAAGGGGTCGGGAGTAACAGGCATGTGATGCGAGAAAAGAAAAAAGAAACAATTTGTGTTTTTGGACATCTATCCCTTTCTGCGGCAGTTACTCTCTCCATTTCTGTATGTCAGGCCAGGCATCGCAAGATGAATTTAGTCATTTGCAACCGGCACCTAATTTATTTCAGAGAAAGTGAGGGTAAAGCATTGAGGGATTTCCCTTTAATCAGATCTCTTAGGAGTCTGCGTAGTCGACCAATACCCCAATGAGTTCTCTTTAAAATGCCAAGAAAATGAGATTGGCTGACGCCGCCTCGCTTCTGCCCTCAATCAAGGGGAATTGGTGAGGATTTTGTTAAATCGAACAGCCTTCTAAACCTCTGAAAAGTTCATTTCTCTTCATCTATTAACAGTGAATAAACCCCTGCTATCATTTATGCATTTGTTCATTTAGAAACCCTTAAGCTCGTGAGCCGGGGATCCGGGAGCAAATTTGGATCACGGATGACCAATCACAGCGCAGCGTTCCTCTGAGCCGCCTCCCCACAAACAGATACTTCACGGCATTGTAAATCACCGACCTCAAAGAGAATTATTTAGCCTCAAGCAAGGATTGCTTGTTTATCAGATGGAGTTTGAGTCTCGGGTTAAAACCTTTCCACCGTAAATCTGGCTTCACTTTATGTGCTGAATGGCGCCTGGCTGGCGATGAAGACCAAGAGGTAAAAAAAACACCTTTCATGTCGCACACAAACCACCCCATGATCTCCTGACAAAGCCTCTGCTAATGCAGATGGTTTATGGTGTATCCAAACACACTGTAATTGGCCCTAATGCACTCACAATGACTCTGTTAAGCTAACTGTGGGGTGGATAGAGGCATGGTAAACAACCTTGGCTATGGTGCCACGTTCAGCGCGGTAAATTCAACGGATCCTTCCAAGGCCCGCCATCTTGAGTTGATTAAATCCTTCCTTAATGCGTGGTTAAACGGTGCGAGATCCACCGCCGTCGCCGTATCGTCAAACACACAACCGTTAACCGCCTGCTTAAGATATGCACACGAGGACAATAACAACGGCTTGGCTCTTAACCGTTCCAGCTGTTGTTGTTATTGTCTTTTCTATCCGCTCGATGGAGAACAGTGGCTCGGATGTGACAATGCTTAAGCCCATGATAGATGAAACGAGCAGTGTCAACATCCTGATAACTCAATAAGCACCTGGGCCCCTCCTAACATGTCACACCTGCATTCCTGCGCCCGTCCACGGGCCTAACTCACCGGTGGAGGGTGGAGGGGAGACGGGGGAGGTGGGGGAGGCAGTGGTGGAGGAGGCGGTGGTGGTGGAGCTCACTACACCTGCCTGGTGCGTTTCAGCGGCGTACCAGCTGGGGGAGAAACATCATGCATGCTTAATTAGGAGCACTGGGAACCTGGGGAGCAAGATGGAGATTTAAAATCCATGTCATCCTTGCAGTAACGTCTAGCAGGGCCCGTGCGCGTTAATAGATTGTGTGCCGCTAGAAAATAGAATGCATAGACAATAAAAGTAGTATGTTGCAGGCGTGCCATTTGATGTAGTGAACCTGCATTCTGTGAATATATAACTGGGGAGACATCCATGTGTGGAAGGACATCCAATGGGAACATAACAGTGCTGGTTGTATGGAGTAAGAGCCGAAAGCTAATGTTGAGATTCAGCGGCTTTCTTTCAAGATAAAATATGATTGAATTGATTGAACGTCCAAGCAAAGGACATTTTGTTAGCTTTGCGACCACAGAACACAGTCTAATAATCAGAGGTTGTTTTTAAACATGCTTAACTGACTTTCCGTTACTTCTGCTCTAAATAAACATTTGGTTAATGAATTAAACCCCACCGCTTTCCTATTTCATTACACTCTCTTATCCACACTGCACGTTGTAATGCACTCTTTATTGAATGAGCATATTTAATAAGAAACCCCCTTGGTAGCCATCGGCGCCAAGGAGACTGCTGGCATCAATTTTATCGTGCATATCCTGTCCAATCAATTCACTCGTCTTCTCATGAACCATTAGCAAGTTTAATAAATAAGGCTTTGTCTGAAAAAATAATATTATGCCGATTCGCAAAACCCAGAGGTGTTTAATAAATTGCACAGAGAAATGTTCATTGACACAGACAATCCTCCAACAGGCCATTCGATAGCAGATACACACCCTGAACAACAATGTAGTCGACGAAACAAGCCGTTTAAATGCAAACCTTCCTGTTGAATTGCAATAGCTTCTCTTAAGAATGTAACATAAATATCAAATGCAAGTGGTCATCCACTGGAATCAGCCTATTGTCAATGGAAGGTCCATTACAATATTAGAAAGTCAAAGCTGGCCATCTTTACTCCCCGTGTTAATTCCATCGGTCGGCTGGCTGTATGGGCAGAGACGCTCTTGTCTAAATGAGTCCCTTCGTTTTGGACAGGTTACAATGTTCAATTATTTTTTTCCTTGAGGCAATCTCCCAGCTAGTGTACTGCCCCTGCAGTGAGGGTGTTAAATAGACCTGGGACACTATAGATCAGGGCCCTTGCGTGGGCCTCCTCCTCGCGCTCACCCTCGTCTCGGAGTCACGGCTGGGGATCCGAGCCTGAACTTGGCTCTGACAAGGAGGCAAGGAGCACTCCTGTAATTAGGCTATTCATGAAAAGATGAAATTGAGTGCAAACCAAATCTGTAGCTCGAGGCTAAATCAACACGGCGTAACCCCAGTGTGTCTTCCGGGTGCCGCGACGTGCATACTGAAGCGCCCAGTCGAAAATATTTATTTTTCCTGTCTGGTTTTATTTTGCATCAGTCAAAGATTGAGGGAATGAAGTGCATCGATTGCGTGTGATTATTTACTAGACTGGTATAAGCCCTCTCCTTATTATGCAGATTAGTGAGGCTCCTCGCTCTGGCATATTCTACAGATGCAAGGGAGCAGCTGGTCTTACAGATGGTGGCTACACGGATCTATCATCATGCCTCCATTGTCAACACTCCGATTGTTCGGGGGACAACAGCGCCGCATCAAAGGGGAA
Organism: Micromesistius poutassou; assembly: GCF_964030765.1. Lineage (NCBI taxonomy): Eukaryota > Metazoa > Chordata > Actinopteri > Gadiformes > Gadidae > Micromesistius > Micromesistius poutassou. The sequence goes on along the minus strand of NC_140284.1, from coordinate 9,898,215 downwards.
CCCGACTGCACCGAGTTAAGAACAACTAACGAAAAGCGGCGGGTAAATTGATACACCGGAGGCCCGACGGAACCGTCTGGGGCGGACGGGAGCGTGAAGACGGTGCTGCTTCACACACGACCATGAAGTGGCCCAGTCATGTATACTGTCGCCAAATGGGTCGGATGCAGCCCGCGCCCAACATATGCTGTTGTTGTTGTTGTTGTTTAGTGTTGCTGTTGTTTTGATTCGTCGTGGATGACTTTGTGCAGGGTTTTTGAAGCATAAATTCAAACGTATCATTCGTCTTAATGTGAGAATTTATGAAAATTTTGTTTTTTCCTGCAGTCTGTTTGTTTACTTCCTTCTTATTGATGATTTAATTTCATTATTAATAACAATATTAACGAGAAGGACGAGAACACCTTTCCATTGCAAATTGAATTGCTACTTATTCAAATCTGATTACACGACATAGCATGCCACAAAGTTGACCATCTCTAGGATATATATATATATATATATATATATATATATACACTGTATATATAGATGTAGACATATACACTGTTACAAAGACCTCACAATAGTAGATCACAGAGAACAGAGAACACAGGGACATGCAGACAGTGTCAATTTTGCCCTCCACAGGAAGCTCTGGTTTTCCACTCGCTAAACGCACTTCCTGCGGAGCACAGCTGAAGTAAGGACACTGGTAAGTCTACCGGCTTTGATGGAACATGGCAGTCCTCCAGTAGAAGGCAACTGCTAGGATCATGGATAAGGTCACCTCGTTGGGAGGTGACAGCGACCTTACAACCAATGCAATCACAGTTAGCATGGGTAGTAGGACTGCTACCCTCAATGGCAAGGACAGCCAAGCACTGTATTAATCCTATAAACATTCTACCCCCTTGTCGTTCTTGGTGGCTATTAAAAAAAGATGAACTGAGTTATTATAAACTACTACAAACTGTAAAAACAGAAATTTTATCAATTGACAGTCCAGAGTATTCGTTATTTTTGACTCTTAAATAAACAACGCATCTTATTTCGTAGACCGTTGAGACACCAACATACCAGACGGCTGATTAAAGCTAATGAATTCACAGACCTAATCATTAAAGTCAAACTTAATACAGTTTTATCTAAAATAATGTAATTATAAAATAAGTTTTATCATGGCAATATGTTTACACAAATCCATCCAGTAGATTTATGAAAACCAAGACGACGGCAATATGGATTGTAAACACATGCCCTGTTATAGTACAGCTTATTAAACTCCTAGGAACATCTGTAACTGAATATGGGTTTTCTTACCTGAATCTTCTTACCTGGAATAGCTATGCTATCTGGTTAGCATTTAGGAAACTCCACTACGAAAGTGGTTGGCGGCGTTTAATCTGTAGTGCGGAGAGATAATAAAGTAGTTAATTAGCCAAACTATCTCAATTCACAACATCTTCAATGTATTAGCATAGGCTAACTTTCAGATGAAGGAAGGAAATTCCTGTCCATCAACCCTTTTGATATTTATGTATTTATTCAAAATCAACGTGTAATTTATGGCATAAATACAACTTGCTTAAAATCCACATCTTCTTCCAAAAAATAAATATTACCGGGGGGAGGAGAAATACCACACACACACACACACACACACACACACACACACACACACACACACACACACACACACACACACACACACACACACACACACACCGGTGAGCAGTACACATTAGCCGCCGAATCCCTCTGACTTTCGGCAGTTTCACCCTGCCTATCTCCTCGAAATCATTCATTAACTTGTATGCCCCCGTGTCCCCCCAGCCGGCTGTGTATTTCTGCTGTCTCTGGCTAAGTGTCATGGGTGGGGCTGCCACTGTCACAGCACAAAGCTCTTCCCCAGCTCAGAGTCCTGGCTCGTCTGTTGTTAGGGGCTGCGGTCCACATGGGGCCCGGCTGTGAGGAGAAGGGCCCGGTGGGAGGAGTCCCAACAGTCACCGGGGCATTGTAAGCGCCTCCCCAAATGGCCAGAGAAGAATGACTGATTATGCAACCCCAGCCGGGGTTACTAATAGGAATTCTATTTGAATTTCTAACATAACAGATGTTTGCTGGGCTCCTCGGTGGAGTGTGCATACACAGTTATGCTAATTCACCAGTGTTTCCCTTCAAGTTAGCCCGGCACCATTAGAGCACACAGCTAGCCGGGATCCTTCTGTCAAACTAATAATTGGCCATTATTGATATTAATTAACATTTCTGCTCCCCATCTCGTTCTGACCTGCTATCTGTTGGTAAATCCGGTTACTGAGTCCTATTAAGGCAGAGGAGGATCCAAGGCACACTGTGCTTGCTGTGTGTGTGTGTGTGTGTGTGTGTGTGTGTGTGTGTGTGTGTGTGTGTGTGTGTGTGTGTGTGTGTGTGTGTGTGTGTGTGTGGAGCCATTTATCAGAAAGAGAACACAAAGCCAATTAGCCAAGGGGGCAGTTGTCTTTATTCTCCACTGACTACTTTTTGATCACCAGTAGAAAAAAATGGCTAATAGGGCAGAAATGCAGGGCAGGGAAATATAGGGCTTCTCTCTCTCTCTCTCTCTCTCTCTCTCTCTCTCTCTCTCTCTCTCTCTCTCTCTCTCTCTCTCTCTCTCTCTCTCTCTCTCTCTCTCTCTCTCTCTCTCTCTCTCTCTCTCTCTCTCTCTCTCTCTCTCTCTCTCTCTCTCTCTCTCTCTCTCTCTCTCTCTCTCTCTCTCAGTGAGAGCAGTATTAGTATTCTTGTGCGATGCAGCTTTCCCTTCATTAGCTATTTTTCTCTGAGGTCCACCGTGCCCCGGCCCCTCCTCCTCCTGTTTATGAGGTGCACTAATTAGCTTAATATTAGGTCTTCGCTATCCAGAAAGACGCTTGTTTCTCGAAGAGATTCGTTTTTTTCTCCATACGTACCATACCACAACAATAGGTAAGTATTATTTTACATCAAACGAGGACAAATAACACCACCTTATTGGGTACTTATTGATAATATATCTGCCTTTTGTTGTGTTACGTTTTTTCGCTTTCCTCCCATTGTAGAAAACACTGCGGGCTGACTGGCAGTTGAGAGAAAATACATCAGAAAGCCCATCAGCACTGGCTGGATCTGCTGTGTAAAATCAATAGTGAACCATAGATGGCTGGAGTTTTGGTGGTTCTCCGTCGTCATTTAAGCAGACTATAGCCTGCTCCGTACTGAAGGGCCCAGGGGAGACGCAGTTAAGATAGCCGCTGTATGCTTGGTTGGAGACAAATTAGGAATACCAAATTTGTGCTGTAGCCGTTAATGGTATAGTATTGTGTAACACAGGGTGCTAGTGGATACGAAAGTTGTCCTAAACCATAAATTATACCGAAAAAAAACACAAATATTCTTCTGCAGGAGATTTAAATGAGCATTTATATTTATACATTCATAACAAAGATGAGGAATAGCTGGTAAATAAGCTCTTTCCGTGTTCCCTTTGGGGGAGAAGACAATTGTTCACAAGTCTGCAAAACACACACACACACACACACACACACACACACACACACACACACACACACACACACACACACACACACACACACACACACACACACACACACACACACACACACACAATGCAATCCGATTGCGCTGTATAGTAAGCCACCTAATAGATAAGTTACTGTAGTATGCCTGGTGTTGCAGCGTGGACTTGAACACTTGCATGGAGGAAATGACAGCAGGTTAAAGCAGTGATAGATGCAAGAAAATGGATGTCAACATTGAAAGAGCACTTACATTTACCATAGAGTCTATCTTTCATACACAAATACAAAGAAACAGGCTGGCTTACACCATTGCATTTTTAAGCTGCTTGTTTTAGAGTTATGGTATGGGGGGAAGAAGGTTTTGACCAACTTTGATCAGAGCTGATTTGTATCAGCATTGCTTTCTCCCTGGTTCAATATCTCAGTGTGGTGGCTTACTGCCTAGGACACGAGCACACTCTCTATCAGAGCATTATAATATAGATATACACACACTGACGCTTCAAGTGCGTAGGCCTCCTCCCCCATGAATTACACCCACAAACCAATTACAAGTTTCATCATCAATCATGAGAAATATTTATCCAGTCAAATGTATTTCTAATTAATAACTGATGAACATGAAGGCCTTGTGGGCAGTAGAGCAGTTTGTTACAGTTGGTGGAGGGGCATGTGGTGTGTGTATACCAGACTTCCTGGGCCAGAGTTAAGGCTGGTTTACACCACTCTGTAAAGTGCTGTACGCAGACACAGAGAACCGTCGCCGTTGTCAGAGACCCTGTCGGTGACCCTCTCCATTAGGGGTGTAACGATACACTCATTTGTATCATGTTCGATGCACATTTCATTTCGGTACGTACCGAGAATTATTATTATTTTTTTTTTTTAATAAAGTTTTTATTGATTATCACACACTCTGAGAGTGCCTTGTCTTGTCCTGATGTTTTGTGTTGAGGACCACAATGGAAATAAGTCCTGGACTTTATTGTGTTTTTATCCTCAATTGTATTTGATGTATTTTGTGAAAGGCATTTGTTTGATACAATTTAATAAATGAAATCAAAATCCAATTAAGTTTAATAAAAATAAAATAATAAAAACTGCTGTACCGAAAAACATACTGAACCGTGACTTAAAAACTGAGGTATGTACCGAATCGTGACTTTTGTGTATCATTACACCCCTACTCTCCGTAGATCTACGTATCTAACAAATATTTTTTAACTATCCGTCGACGCAACAGAGGACGGAGACGGCAAGGGCTGTGATTGGTCCGCTAACAACATCATTTCCGGAATCACTTTGCACATTATTTACTTTATACCTTGTTTACTTTGCACATTAAAGACCAATAAAACACCAAATAAGGTTTGAAAAGCTTTGAAAGTTTATTTACAACACTAGTTACATGGTAAGTAGTCAGCATATAAGATCGATGGGGCGGCGAATTACATTGCGTATCCGACATCCTGACGGAGAACTTCGAAGGCTCAAGGGGTCTCCGTAGTTACAGAGTCGGATTACGGATTATGGAGTTGGAGTAGTAAACTTTGGCCTTTACAGAGCAACAGGCCCACTGAGACACTGGGTTCTGATGCCATACTGTTTTACTTGTGATGGCAGGTCTGTCACACATCGAGGCGTCAGACAGTGTGGTGTTGTTAAACGACATTCCGGTCAGGAACACCGTTTGCATCATTCTAATATTCTATCCATTCTAATAACGAGCTGTCTTAATGGCTGCTGTATTTGGGGTTTAATTCTTCGACTGTATTTGTCTTTATTTTGTTGTGTGTTTGACATTGCGAGGGGAGTCTGTGTTATTATTGTAATTATGAACTACAGTCGGCCAACATTTTTATTCTATGTGGTGGAACCCAGATCACTGAGAGGTCATAATATTTGCAGAACAAATGGACATTTTGTCTTTTTGTTAAAAATAGGGAGAAAAGATAAATAGGCCAACCATTGAAAATCATCTTTTGTAGATGGTGAATTAATATTGGAAAAAGAGTAATTCACTATTATTGTCCATAAAATATACGCCTATTGACATATGTTTTCATGAAACAAGTTATATCAATATAAAATATTGATACAGACAATCCATAACATAAGGACTGGAAAACGTTTTTTATTGATAGATGAGAGCGAGGTGAAAAACCCTTGAACATTTTTAATTGGGCCTTTGCAGTTACACAGGGTCATGTCTAGATGGTTCCAAATCAAAGTAGATCAGCACATAGTTTCATCTCAACATTAAAATAAAAAAGACAGATGATGAAGGAGGTAAGAAAGTATGATATACAACCACAGGAGACTGTCATTCTGTGCTTTAGGAAATGTATCAGCAAGAACTGCCTTCATTTATCTGGTGTTACAATTCAGCACAAATTCCTGCACATTTGTCGCGTGGCCTTTTTGCATAAATTCATCTCATAAAATCTATCTGGCCCTAAACAGAGATGGATTGAGTCATGCATGGCTGTTTTAAGCCATCCGGAGTACAGGTAATAAATGTTCAGGACTATAATGCTGAATTGCACCGTAGCCTTAATCTGTAGGACTGTCTCTTTAAGACGCTACGAGGCTAACGGAACTGTTGCTATTCACTTTCACTCAATTAAGCATAAAGTTGGTAATTATGAATAACACATCAGATAAGTTCACCCATTATATGTTTGACTTAAATGTTGCCCATTTTGATGAACTAACCATTGACTCAACCATTCTGAGGTATTGTAGCTGTTATAAACAACATATATAAGCTTACCTTAATGGCATACAGCCTACTCCCAGAAGTATGTTGAAGAAAGTAGCAGCATTTGCATTTTGAGGAGAGTCCATCGTTACAATTCATTTGGGCATATTGTCGGAGTTGTAAAACATCTGTTTAAAGTAACACGAGGCACGTTTGCGTGGATAGGAAATGGCGCACGTGCAGCGGTTTGTTTACATCCTCTCCACACAGATGTTGATAAATACTGGAATTCATCATAAGAGCAGTCAGACAAACAGTCCTATTTTAGTAGGTAGTATGGTGCCATAACATCCATACACTAAATTTAATTAAAATAAAACGTCATTATATATATTTTTTATATTAAAAAGCGTTGGCGTTAATACATCGAATACATACTTTCCCTTTCTTCTAATAATAGTAGGCCTACCCCATAGTGTACTGAAATTGTATACATATTCATTGTATACATTTAATGATTGAAATCGGAAATGTGTGTTATTATAACTACATGATATCATGTAGTTGCTTTGTAGTGTGGCGTGTCCTTATGAACTTAAAATCCTATTTAAAAATATTCTATATTGCAATTTCGCACATTAACTGTCTCTCTTTCTCTCGCTTATGCTGTCTTTACACATGTGTCCTTATCCCTCTGTATGTCTCTATTTTGGATTCTCTCTCCCACACAACAAACACACTCAGACACACACACATACAGAAACATGTGTATGTGTGCGCACGCACACACACACACACACACACACACACACACACACACACACACACACACACACACACACACACACACACACACACAGCAGGAAAAGCGTCTTCCATCTGCTAAAGCGGGCTGTTGTGATTGATTTGTGGATTTGCTACCTATTTTCTTCTCTCCATTTAAGTGAAATAATGTATGGAGGCAATCTGGCGACAGACATTTTGGAAAATCTATTTGAAATCATTTCAGCTCAAGCCACGGCAGTTTGTCTTCTAAGGGAAGAGCAGCAAAGGATAATTGTCTGCAGTCTAGTAAAACACAGCATAACTGCCATCACACTTGAGTGAGCTTATAGCCAGCTAGTCCCATGGCCTCTACAAGATAGAGCAGTTAATGTTCCCTTTTATTTTAGAGGATGTGTCACTTGTATCCCAGATTTATGCCATGATACAGCGATTTTGTCCAAACAGATGGATAATGGTGTCACCAGCCAGAAGCCCCTTTCCTCTATCGAGTTCCGCACGTATTGTTTAGCGAGGCCCCCGTGCCGCTCGTGGTTTCATTCTCTTTATCTCCGTAATCTCGCCAGTATTAGATTTGATCATTTTTGTTTGAAGGAGGAAAATGTGTCTGTAATGGCTTCCTAATAGCAAACACAGGGGAAACAAATCCGGGCACCGTGTGCTGTAGTGGCTCCATAAGCACCGCTGATTTATAGAGGTCTTTATGACAGAAAGGAAAATGATGTGGCGCAGGTATAAATCAGGGGGAAGGAGCAGGAAATTGAACTTAGATATCATCTTGTCAGATGCTTAATGCTCTTCCTCCTGTCACATTCGATAGGACCAATTTAGAGAATCCTGCGGAGGTAAAAAGAAGACAATTAACAATGACAGTGAGGTAATGGATGAAGCCATAAAATGAACCTGCTGGCTGCAGGAGGCTTCCTATGATTTCCACATGAGGTGGTGGTGGTGGAGGAGGTGGAGGAGATGGTGGTGGTGGAGGTAGGAGGTGGTGGTGGTGGAGGAGGAGATGGTGTCGGTGGAGGAGATTGTGGTGGTAGAGGAGGAGGTGGTGGAGGAGATGATAGTGGTGGAGAAGATGATGGTGGTGGAGGAGATGATGGTGGTGGAGGAGATGGTGGTGGTGGAGGAGAGGGTAGGGGAGGTGGAGGAAGAGATGCTGGAGGTGTTGGAGGAAGAGATGGTGGTGTAGGTGGAGGAGATGGTGGTGGAGGTTGTGTCGGTGGAGGAGATTGTGGAGGAGGTGGTGCTGGAGGAGGTGGAGGAGATGGAGGTGCTGGAGGAGGAGATGGCGTTGGTGATGGTGGAAGAGGTGGTGGTGGTGGAGGAAGAGATGGTGGAGGTGGAGGAAAAGATGGTGGTGATGTTGGTGGAGATGGTGGTGGTGGTGGTGGAGGAAGAGATGGTGGTGGGATGCGGTGAGAGTTTTTCAACAACTTTCAAAAACCTCCATTAAATGACTCTTTAGTAGCAGCAGAGAACCAGGACTTTGTGTGGAGGGCAGAACTTGAATTTATACACGCTATTATTCTGCATATGAAGGGGCTTATAAATTTAAGCGAACCCTGTTTGTCCATTATTGACTCGCAGGACATTTTCTCAACACAACGCATTAAAAAGGAGTCAATAAAGATATAGTCAAGGCGAAAAATAATCTATATCGAAGAGCATTTAATAGGCTCCTAAAGACAGCCCAACGCTGTTAGAGGTCAGTAGATCCAGTGCACTGCTGGAATAAATAATTGTCTGCATTGTTCACATGCAGAGATAACTCATGGCCGGGATGCATTCCAATGGCCGGCAGAACCAGAATGCTCTCTGATCCCTGAATGTCAACGTCGTCTCAACCACATATCCGTGCTTTATTAACAGCATCATGCAGCGAATGGGATGCATTTATTATTTGACAGATCGAATTTGAAAATACACCCCCCCCCCCCCCCCCCCCCCCCCCCCCAGCCAATGTAATGGCAGATGCTGGCGTCTAATGATAACTCGAATTTTAAAAACTCGTTTCACACAAGCTGATGACCTTTTGTGGAATGTCTTTACGCTGCTCAACTTTGCAAGTGGCAATTCCAAGTCCAAGCCAGGGATCTAATGACCAGACATCTACCGTTTAGAAGAGCGCGTCTGATTGCTCGTCAAGCCATGCTCTTGGATGATCTAATTAGATTTTAATGCGTCCCTGAAAGGGAGGCCGCTCTCTTCGTGGTGTAATGATGCTGTTGTCAGCAGCCAATGGCGATCTGTAACATCTCAAGGCGGGCCGACCGCACCAGTGATATACCCGTCTTAACATCACGCCGAATGGCTTTTGTCCGAGGCTTTTATTGCGATGTTTGCTCTCCTGTTTGCGGTCTACCTTGGGATTTACTGAAACGTAGTAAATCTTTAACCCCCCCCTCCCCTCCACCCCCCGACACACACACACTCCCTTTATTTATTAACTTTCTGTGATAGGCTACTTTTTCTGTATTCAGTACAGTAGATCGGGGATAACGATGAAGGTCTCCCTCCCTCTGAGATGGAGAATGGTGAAGTGCTCACACTCGGGTGCGGCAAATGGAAAAGTGACAAGGCTGGTGCACTTGTCTATTTTACTTATCCTCGGCCTCTTGTTTCAGATTCGTCCTCCTCGCACCCGTGGGCTCTGCTCCTCCAGGGTTCAGAAGGCCACGTTCCTTCATTTCTTCAGAAAATTGTTTCGCAGGATTTCAATCTTTGGCTGCTCGATATGACAAAACACAATATCAGGAACACTTATGTTTTTTATCAGCCATTCTTCGCCTGGGTATAAATAAAAGATCAGTATAAATTTGAGTCAAGTGGTCCCGAATGCGTGTCTGGAAGATGAGTATGAAAAGAAGCAGGGCCCTCTGGGGCAGAGTCGTGGTACATTTTCCAACGCCTGCACAGAATTACCTCAGCACTGTAGGCGTGTATGTCATTTGTCATCCTTGAAAATCAATTAGTGTTTCTGTGATAACGTGTCACATGTAATCCTTGGACGGTTCGGACAATTGGACACCGAATCCAGTCAATTCTTTTTCCATGACATAAAACGTATTGCTCTGGGGTGGGGTTATTTCATATGACTTTTAATAGTCTGTCGATAGCTCAGGTGCACAAACCATCATTGTTATTCTGATCTGGGTTTCTTCCAAGTGAGGCATGACGTTATCCACATGTATGATCATGGCTGCACGATATAGAATACGACACCAGGTTGATAATATACAGTATGTTATGTTAACTTATGGCAGCAGCGAACAATTCAGCTATGTTGTTGTTTTTTTACCACAGAACAGTAGCTGAATCTGTCTGTTAACTCCACCTGTCTTCCATGATAAGTCTTCCTTAGATGAGATACGGTTTTGTGAACAAACAGAAGAAAAAAAAAGATTGAATGCCGTTATACTGATAAGTTCAGAACCCTGCACACAAATAATAATTCCACTGACAGTGCAGTAACATCTGTCAAAGCACACAAACGGGGGACAAAACCAAGGTACTTGACAAAATGATGGAATACAAGCAGCAGAATCAGAAAGTATTACACCAAAATGAATCCTAAATAACACCACGCTGTTTAGGCTAGAACGAACACGCATGAAGCCCTCCCTGTGGTGCCACAGATAAATAAAAACACATCCAAGCATTGTCCTATTGATGGCTCATTGTTTTCCTGCGCGGCTCTTGTCAGAGGTCAAGCTGGGAGTCTGCGGTGGAACCAGGCGTTACTGTTGGTGTCACGTTGATGCATTACACGGCCCAGAAGGTCGGCTCTCTGTAAACATACATTATCAAAACCCATAGGCGATGTGCCAGGCTGACCCCGGCCGCAGATTTAGGCGCATCTTCAGGGTGACAGGGTCACATGACGGCCACCGCGCGACTGTCGCCGCAATGACTTTTCTGGGTGCAAATGAGGAAGGGTCAAGCAATCAAGACCGGTCAGGCGCGAGCGACGCCGGCATTATCGTCGGCTGTCCGGAATGATCAACGAGTGAAAATAAAATGATCACAAGCCACAATTGGCCCGCTAATGAAAACAGACCGTTTGAACGTGTTTGTCTTAATGTGGCTCGGCACGGAGCAGGACGGGGCGGACGAAGATGGTGACACGAACAACGCCATCTTGGATTAAGAGCTCTGGTCGACGTTATGAGAGGAATGTTAACGAACCCAACGTTTTAATAACTAACTGCTTAAAAAAATATTTATTTTAATTTTAAAATACAGATCAATTAAAATGAACTGTATGTTGTTGAGAACTTTATATATTTAATAGAGATAAGATTAGCGTTTGATAATGTAAAAACAAACAAACACAGGACGGTTCATTGACGTTTATTGTCTTAATATACATGTATACACCATTAAAATTACATATATATATATAATCGACAGACAATAGAAGAATATTATTTATTGGTACTTGAACACTGGAGAGACTGGGTGTATGAAAACGATGATATAAGTTAGGGGTAACAGGTTACTCATAAATAAATAAGAAACCATTGAAACAGAGCAAACGAATATGGCTGGTCGATCCCCCTCCACATTAAAACATCATATTGCAAGTGCATCATGGCCTTGAAGCTCAAGGCACTAGAGAGATGCACACCATCAACATACATCTTATTTTTCCTCTTTCAGCAATAAATATCTCTGTAAATCATCCTTAACGGTAAAGGGATGTGTAAACATGTTGAGCGCCGGTGCAACAGGGGCTACATTGTCCAATACGGCCGTGAGAGGCACAGCATTGAGATATCAATAAATATAATTTCCTATCTATGTATAAAAATAGGTCTTTCCAACAACAACAGAGAATGGTGCTTGCACCGTGGTGACAAAACTGTACATTCAGTCGCAAATCCGGTTGATTGAGAAAAATAAAAAGGTAAACTTGACAATATGAGGAGAAAAAGAACGCAACAACACAACACGGATATTTCCAGTTTTCAATTTCCCTTCCTTGCAGAAAACCTCAAATTGCTTCAGACAAATGCGTTTCATAATATCACCTAATTCTATCGTAATCGCCTGAGCACTAACAAAGAAAAGAAATGCAATTCTGAAAAGAAAAGACGTAGAGGAGCAAGTTGGGGCTGCTACTCCACCTCCATTGCAGACACGTTCTGCTCCTCGTCTGACTTCTCTGAGGGGAGCTCCTCCTGCTCCTTCTCCTCCTCCTCCGGCATCACCTCCAGGTCATCTGATCCGGCGCTGGCCTCCCCGACGGAGGCCTTCAGCTCCTCCTCCCCCTCTGCCTTCACCTCACCGGGGAACTCCAGCTTGGTCTTGGCTGGGAACATGAAAACAAACCCCTGCCGTTAGGTCATCCACTTAAGTATATTATATTAGGAAGGGACTTAACTAAGAAAACTGATTAAGTTCATTTTTTCAAATTTCTAAAATTTTGACGGCAAGTCAAACTACAGACCTAGTTTGCAAGTTTTTTTTTTAAGACTTCCATTCTACAGTGTGTTAGCCCAGGCCAACACCAAACGGATGAGAGGCGACACTTACCCACAACACACCGACCGTCGTCCATGTTGGCGCCGGGTGCGGGGGAAGCGGTCGCCTCGGACGCCATGTTGTGCTCGCCACCGGGTGTCTCTGGGAGCCGGGGGGCCTGCGGTCTGGCCTTCCTCGCGGGGTTCAGGACGAAGCAATACGCACAGCGGAAGGCTGCGATGACACACACACACACACACACACACACACACACACACACAGTCTTAGTCACACCATCACCTGATTCACTCGGGTGTTAATATATTTGAATGCAAAAAAAAAACGACAACAATAAAAAGATAAATGCCGGCAGCGCATAAAAGCGCTTAGATCGATGTGCGGGGGCTAGTTTGCATATTCAATCTTGTTCCGTTTTTGCTTACAGAGGTCGGTCATGGCAGAGGCATTTAAAAGACATGATATACTAGGCTGCCAAGAGCTGGAGGGCAAACGCAGACAAAGTGTTTGATGGAGACTGACAAAGAGCGCCGTGTTTCTCTAAATCTTACCAACATATTCAAATTCCTCCTTTAATGCCATGCCGTTATGGGACAGGCACTGCTGGCATATGAGCGCATATCTAGAAGAGATGGAAAAGCAATCTGCATTAAAACACACACGCCATTACCAGGCCGTCAGTTTATTGATACAAACTCTACAGCGTACACCAGCATGAGTGAGTCACATATAATCTTGAGATATTTAACACTTTGTCCGTCGTAAGAAAAGAAAACAAAAAAATGGCAAACTGGAAAAAAAGATTCAAATAAGAGCATATTTGTGTATTTCATTGAATTTACCCAGTTCAAAAGGTCACTCACACACACACACACAGATGACGCCTCTAGCCATGTAACCATATGGAGGTCAGCATGTTCTGCTGGCAGACGGCTGAAACCCAACTGCCACCTCAGAGCCCGGGGCGCTGGAGGAAGGCTCTTCCTACCTGTTTTGCGGGCCGTATCCAACAAGGTACTCGATGACCCTGTCCACAGCTCCCCGTTCCCGCGGGAGCACCGGTCTGGCCAGGGGCGGCCCGGGGGGATGCATGCCTGTTCAAATACAACAGCGACGCCCATTAGCCACAGACGGCCTGGAGGCCTGACTACAGATCAGTGCCAGCCCGGCCGGGAGGAAACACTCTGTGCGACGGGCAGTTTAACAGTTGGCTCGGAAAGTCATGCAAAAATGCTGCTGTTTTTCCTCCTTCTCCGCCACCACCACCCCCCCTCCCCTCTTCATAATAATTTAAACCCAGAATTCACTTGCGAGGCACGACTACATTCCCCTGCTGTGTTTGGTGAGTGGTAATTAATATAATCCAACATCAAGAGCAATCATAGGAAGATGACTGGTCATTTCACCGAGACTTGGCAGAGTACCGGAACCCTGCTGCTTATTAATTTACCAGCATATGGAAACTCTGTGGTGACTCTTTGTATCAAATTGCTTTTCACTTTCCATTTCACACAGAAGCCGCGGTGAGCGTCAAGTCATGTAAGCCATTTGTGAGCCGGGTCGAATGCCAAGGAATCATTTTAACCGGTATTAAGAGACATTTAGCGGGATTCCTCCCACCACTGCCAAGAGAACCGTGCGGCCTGGCTAATTAATCACAGTTAACGTAATCTTAACTCAGGCACACCTCACAGTTGGCGTTCCACGGAGGCAATTACCCAACGCCGCTTCCTGGTGGAAGCCACACTCGCCCCAGCTCCTAGTTTCAACTTCTACAGTGTGTTCGAGAAATAATTCATATTGAATATGCAATACCCGGGCTCTCCGGAGGAAACTTTGGTGGTGCGATAATTGCCTTTAAAAATAAATTGATTTTCCTCCACTGTTTGGAAGGGACTACAAATAATACCCCCCCCCCAAAAAAAAAAAAGGACTCTACGTTACTAGTTTTTATGTTGTGTTGCGTTATACATTTCAGCCGGATTAAAACTTCATCTTGCAGTTCGTAACTTTAGGCTGGCCGTGAGGTGGGGGGGGAGCAGGGAGGAAAAAAAGAGGCTTGAACCATTTAGTAAAATATTTAAAAACTACACTCCTACAATTACCCGTTACAGCTCCGCCACACGGCTCCTGTGCTGACGCGGTGCTCCACGGAGCCCTGGGCGGCGAGGGAGGCGGCGGGCGGAGAGGACTAAATCACACCTTAATGGAGCGCATTACGACGGGGACCCCCTGAGCGCAGGTAACTCACCCGCTCCCGGAACAGGTGTGCCCGGGGTCAGGGGCCTCCTCATCAGGCTCTGCTGAGCGGCTCCCGCAGACAGGCCCCTCTCTGGGGGTCCGCCTGGAGCCGTGTGGAGGGACCGGCCGGCGTAGGCGGGCCCCGGGCCTGGCGGGGGTCGGGCCCCGGCGGCGGTGGCCGCCGGGCTCGCCCCCACTGCGGTGGTGGTGGGCGGGGCCTTGGGTACCACGTTGCGCTGGCGGACATCTAACAATGGGGGGGGAGAGAGAGAGAGAGAGAGAGAGAGAGAGAGAGAGAGAGAGAGAGAGAGAGAGAGAGAGAGAGAGAGAGAGAGAGAGAGAGAGAGAGAGAGAGAGAGAGAGAGAGAGAGAGAGAGAGAGAGAGAGAGAGAGAGAGAGAGAGAGAGAAGAAGAGACGAAGAATGAAGCAAAACACTTCGATATCTTGGTGGGGTGATAGACTATTTAATTGGCCGGCCGACATTATCGGCCTATACATATATAATTTTTAATTTTTTACGTGTATTGTATCGGCCGATTTATTTATTTTTTGTTCCCGGCATGATTTACAGACACTTCAATAAATGTTCAGTTTTTAAATTGAGACGATGACATCACAACGATGTGATTGGTTTATGTTCTGGGGCAGGGGAATTGGGGAGTGAATATAATGCTGATTCCCAGAGTGACTCAAATTCAAATTGTGCTCTCGCAGAAGTCTGGATTTCCAGGGGAGTATCGGCTCCAAATATCGGCTCAAGAAAATTGGTATCGGCGTATCAGTCATCGGCTAAGGCTGATGAAAAAAAAAAAGGTATTGGCCCTAAAAAATCCATATCGGTCGATCCCTAATGAACAGTGAAGGAATGTCTGGCCTCTAGTAGTCAAACCCTTTCAGGTCCTAGCATGCACACACTAGTTGAATCACATATCGCCCTGGGCTTCCATGCGCCACGTAGTCGTGAGTGTGGTTAGTGGGCTATGAGTATTAGCTACATTAGTCTGATCGTCAGTCTAATGGTTTATCATCCATCACTCGGCTAAGTGTCCCTGCATCAAGGAGCGTCACCATCCCCAGTCACAGAAAAACAAAAGTTTCAGCTTCGTGTGGGTTGTGTGTCGATAGTAGCCGGGTACCTTGTCCGGGTTTTGGAGTCATTTGGATGGAATTGAAGGAGGAATTCAGCTCCTGAATATGAAGAAGGGGTTTTATATTAGGGAGGTTTACCCACGCAGGAATATCAATGAGGTGAGATGAAAATGAGTGTGTTGTTTTACTATTTTCTTGGAGTCCGGATCAAATCTCTCCAGAATAAATTTAGCATTCTTGTAGGTCTCGGTCTCCATAACGTCTTCCAGCTGAAGGAGGATAGGATAAACAAGAAATACCGGTCAACACCATTCAAAGCTATGAAAACAAGTTTGCTTCCTTAACCCCAACGAAACAGGAAATGGATCGCAGACAATTGAATGTGAAAAAGGAGGCATCATTATGTAGAAAGCATTTCTGATCATTTGCCTACAAAATGTAGCACTGACATTAAGATTAAAGGTTAAAGTTGTCAGATTTAGTGCCATCTAGAGGTAAGGTTGCAGACCAACTGCCACCAACTGAATGACCCCCTCAATCTTCATATGATAAATGTATTAAAACATGCCTATGAATATTAATACTCAATTTCTGCACTTTATGCCACTAAACACTACATACCACAACTTTAATAAATACCTGAACTTACTATTTTCCTTTTTTGCACTTTCAGTTCCTCTAATTTTTCATCTGTGAAAATAAACAAATGTTTCAGATCAAATGAATCCTACCACAATACATTATAGAGCCAATTTTGAATGCAAATCAAAAAAACCCTCACCGTTTCGTTTTGTTTTCCACACACAGAGTGCAATTAGCATCCTTCGGAACAGCCACACTCTGCATCATGAAGTTTAGACAGTTGAAATCCAAAAATATTTTATTTTGTGTTTGTGAAATTGGATTAAAATAATTCTGGTATACGTACAATAACGGGAATACGACAAATGGCAAGGCCAGGATCACCCGCCCGATGGTTTGTTCCGGTAGGTACCACAAATACACGATGACAAGTGTGATGAGGTAGAGAAGACATGAGTACAGCAGCAGGCGTCCCACCCAGACCTTCAACTGCTTATGGTACTGTTCCCCATGTTCCTCCAATTTGTGAATATCCTGTGAAAAACAATAGTAACAGTAAAAAGTGGTTTATAATTTGTCAGCCACACACAGCCAAAGCATGGTGTGTGAGTGTGTGTTTCTAAGCAAAACATAAGTAAACAAAGAATGTCATGTGAAAGTTCCCCCTCAGGTAAGTACAACAAAGTATCCATTCATGGCTGTTCTTTTATTAACAGGAGATCAACACTGGGAACACTCAGGCCATAATACCCGTGCTAAAAATAGTGTGCCGGCTGAATAGCACTGGCTTTTACTCTGTGAATAAAACAGTGCTATAGCAGCATGTGTGCCTGTCACTCTGCGATCTGTGTTGAACTCGCATCTGCGTTCAACGAGTTATGACAGAGCCAAACCGAGATTATTATTCAAATCGTTTCCCCTTTCAGGACTTGAATGTTCCTCAAACCCAGTTTCACAAAATGGTGGTTCACAAACATGCATGACATAATAGCTCAGCGGACAATACCTGTCTGTTCATGAAACCATCATAAATATTAATCACGCACTAATTGCCATGTGTGCCCTCTTAGCCGCGAATGTTAACAATAGCAGAAGCATTTTGTTAGCGTTAGCTCAACCTAGTAGCAGGAGAAGTGCCACTTCTCTCTTTTCGTCCATAATATTGTGATCACGTATTTTGCTCTCTTTAGCACGATAAGTGCAGGAAACAGATGCTTTACTGCGCTGCACTGGTCTGGTTTCCAGATCCAATTATTGCAGGAGGCACTTTTGGATCATTAGGCCTATGGTCTGGTGATTCATAGGACTTGGCCCTTTCCCTCAGAAATGATTCCCTAACACCAGTGCATGCTCCAACTGATTGGTCAGTATTAAAGCAAATGTACAATTAAAAGTGTAAGTGCTTCAACTGGCATTCCTGCAACACTATGAGATGAGGGTGGGATAGGGAACTATGAAATAGTTACAAAATGTGGTGTCTTTCTGTTGGATTAAGTATGTGATAAAACTATCTATGTAATAGATAAGAGTTACACTGGAAAGTTGGTCTGATCTGAATTGGGTGAGTTAAAAGTTTGAACTTCTCCCATTATAGTTCACAGAGGGTTGCTGTTTCAGTTAGCTGCTTGCTGTGCTGTTCAGCTGCAACGACATTCTCACATATCAGTGTTGCTTTGGTCCAAACATACCTTATCGATGCCTTCCAAAACGTCCACAGTCGAAGGTTTGCTCTGGAAGGTAGAGTTCAGAAATGACCGGTGTGATGAGGGTGTTTCAGTCAGTTGTTTTCATGTTATGTCATTAAACAACGGGTTTCAAACCTATATTGTTCAAGTCATACTACACAAAATACATGCCTTTATACACACACTTCTGTGCAACACTACCTACTGAAAGTCCCCCATGATACTAAACAACCGTATGAAGAAGTGTGTTGCATTCAAACTTGCATAACTTTATATTAATTTCAAATGGTACAAACCTTCCACCGAGAGACCACTGCCCCCATGTTGACTGTTTCCTACTCAATCCTTCAAACCATTGATTGTATGGAACCTGTGGACGGAATCACTTTTATTAACCTTAAAACTATGAGGTCCGCAGTGAAGCAACGAAAAGCCCCCCTGGGGTGTTTTAACATAGAGCTGCACGACGACGTGTCGCAAAACATACGCAACCTGCAGATCGAACACGAACTTCACTAGTAAAGTTCATGCAAACTGCAGATCCAACACGAACTTCACAAGTGAAGTACGAAGTTCGTGCTGCAAATCCATCACAAACTTCACTTAATGTATGAAGTTCCTCGCTTTAAACTTCAGAGGAAACGCAATCATCGTCGAGCCACAGGTTGTTTCCGTCCAACAACAGCCTCTTAAGACGGCGGGGGATCCCCTCTCGGACCCCAGTGCCACGTTTAGTGAGGCAAATCTGGACACTTGCAATGTTAGCACCAGCCCCAGGCTAGCTAAAAGAGATAGCGCTGTTAACCTAGCGGCTAGTAGTTACCTTGAGGCCAACTTTGATCGCTCTCTGCAACAAGTCGCTGCACACCGGACCGACAAGAGATTCAAGTAGTAGCGACTCTGACACAATACCGAACACTTCAGAAACAAAACTGCAATGTGTTTACCGTGGCAGGGAATAAATATAATCTTATCCGTGCGGTGCTTCCTCATTCCTTCTGGACGAGACGCGTTAGAGCCAGGGAGGGGGCGTGGACAGATCCTTGGGGGGCGTGGTCAGATCAGAGTGGCGCGTAATGGGAACGCTCTGATAATGGGGCTCCAAAAGGGGTCATGTTCCCATTTGGGTCAACAGCATTCTTCTAATGCTACGTAGGGCAACTACTTTAATAATAGTGCAATACTTAATCATGATAACTCACAAGTGAACTCACAAAACACTCCAGTGTCCACCAGGCCAAGTTAACTTCTGTGACCCATACCATACTATACCCTGAATACATATCAAGGACACCTCAAGAATGTGTTAATAGAAAATATCTAGAAAAATATAATAAGCCACTGTAAAGATTAAAGGGGTTACCAGTGTGCATACTTACTTAAACAGGGCCTCCGTAAGAAGAATAAAGCAAAACAGTGAAATATCTTGGTAGTATGATTCCATGATGCAATACAGACACAATTGTTGTATCATTGAAAACTATTGAATGTATAAATGGATCGACGCTACAACATTCTTCCCCCGCCTTTTAAGAACAGTGAATGATGTTTGCTAATAACAGCCAAACCCTTTCAGGTCCTCACTAGTTTATCCACATATCGCCCTGGGCATACGTGTCATTCAGTCGCGTGTGTCTTGTTCAAGGTGTGGGTTAAATAGCTCACGTCAGTCTAATCTTTCATCACACTGTTAAGTGTCCCTGCATTCAGGAGTGTCACTATACCTGTGTAAAAGTGATAAAATAAGTGTAAAACAATTAACCTTTGTTGTGATGGGACCATTCAGATCATTGTGGAAAGTCAGGTTGTAACCCTGCGGTTGTCTTTGAAGACGGTTCCCATAACCAGGCCTTCCTGTCCTGAGATTCTGTTTTCAGTGCTGGGGATCATAGGGTACTATACACTACTGTTAGGCAGAGGGGATAATTACTGATGCTACAGGGTTCCAATGGACAACTTTCAATTTATTCTCTGTTCAGATGCATGTTTCCATAGTCATGGTTGACAAAGATTCTTCTCTTTCTGTTTTATGGGGCTGGACTGTGTCCCACCCAACATGATTTTATGTTGTTTAATTTGTTTACACATGATTGGATGTCGATTAAATTTACAAACCAAATAATGATCTTCTGTTTTAAAATATGTGTTATTTGAAATTAAAATATTACTTGGCTAGTCTAGTTTTTCTAAATCTAAATTCCAAAAGTGGGTGTGGTTTGAATGGTGGGGGAGGGGCCACTGGTTGAATAGTTGAGCTGGTCATGCAGGTGAGTTCCCATCACACCTGCCCTTACCTTAAAAGGCGTCTGAAAGAGAGCTTACTGTACTACCTCACTATAGCTGATCACTTGATCACCTTATAGGGCTCTTTATATATCATGTTGGACAGTAGTCATTGAGATCATTCTATAGTACAGAGACCTGTCTATAGTAGTAGTAGTTGAAAAGTACAAAGGTATTTAGGGAATGATTGGTCTAAATATGTGTTGTCACTAATTTGAGTATGTCAATAGAACATAGCCTATTGATAATTATAAGCTTTATACAATATTACCTGTAATTATTATAGTAATTATCCTTGTTGTGGTTTTTGTTGTTTTATACTGCTCACACACTGATTCAGTCCTTCACATCTTTGAACCGGTTCGCTTCATTGCACATTCATATAAACTATGTCTAATTTTCTAGTAAATATTGTTATTTATTCACAGCTTGGCATTTAACACGCCTCCCTGTATTCTGAAGCCGTATCTGATGTGTAGGAGAGGCTATCATCAGCTATTGCCTCCCTGTATTCTGAAGCCATATCTGATGTGTAGGAGAGGCTATGAAGCAGCTATTGCTGACTTTGTTTGTGGGGCCCTTAGCATAGGAGTGTAGCGGGTGTCAAGAATGCAGACCTTAGATTGAAAATGTGTAGAATTGCGTGAACACAGGATCATCAAGATTAATGATAGTCTATGGAGGCAGACAGGTATCATATGGGAATCATAATGCTCTTGAAACTAAACACGGCTAAGCTTCGCTGCACATAAACCTAGCCTCACACTAACCGATTACATCAGTCTTAACAACATATGGAAATGTTGGGTGAGGTGGGGGTGGGGGAATGAATTGGAATGGATAAAGGCCATATTGTCAAGCACCCAGACGATATTAAATCAAAATAGAACAAAAATAATTGATTGATTTTATATGTTTTTTACTATAACTATAACTATAGTTTCTGAATTAATATCCTAAACAATATGTTATTGTAGAGGTAAAATGCTGAGATCCTTAAAGAAAAAAGGTCAATAACATTTTCTGTCATCATTTCCACACACCCCATCACCACTACTCAAAACCAAGGTCAGGTCCATTGTATTAATACACGATTCTTTATTTATACATATATCTTTATCCAACATACAACAACAGAAGAAGGAATTGACATTGCCAACGCGATACAGTGAACACACAAAAGCCATGACCCCCCCCCCCCCCCCCTCTGTGGCTTGCGAAACCTTTCCCTTGGAGACTGTTGTCAGGGTTTTAGTTTAAGTTTTTTGTTGACCTTTTCAACACAACAATCTTACTGTGGAGTTTTCCAGATAGTGTTCGATGCCCTGTAGAAATACAAGGAGGAGAGTCAGACCAAGTCCTGTCTGTGAGGCAAACTGGCAGTGTGAATCCTGAATCAAGGGTTATCCTTCACATGCTGGTTATTAATTTCAAGGTCATGGTTTGCTTGTAATGAAATTCCAACCTGAAAGACATGGGCTCTGCTCAGACTTAGATCAATGATGGTTGATGCAACAGACCCAGAGATCACTCTATGGCTAAAGTGATTTTCGTCCTCTAAATAAATCCAATTATCTATCTGTATCTCAATCCATATTTTCCTCTCTCTCTCTGTTTATCGTTGGTGAAAGTCCATCAAATGTATGTGATGTTATTATGTACTTAGCCATGTATTTTTCATGCATCAAGTGTGGTCATTGTTATCCTAAACCCATGATCCAGCCCCTCTGCCTTTTAAAGCCATTGTTCTTTATCTATACCTCAGGATGGATGGCCTTCTTCAGAGTGTAAACTGCTGCCCTCAACATCGCTCTGATTTTATATAATGATCCCTGCTCGCCATTTGCCCCAGCCTGGATATCATTACCTCATTGTGTGCTGTGTAGTGAGTATAGTTTAGCCATAAATCCCCCCTCTGTTTACTTTGGTTCCTTCTTTTGCAGGTCTACCACCAGCACAGTGCAAAGACTATCGTCCACCGCTGTAAGTAGTGAATGTATACATTTATTTAATGTTCAAACAGCTCCCTGCCCAGACAGAGGCTGCCCTTTGCCTCTGATATCTCGGGACACCGTCCGTATGCTAATGTGTTTCTTTAAACCCCTTTCTCCTCAAACTTTGGTTGGCTTCCAAACATCGAGCTTCACACAAGTGATTTGTTTTCTTTTTTGTTTTCAAAGAAAAAAGCTGTAATTCCCACCAAGACCTTCATCCCTCGAAGCGGAGGCCAGCCTGCATAAGCAATATATGAAGGGCATGTGCACGGGGTTGGGATTCAAATACAGCAGCCGGCTGTGGGAAACGGCGGCCTGCAATAACATCTTCCTGCACACTGTGGAACCATCAAGGAAGAGAAGGTGTTCATTTGAAATGATAATCAATAGGACATAGAAGTATAGTCTGAGAGAAGTTTTAAAAATGTTTTAAATAGGAAGTCAGGAGTCTGTCTGTGTATACGTGCATTGTATAGATCAGTCCCTGACAAGGTTGTTTTAATTAAGTAAGTAAGTATATTTATTTATAAGGCACATTTAAAAAACTCACTGGCCAAAGTGCCGTACATGGTTAAAAGGGGAGGTGTTTCCCTAACCCTAACCAAAAACCTCAACAGGAATAATTCTTTCGATTATGTCTTTAAAAAGGGAGGAAACATTAATTCTAAAATATGTTAATTGAAGTTATGTCACATCAATTAGGGGATGCGATTCTAATGATATATGGATTATGGATGAGATCCCATTGCATATTTGAATCTGAATCCAGAAATATTTAGGCATGAGGGATGTTGAAGGTATTGTTTAGCATATTTCATTCAATGACAATCCTTTATATTCATGATGTGTTGGATCTCTCACAACACAAAAGGGGGCAGGGCTGTGGACTCCCTACAGAAAATAAATGAGTGATTCTGTTACTGAAACAGAAAATGGGCCTATAGTTGCAGGCAGAGATACATCTTTGGGTTATTTTGGTTGATATATTTCCCCATTGTATTAAGAAATCACTGAATTGTCTCGAGCCATAATTTGATCCATTTGGTTTATACAACCCTCCTTGGACCATTTTAGATATTGTCAACCCCGTCATCAAGATCAAATATAGGCTCTTGTTTACAGGGCTGCATGCAAGGTCAACTCATGGCCTTAAACCAGCTTCCATATAGCCTTGCTTTAGCTATAGCATGCTAAAACACATAGCTTAGCTATCAAGGTGTACTTTTCCCCAAAAAAACAATTTAGGTTTTCTTGTAATGCTTAAAAATAAAAAATAAGCTTAATTCTGATTATTATGATCACAAATCTGTTTAAATAAATATAACACAAATGAATAACAACTAAAAATGTCTTCAATATCTTTAAACGTGCCATCTTCCTGATGTTATGAATATATGTGAATATGTAAATCAATGACTCAAGTGACCATTGGTGGCCTGTCACTCTTTCCTTCACACTGATTCAGCAGGACATTAGCTGCTTTTACATTATGTCTCAGAATAAAAAAATCTAAATGGAGCCAACTTAGATGAAAAAAGACAGGCTTCATTTAAATTGTTCAATGAGGATCCCAATGACTCAGAAGCAGCACTTTAACCTCTTTGTCTGGAATATGTTTAATACTTTTCGGAGCACAACTTCCTCCCAACATTCACTAGTTGCTATCCAAAGTCACTAAATATTATTCAGTCTCCATCTGAAAGTACATTCTTTATTAAAGATGTTGTCTATAAAGCGCTCGTACTGTAGCATCAACGTCATCACCAGATGCACCCTGCGGGGGTGTTTTGGTGTATCTGGATATATTCCCCTTATGTAAGCTGGTCTAAGTAATAAACATGCATTATGTATTATTATTAATTATTGAAATCAAAACATTAAGCGCTGCCCTTAAGACCAGGACCATGAGGCTAAAGGTCTTGTTTGTCATATATACTCCCTGTAGAGTTAACATTATTCCACACAGGATTCATAACAGATCACACATGTTGAACCCGCATAATACAAGAAAAAAGATTCAAAATTCCCTTTCCTAAAGTAATTACAAAATCATAAGAAATCACTCAAGTTAATCAAATCGTAAAATCCTACATGCAAAGTTTTAATTTGAAGTTTTAAGAAACCAAAATAATAATTGAGGTTGCACCATCACATCCACATTCAAGACCCTCCCCTGGATCTTGTGCCGATGAAAGCAATTTCCAAAGATAATTGGGAACATGTTTCGATACATATGCATGAAAAAAGGATTTTCCATATCACTGGCTGGTGCGCCTGTGTAATTGATTGAGGGGATGACCCGTTATATTAAATGTTATTTGAGAACCATCAAAACGCGCACAATTGCAAATTGCCCAGCTTGTATTTGAATTAATACCTCATTCATCATCATTATGGGTTGATACGTTAATTTAACCATTTCATTCTGTCTTAATGAACTATAGTTGAATTAATGCCATGTAATATATGAAAGTAACATTTGAACAGAGGCAATGATTTGAGACAAACACAGTGTAGAGAACACTTCACAGGCATAATGGAAGCATAAATCTATTCATCAGACAGCCAGGCCTGCGCTACATTTACTAACTGGGATGGAAAAACAAGCCACGGTTTAGCCATACTGAGACGCTATGCTATTTGGCGATATGATGTGTTGTGGTATTTGATGCTGGAGTTCGGCACACTTTGCATTTCACAAAGACAAATGGGGCAACAGCTGGCGCGTCATTTGCATCAGACTCGGATATAAAGACAATATGCTCTTAAAATTGCAAGGTGGAAAGAGCTTCTGGTGAGACGGAATCCAGTGGAGGTGACTTGGAAGCTCACCACTCTTGCAGTTATGATTATTATGATTGCCACTATTTTTGTTATTGTTAGTATTATTGTTGCACTGCATGGGCTGTATTCTGCCTTGTTTGGCTTGCACCTGCTATTTTTACCCCGAGAAGGCCTTTAGCCAAACTTTCGCAGCCCTGTCCTCCCACATCTGTCATAACTAAGTCTGTTTAATCAGGGAAGCCTGCTATATGTGTCAGCTCCACCTTAAATGCGTTTTGGCCCCACTTGCTCCCTGTAGTTTAGGTTTTTGTCCTCCCGCAGCAGCTGTCACCCTGCATTACTCGCAGTCAGCTAAATGAAACATTATTCTAAACATATGCATCGTAATCAGTTCGGTCACACTTACAAGAACACGCGTTAATAAGGCAATCAATCACTCCGAGCGGGTCGCCCTGTAACAGCTCATAAACAGTGCGTAATGAAGAATTGGAGGTTGGCATGACACGCGCTGATCAGATAATCAATGTCAAAGATGCGATGAATGTCAGTAAATGTGGTTTTCATGTCGTTTCTATAAAATCTCCAATTTACAACAAGCAGTTCAATTACCCTGAAAATACAGTCAATTAAAGAGGGGGGATTGGACAGTAGCGGTGGCATCATCGATCTCTGCATTTCTATCTCGCCGGTGGACATTTAATTTGGTTTTTCTATTAGCACTGAAATAAAGAAATATAAAATATATTAAACAACACCCGAGATTTATTTTCTTGTCAGAAACAATTCGGGGAAGGTGACGGACAGTTTTCTGCATTTTTATGATGAATTCTTTTCCCCGTCCTGCACATTGGATCCAGGACTAATCGTGTTATTGTGGACAGTGTTTTTCTGGCCTCTGTCTCTTCCTCTCCGCGCCTCCATTTATCTCAATGCCTTTGTTGTACGGGTTGCAACCCTCGCTTTAGTAAAGAGCAAGGAAACATAGTGATATATCACGCCTGTATTTTCTGCCCTAATCTTATTTCTTTAATGGGGACGTTCAAAAAAGCAACTTATCTTAAAGTCCCTTGGGTACATTCTGGTGCAGGCTATATTTTAACTAACGGCAATTAACGACAGTATCAGCTTGTATCATTTAGAGGTAATGTACAAATAATGGTAAATTATAGGGCCGGAATGACCCGTGATGTCAGGCCTCGTATTCCCAGTTGTTTTCGCGAGCTTTAATTAATGTTAGCCTGAGCTTCCTAGGAATGGTGTCATGGACCTAAACCTAAAACCTAAACCTGGAGCAGGCAACACAGGCTTCACCTCATGTTCAATGAGTGTCAGATTAAATTTGATATTTTTTGTAAAATTATATGAATTTGTTTACAACAATCAATATTTTCAACAATGGGTGGACAGATATATTTTCCCAGTATTTTTTTAAAAGTACAATTACATTCACACTTTCTGTAGGCCTATACAACAATAGCATCACATAGGCCTATGCTAGCACAATAGCATATAAAAACACTGACAAAATATCGGCTGTATAAGCTATATATACAGTATATATAGCAATACTAAGTTTGTAAAATATCAAAAATAAATATAAACATGTGTATTATTGTTTTGCTATTAATGTGATTCGATTTAATTTGAAAGGAGAATTGCATTTTTTTTTGTAATTTATTTCCAGGAACAAACACGATCAATAAATAACATGATTTACATTTCATATTGCACATTTTCGCTCAAGTTAAAATATTTCAATTCATACAGTCATTGATAATTTAAATACAGAGATATAGCCTAATGTACAATTTTCACAGCGATCCTAGAGATACATGGTCAGTGCTAATCGTCTTTAATTTTAGTGACTAATAAGCCCTTTAAATCATTTTTTGAGTGGAATTAAAATAGTTTTCCAACCCTATAAATTGGTTCCAATTTTGCACCAAATATAGAATATGGATTTGGTTTAGTGGTGAATTCACGGGCCAATTGTAAAGGCTATGCAATCATCAATTGGCATGTACACCCAGTGTTCTAACATTGAAAACATTCAGCAAGTCACATAAATAAATTAAAGTGTTAAAAATACCTTACAATCCACAAATCATGAAACCTTTTTATCAGAACAGTGTCGGTTTTCAAATATCAGTAGTGCTATTAATGATATTTCCAAAATATTTCACGATTTACATTTCACATGTTTTATAACTAACATGGATGTGATGTCCCAACAGGAACGAATAAAATAGCATGTAGCTGTTTTTTACACGCGCATACAGTTTGCAAAGCTCTATGCTTTTTAGTCTCAACTTTCAGGGCGTCCCGCAGGCCTACTATATGTGTGTGTGTGTGTGTGTGTGTGTGTGTGTGTGTGTGTGTGTGTGTGTGTGTGTGTGTGTGTGTGTGTGTGTGTGTGTGTGTGTGTGTGTGAGTGTGTGTGTGTGTGTATATGTGCGCGTGTGTGTATATGTGCATTTGTATGTACGTGTTTATGTGTATGCATGTGTATGTGTCCGTGCATGTGAGCATGTGTGTGTGTATGCATGTGTGTGTGTTGTGTGTGTGTGTGTGTGTGTGTGTGTGTGTGTGTGTGTGTGTGTGTGTGTGTGTGTGTGTGTGTGCGTGTGTGTGTGTGTCACTGTAAGTGTGTGTGCGCGCGCAATGGCAGAAAAAAACCCTGCTGAATAAAAATAATGGAAATTGTGAATTTGATGTAACGAGGTCGATGCCTGAACAAAGCATCAGCGGTGACTAAGAACTCATACATCAAGATATTCCTCCACACGAGATAACGCATGGTAAGGGTTCCTGGTACACTCTAATACTCTGAAATCCTCCACGCCTCGGTATTAGCCTTAATGTTTTCTACATGGTATGTAACATGGATGTTGGTGCAGCCGTCCCGGTCTTTGTATGTCTAATGACTTCCCACTGCGGGTTGTTAGGGCTGACAGCGGCTCTCTCAACGACCCAACTTTCTCGCAGTCGTGCGTTCAGCGAGGCTCCATCTAGGTACATGATTGGCAATTTTTGTCATGATCCTCTCATTATTAACATAAAAATTGACACGACGGACGCGACGCAAAATTAGATGCACCTTCTGGCTGATTAGGGGGGTCCCAGGGGTGGGGGGAAGGGAGGGGGGACGGGGGGACGGGGGACGGACTGGTGGGGAAGCCACTGCTGCCAAAATCCAGTTTTCACACCATTAGAACAGAGGTGAACGATATCCAGTTGGGTACAAAAGCCATATTTTGTAGGCTACTATCTAAACCAGAATTCTCTTTGTTTCTTTAGAATAATACCATGGACGTATGTATGCTACTGAATCGGGCGTTTGTTAATATTGGGCCTTGTATTAGACGGGTGGCGTTGTTTCTTTTGAAGATGCATGGGCATTTGAAGGATGAATTTGAAAAAAATAATAAAATCAATTGGCCTATATATTACAAAAAAGACCACAAGTAAAGCTGTCATTATAGCACGCAGTGTTTGTGTCTTAAGTCTGGCCCAGATGTCCTCTTTAGATTCAGCACGGCTCGTATAAAATAAAACATCTACAGAGAGGCCTTCACTAGAAAGCCTCCAGAATCAGAATCCGCATAAACGCAGGCTTGAATCTCAGCCCTCCCGCTTGTGCTCAGATAACACATTATAGTGTCACTAAAGAGATACCGTTTAAAACGGAAATAAACCAGTGTGTTTTAAATGGGGACTAATTGACCTTGGGGGTTAAGTGACGCGTCGTGTTCACAGCGCAAGGAGAATGGGGATCAACAGATAATATAAGTTATCTAATCTAATAGATAGCTTATATAGATAATATAAGTTATCTATTCAGGGAAGACTCTTCTCGTGGATCCGGCGAGGGCACCGACGTCTTGCTGAGCACCGCGGCGGAGTAGGGCAAGAATCCACTCTCGGACCTCTGGCCGGAAGCTGTGCAGGTAAAGTCCGCGCTGGTACTCCTGGAGCCCAGCGCGCTCGCCGCCTGGCTGCTATGGCAACTGAGACACGAGCAAGGCCCCGCGGCTGACGGCGCGCACACCGCCGCTGCGGCCGCCGCGGCTGCTGCTGCTGCGGCGGAACTGTTCAGGCCTGCGGGCGACTGGTAAAGTCCAGGGTGTCTGAAGCTGCACAGGAGCTCAGGACGCGAGTAGGGATGAGAAAGCGCGCGGAAAGTATCGAGAGGGCGGATGGAAGTGGTGAAAGGTGACGAGGCGGCACCTGTCGCGGCCGCGGCAGCTGCTGCCGCTGTGACACCGACATGCGGGTAGTAATGTAGAGGCATGTGGGAATGGAAAGGGTACGGTAAACTTCCGGTAGCTGCTGCGTGCGTCATCATGTAGGTGTAGAAGCTGGGATCGGCGGGATGGGGCCAGGACATCGCCAGGCGTTGCCTCTTATCCTTCATGCGCCGGTTCTGAAACCACACCTGTAAACACAACCACGAGGCGTTAAGAAAGGTTGCACTAGCACAGGCCTGTAGTCCTGTTATATATCCTACCGTTTACTTCATTTATTAAAATATGTGTGGACTGAAGGCTGATGGTACTGATATGCGTGTTGTCTTTCGAATGGTTTATTTGCGTATTAAAGTATTTCGATTTTTCTTCTAGGCCAATCCAAATATATAAATTCGAAATTATTATTATTTAATTAAATGTTAAAAGTCGAATGCCTATGTTGTGGTACAACGTGACAGAAAACAAAACGTTACAGGACTACATCATGGCATAGGCTCGCGTTACATAATTAAAGTGAAAGTCGTTTTTTTTTAATAAATACATTTAGCCAGCATTAGAGATGAGTTACTCTTTGGCCTTTTCGCATTAGGGTTCTACTGCCTGGCATCCCTTGGGCAATCGAAAGGTGTGTGTGTGTGTGGGTGTTACGTGAACCTGTGTTTGCGCGTGCGTGTTTGCGCGTGTCAAATACGTTTGAAAAAGAATACAAACATAATAATACATACTGACCCTATTTATGTTTTCTGATATTATAGAGGATTTATATTTATATTTATAGTTGACGATAAAATATTAATATATTTTTGTCACGCAGTCCATCCAACAAAAACATAAATAGCAAAATGGAGCAGGCTAATAGTAAAGTATTTCTCTTTACCTTAATTGTAGTTTCTGGCAGATTTAGCGCTGCGGCTAATTCACATCTTCTCGGTCTCGAAACGTAATTTTCCCGATAAAACTCTTTTTCCAGTCTTCCGATCTGTTCCCTGGTGAAAGCAGTCCGGTAGCGTCTGACCTGGTCGGCATTAGAACTGTTGGATCCTCCCATTGAGTTCCCGTTGAGGTTGGACATAGAGTTGGAGCTGGAGGTTCCAGAATTACTGTCAGAAAACCCTTAAAAGAAAACAGAGGGAAGGTTAATTACTTTGTAGACGCAGGGCCGCAATTACTAGAATTATCGGTACGATCTTTTC
Source organism: Micromesistius poutassou (assembly GCF_964030765.1). Taxonomy (NCBI): domain Eukaryota; kingdom Metazoa; phylum Chordata; class Actinopteri; order Gadiformes; family Gadidae; genus Micromesistius; species Micromesistius poutassou. The sequence goes on along the minus strand of NC_140284.1, from coordinate 9,867,606 downwards.
AATCATTTAAAATTAAATGTAAACTTAGAAAAAAACAATAATCGTAATTAAATTTCAACTTGATAGGCTATTTTTCGTTTTATAATCGTTATATTTTTACATTATTTTGTATTATAGCAACAACAATAGCCCAATAATAACAACAACAGCCTAGCAATCAATCAAACAAAAACGTAGGCCTATAGGCTACTACATCCAATAACAATAATGATTATAATAATTCAAAAAATAATAATAACAGCAACACCAAATTGCATAAAACAATAAAACAAAACATATTTAAACACAAAAAAAATCACATCACAAAAAAAAAGATTTTAAACCAAAACAAATAGGCCTACCTTTATTGTTCTCCTTGTGCTGGCTCGGGGAGCGATGCGAGGGGCACCCCACCTCCACATCGCTGTTAATATCGGAGTCCTGCGAGACTTCCGGGTACAAACTCATCTTCTTTCTGTTCTCCGAGGAGGTAATGTCCGCCGAGGAGCTGTTCTCGTTGTTGTGGTGCGGTCCGAACAGACTGTCGATCTCGAACTTGCTGCCTTTGCTGGGAACGTCCGAGTGGCTTCCATGGAGCGAGGCGGAGGTGATGCGCGGGCTCAGACGTCCTCCGTGCTGGGAGTTTTCCAGGGCCTCGAGCACCGAGTTCCCGGCCGCGTCTGAGAGTCTTTTCCCTGCGATGGGACTGTGCAGACCCCTCTCCATCAGGATCATCTCTTTTCTTATCCTCTCCATCATTAAGCCGCGCGAGGAGAAGGAGAAGAAAAAAAAAGCGCACACCTGTCCCGACGCACCAATGAGTTGTGACTGAGCTTAATCCGCATTCAAGTCAGCAACTCTCTCTAAATAACTGTCTCTAAACCTTTTTTTTTTTTTTTTTACAAGCAAGCAAACCGCGTGGAAAAAAAACACGAGAATATGAATGCAATCGTGCTGCTGGATCAAGCGACTGGTTTTGAAGCGAGCATCCTTCCGGCTACCGCTCCAGAGATATCACACGTCAATAAGTGTTGGCCGCTCGTTGTTTAAATGCTCGCGTGACGTTTCCGGAATGATCATTTATTGTAAGAAGGTTTATAAGCAAATAAATAGGAGGAGACTGTCAGCGGGTGATGGAGGCGGCCTTCGGTGGGAGAGGGGATAGATCCAAGCTGAGCGGGAGGAGGAGAGGTGAGGAGTGAGCGAGTCCCTGGGCTGATCTGAGTCTGCTCTGAGCGTCCTGGGTTTGGCCTCTCGGGTGGAATTGACAGTCTGATTAATAAAATGAACGGGGCAGCGGTTCCCTCTTCATTTAGGAGTATTATTATGCTTTGATTCTCTATTGTTTCTCTCCCTCCCTCTCTCTCCCGTGCGCCCCCTCCCATCCTTCGTTAATCACCACAATTCCCTTTATTCTCGTTAGCTCGCACTGTTTTTTTGTGTCTTACTTCAATAAACATTTCCGCGACTTTTCCGAAACTGCTCTGCGTTAGTGTGATCATTGAGGTGACCCAGATAAGGGCAAACATACTTTTTAAACACGCTGCTGGCCATGAGTTAGCTACTTATATTGAATCATTTTTAAATTATTTTTTTTATTTTTATTTTTTTGTGCCTTTCGTTTTACTCGTCATAGGCACATTTTGTTTTCGCTCGTTTAGATCCTGAACAGCACAATAAACGGTATTATTATTACTCGACCAAATTCCAAATGCTAACGAATTCTGGACTTTTTCAGCTTTTATTTTAATTTTTTCGTTTTCAGAATCAAACATCCAGGCCTATATAGCCTACAAATATTTTATTTTGTGCATTTTTTCGATAACGTAACTATATTGGCAGACCTTTTCGAGCAACAACAAAAAACTATTTTGCCAGTTTTTATTCCATCAAATACATTATCATTAAATTTAAAACTATCAGTTGGTACCCTAAACCCTGAACGTGCCAGTTGATATTCCAGCCTACTGTGTATTATATGGCAATATTACTATTTCATAATGAATCTAGGATAAACGTTGGTCGTTTTAACGAAGTGTTTCGCAGCAGTGGTGGGCAGACAGGACGTGTTTTCAGCGTGGAGAGATGGACGTTGCGGTTTGCTTGAGCACAACGTGTCCTACAGCGTTCTCTGGCGCCCCCTGCAGGATCCCGTTTATAATTACACACTCTGGGACACCGGGGATAGAAATTCACAAAACACAGGCATAAAAATGGAATGTATGACATAGGCCTACCATGACCAAATATCCCATAACAGTGGGTAGACCTAACGTCTTCTGCAGTTTTTTTGTCTTATATTTCATGTTGCAGAATAGTCCTCCTATTTTTTGCAGGAATATGACTACTCTTTATTATTAAATACAATTCTCATTATCTTAATATTTATGAATATTGTTAATACGTGTTCAAAGGAAGGGGAGGAAAACAGCATGAACAGAATATTTTTTGCAAATAAAGCATTTTTGTAATTGATATAGGGCCTATGATATAATATGCCTAATTATTAATATCTTATATATGATCTTATATATAATTTAATGACAATAATAAACAAAAGTAGAATTTGTAATATAACGTATACCAGCATAGAAAAACATGAATTCCTCTTAAAAGTGTATTTGATCCCAGCAAGAGCAAAGTGTTGAATAGGCCTATATAATATAATATTGTGTATGGGAGTATGGGAGTTTTCTCTTGCCTTTTAGTGGTCTAGGGTTAGGTCATAAAAAATATGGTAAAGCCCTTTGAGAGTAACTGGGCTATACAAATGAAATTGACTTGACTTGGGAGTAAAAGTATAAAAAAATCGTCCCGTCACCATGTTTTATGTATTTTTTTCTTGCTTAATAATCGTTGTCGTATTTTGTGCAAATTAACTTTTTCGCTTCAGTATTTTTGAAATATTTTTAAGGGATTGGGCTAAATTTTCTGTACGTCAAAATAAGGAAAATATATTTAACGTTTTTATTACGAGTTATTATTGACAAAATAAATGAAAGCAAATGTATTATTGATGTTGAAACACAATAATAATATACATGTAGTCATCCGATCCCTATTACAAAACATTATCACGAAGTATTGTAATTAACTCAGCGTCTAGTCTCGTGAGGGTAGCATACAGAATGACTGACCAATCGGAATACCTGCATTCTGATCATGTGATTTGTCTAGCACTATAAAGCTGATGCTCAACGGCAGAAGAGGCTGGTGCACGTTGAACGTTATTCGCCTATGCATACCATTTTTTCTAAGGATTTCTAACCAATTATAATTATTACACATACAAGACTCATCACAATCACACCTGGCTTGTGATAACACTAACACTGTGCATTAATTCACAAAAGTCAACAGGGCTGACCAGCTAACCAGCATTTGTTCTTATCTTTACATTGAATATTTTAACACTTTAATCCAAAGTAGTAGAGTTTGACCTCCTACTCATGGATGTCCAGAGGTAGTGTGTTTTCGTGTGTGTGTGGTAGTTAAATGACGAAACTGCTTGGTCTGTACATTTTATTGACCTCAATCCAGAACGTCAGTTCAAAACACATCAGTGACAGAAGGTTGGCGCAGTGGACTCAAACTCAAGCCTCTCGCATCATTTCGTACCAATAGCATTCATCTTAAGAAAAAAAAAAATAATAATAATGAAATACTAATATATAAATTATATAGATATCATGCAATTTAACAATTGTAAATAATTAACAGTTGGAATTCCATATAATATAGCTATTTCAACAGAACTCTTAATGTGTAATTGTATCAAATACATGCATTTGCTTACACATTATGACTTGAGTATCATGAAACAAACGTGGAGGCAGAAATCCAAATATAATATGTTTAAATGATTTGTATATAATGCAAGTCTAGAATCACACTGGGCTGGCTAATTCTGGCACCAGTCGGGTGTCAAATGTTCCATAACAGTACAAGAATGGGGGCCCTTTGTATGGACCAGGGGGGTCTAGGGGGTCCAGGGGGGGCCCAGGGGGGTCCAGCCCGGAGCCCCATAAGGACACAGCGGATCACATCGGAGTCTAATGCTTACTCCAGCCTAGCTGATGAAACACACAGTAGTGGGCTGTAACTGGGAACCAGGGAATTAACCAGTGTACTCAGACAGGAATATCAGCAATTATATTCAGCAGCGTTGCCTATTATCTATATTTATATTCTCTATTTAGTCATCTGGCAAAGAGGCCAGTGTCTCCTTGCCAAAGAGACACGCAGTAAGTTAGGAAACATGTCTAAAGTATGTGGGGGAGGAGATCTTGCTCATGGAGAAATACATGTAGTCTTTGGAAATTAGCGATCGAACTCACAATATCCTGCATATTGATTATTAATCAATAAGGATTATGAGAAATAAAGACTAACAAACCCCAGACATACATAGTATGCCTACTATGTATAGACAGACATACATAGTATGCATATTTGTCAGCTGAGTCACAAAGTTGGATCAGTATTAGTAAACGAAATGTGAAAAGGGTTTCCTTGGGTCCTGGTTACAATCCGAATGCAAGACATCTTCAAATGATTATAGACCTCACATTCAGTACGACATTCATGTTGACGTAATTGGATGAAAGTGGAGTTGATTTTATTGAGCCTCATTATTCTTCCAACGCGACATGCTGGTGGTTTTATGAAATTCTTTGATCATTCTCGTCGGTCTGACGTCAAACGACGCTCTCTTTATGTTCTCTGCGAGACCGCTGTCTTATGTGAAGTAAGATCGCCATCTAGCGGAACTTGTATTCCACTACAGATATGGTCCAATGTAAAGCGTTGTCCCGGTTTCTTTATCTATCTGGGGCCCTACAGTCTAGGAGTTAGTATAAATTCGTCTCGCCCACATATAGAATATATATATGGTTATATATTGTTGTAAAAATAAAAGGCATCTGTAACTTTGCACCTTTGTTAAATACAAACCTTTGTCTTTCTTTAAGCCTAAATGACAATGTGAAACTAGTATCATAGTGGATGCATTTAAAATAGGTTGTACATAAAATTGGTTGTATTTATGGATTGAATTGAAAAGCATTATTATTTGCGTAGGCCTATGTCCTCACACTACCAGTATGAACCATAGATAGCCTATTTCGGCCCTGGTCAAAATAGTCACTTCGGTTTCCGTCTGTATCTTTACAACTTCGTTGTAGGCCTAGGCCTACTAGCTTTTATTAGGCTATATATTTTTTTCCTTTTTTAAATTGATAATCATCTAATTATGTGCGGGCCTTAATAAAGCGCTTTCTACTTCTTATCGGCCAGTATTTTATCGTCTGGTTCACAGGCTCAGGGTGTTTGCGTTCACTGAACACAAATTAATTAATACTGCAAGATAAACATTTCATTTTATTGCAGTCTAAAAGCCGGACGATTAACCAAAAGCCTACGTGCACCTAGATAATCCTCTTGCCTGAATAAACCTTTAACCAGCATGGCCTCCACCACGTTAAGCTACATCACGGTTTATATTGGCCAAAGGCAAAGTTTTGTTTAAATAAACCTTAATCACTCATAAAGGACACACATGCCGTATAAAGAAAGGATTGAGGGAGAATGCATTGGAAAAACATAATGCACTACAATAAGTCGGCGTTAAGAGGACATATCTTTCCTAGTTGGCTGAAAAATATTAATATTTGTGGCCTACTCACCAGGAGGAGGGTGGCCCTTTTAGCGTACTGGGAATCAGCAACGTACCGTCCTCCACTTTTAGTCACAGATCCTTAAGGATCTGAATCCATTCAGACTAAATTCAAGTTCGATTCTACTTCACCACGGAGTCATCACAGGGGCTTCCCCCGGATCGTGATACCAACATGAGGGGAAGCCCACTCCATAGTTATCCGTCTCGCCATATGCCTGCTGCTTGACATTCCCCACAGCGCCTGAGACCTTGAACGAGGATAAACTACTTGCAAGTTTATGACCAAGGACAACCGGCTGCGGATATGAGCTCTTCAAAGGCCTGTGGAGCCCAATCCACAGTTTGGCTCCAGTTTCCGTGTCAGTGTTAAACTTGAAAAAGAAAGACGAACAAACGACAGAGAATCGTGCCGCTATTTTGGGTCTCTGAACAACAAGGACAAACAACATAGTCTCAAATAGTCTCTCGTTTTGGAGCCTATTAGCCTACCAGTCCTTTCAAACTGCGTCAGAGGATTATTTGTTTTTAAAAAGCTACACCTCGTTTACGGTGTGAGGAGGAGTGGATATATTTTTGAATTGCAATGCTCTATATTAAGACATTTTTATTTTCTTTAAAATCTGCCTCAGACTGTGGGACATTTCAAGGGGCCTTTTACGCAGACCAAGGCTGGACAAACCGATGAGGCCTACGTACATGTTGCGATAACACGACTCAAACGGGGAGGTTGATTCTTCTATGATTTTATGAAGAAATATAACACACCAAGAACCAAGAAGCCTACGTTTTTATCAGGATAACGATTTTTTTTTGTTATTATTCCTTCAACATTTGTTTTTTTAGGGCTAGGTCTATGTTTAGCCTAGGCCTACTGCAAGTCTAATGATGCTCACTTTGTACCTGAAAGTTTGTTATAAATTATTTAGGTCTGTTTAATAAATAATTAGAATGCATGCTGTCTAATATTCTGCAATGTTATGCGTAGGATCCACAAACTGGCCCTTGTAGCGCAGTAAGTAGTGTGTGTGTGTGTGTGTGTGTGTGTGTGTGTGTGTGTGTGTGTGTGTGTGTGTGTGTGTGGTGGGGGGGGGGGGGGGGGGGGGGTGGGGGGCTCCTGATTGCTGATTACTTTAACCT
>NC_140284.1:9835813-9858313 GCF_964030765.1 Micromesistius poutassou | reverse complement strand
TGGAAATGTGCGAACGGAATCATCCTTTAAACGCCGGTTATGTTGGTTCTCTGTTGAATTTCCCTCCTCCGGAGTCGCTGTATTTCTCCAACTTCCAGCGGGGCAATGGAGCCCACATCCCCGCGCTCCACCCGCTCCCCTACAACAGGAGGGATGTGTGCACGCTCCCGTGGACATCCTCAAGTTCATGCACGCCGCCACCACAGGGCCACCACCACCGTGGCTTCGGAGGATACTCCCCACCGTTCCTTTCCGGCCCGGTGTCTCTGAACCCCGGTCTCTCAGCCAGCAGCCCGGCCAAAGGCCTCGCGGACGAGCCGAATCGATACTGTTTTCAGGACTCGACCCATAAGGCTCTTGAGGAATCGGGTAAACAATCGCACGTTTTCGTGGAGGACCATCATGGGATTCCCTCCGCTCGCAGATCTTCCAGCAGATACGAGTATTCAGATCCCTCGGACGGTCGTCCTGCAGCGTCTATAACCTCACTTGATCCGAATTCCGTGAATGCAGCGAGTGTGCACGGCCGGAGCCAGAACTCAGTCCATCAGTCCTCCAGTAAGCTTCCCATTTGTTCCAGGATTCTGCACAAGACTGAGCAATGGATTATTATTAAGAAATATTATGAAAGTAAATTTTTTGGTTAATTTTTGCAATCAAGGTCAGATTATTTTAGTATTCCGAGATTTGTCTGTGGGCACGGGGGGCCCTAGCAGCAGTTAGTGTGTGTTTTCTGTAGATTCTAAAATTGCGTGTTGTGAAAACTTGTGAACGGTTCGCTGTGTGTGCTTCTCATTGCAGGCGCGTCATGGTGCTCATCCCAAACCAGAACGAGGAAGAAGAGAAAGCCTTACACAAAACCGCAGCTCGCTGAACTTGAGAATGAGTTCATGATGAATGAGTTCATCAACAGGCAGAAGAGGAAAGAGCTGTCGCACAGACTGGACCTGAGCGATCAACAGGTGAAAATATGGTTTCAGAACCGCCGGATGAAGAAGAAACGACTGATGATGCGGGAGCAAGCCTTCTCGTATTGAAGAAAATACTAAATAACAGGGCTACAGCGTTTTCATCTGCTCGGACCACGGCGGCACCGAATTCGTATTATTTGTATTATTTGTAGGCTATAAAAGTTTTTTCTTCCCACGCATGCATCACTATGAGATGGAATATTTATGAAATGTGATGACATTCCTGTAAAAAAAGTGTGACAAGGAGTCAGAAAAAAATCGAAGAGATTTATCATACATGAGATTAAAATAAAAATATAAGCATCCTGATGAACCACAGATTACAGTTTGTGAAGAGGCTTCTTTTTCATATCAGCATGAATGATTCGAGTTACGCTTTGGGGCGTTTTGTATTGCGGCGATACAGACACGTGCGCCACCTTGATGTTTGTTTGTTAGTTAGATTGTTTGTTTGTCTTTGTTCAACAGTATTAAAGTAACTTTTTGTTGGACTATCGAAGTTAATAAAACATTTCTCGGATTGCAAGATATTTGGTGCAGTTTACTGGATTGTACTCCACGTAAAGGGCGTCATCGCCCATAGGCCCAGGTCGTTTTGAACGAAAACAAGTGCATTTGGAAAAGCCCATCAAGTCTCTGGGTGGATTATAATTCGTGGGTCGTTTATTGTTAATTGTGTATTATATAGCGCATTGCAGAATGCGTAACAAGATTAATCCATCTCTCCTCTTCTCCTCGGTCCGCAATTAGAGAAGGCCGCATCATACGGACTGCACTAACTGTATTAACGCAATTTGCACAATTTCTGGACATTTGCTTTGGGTATCTGTAATATAACGTATTTTCACAATAATCCTGGCCTTGGTATGACGTGGTGGGGCCTATAGTATGGACTATAGGCCGAGTTTAGCCACCTTCTCGGACCATCTGCCAGATGCGCGCGTCTATTTAAAGCCCCTGGTCACATTAGCCCGTGAACTTGTGATTGTGACTTCAGTTTGCTTTTAGACATTTAGGTAAGACATGTAGACATGTAGGAAAATGCCCCCAAAAATTAAGCGTTTGAATAAGTAAAGGTCTGAGATGTCTAGGAAATATAGATCCACATATAGGCGACATAGATCAATAGGTAACCATTTAGGTAAAGGCAATTGGGGTATGCGGTTCTTTCATTGTCTTATAGTGGAAATATATATATAATGTAGTAGAATATCAGAATCAGAATGCCTGGGTTTATATTATTCATAATGTTATATTAAGACTATGAGCCTAATCCTTAGCACCGTCTTCCTCCAAAAACACTCTAGCCATCCCAATATGTCTTAAGTATCTAGGAGCTCGTAACTGGATATTAAAAGCCTCATTTGACTGCATCGGTGACATATGACACTCCGGGCTTATGCTTAGACTCCTAGTTTATTTTAAGCCTAGAATAAACATGTTGAACTAACAGATAGCACTGACATTCAGTAGGCGGGTTGGGCCTAGCCTACATTTGCGCTTTATGGCAGCCCGCTAACCACAATGCGGTGTTTGAGGACTTCTGTTATAGGCGTAAATGGTTCAAATAAAGCATGTAGGCCTATTGATTTATATATTTTGTGGTATTCTAAGTGTGTGTCTTGCCAACGTCTATCATAGTTCCTACGCGTACCTTAACATTTAACTGCGTCAGTTTCTTAGATCGGACGATTATGTTTTTTTTTTTAAATTAAAGCCAACACATTGAATACACTATGCGTGGGACATTATCACGCATCACTAGTTTTTAGGTCATGTGGACGTTTGGAGCTGTTTAGCGTTCTGCTCATTCCGTTAAGCAGTTCATTTACTGTATATTGATCATCAGGCCGGTTGACGCGTTGCCATTAAAACGTGGATAAAAATAAATGAAATTCCTAACCGGTTAACTATAGATAGATCAGATGCATCAGCTAAGCCTATTATGTAACCCTTACTTTGTGTATATTAGTGTGAGATCACTTTGATTGTTTGAGCAGCGAAATTCGAAAATAATCACGTTTCAGCATAATAATAATGTGCGTAATTTCCCCAAAATCACGCCAAATACTTTAGACCTTTAGGCTACCTGCATTCGGTATAGCCAATGTGCAACCATAGCTTAGTGTAATACGTCTCTTTACCCTGGTCCAAGTGTAGTATAAGCCAAGCTAGGCCTATACTAAATGGATGCGTAACTGCATATCATTATGTATGGCCCTAACCACAACGTGACAAAGTGAATTCGTTCATTGCCACAATCAGCCTATTATCCCCGCCAGTAGGCGCAGGGATGTTGTTGTGCTCTGCCCAGGGCCCTGGAGCACTACTGACAAAGGCAGAGGGCAGTTCCGGCGCTGCAGACACTGGGGGCGCCAAAACAAAGTTAAGGTCAAGTATTCGGTGTGAAGTTGTCTAAAATCCTGGCACAACATCGGCCAGTTGTCTATTTACATACACACCGTTTTCTTTTAACGGCGTTATGATTACATCTGAGCGCTTTGGAACGCATTGGAAATACCCCTGGAGTAGGTGTTTTCTATTTGAAGGCGTTGTAATGCATTTTACAATTAGATCTCCACCAAAACAATCAGAGCAACTGGACCGCGTGATGTGGAGCTGGATGAACGAGCCGCCTGTGGAGTGAGGCTGTTTGTGTTTTATAGTTACTCTGGAAATGCAACCCGGCTCACAGTTTGGTTTTCGCACGAGCTGGACTATTTGTGTCACATTGCTTCTTCCTCGCACGATTCGTTTTGCCCAGAATATAATAACTCGAAATAATGTACTGACTAGACGACTTAAAACAATTATATGATAATAAGAAGCATGTAATAGTTCTTCATCGAATTAAAAAATGCACCCAAAACCAAACGTTAAGTGCATTTTCTAAAAAAAAAAAAGCACAAAGAAATACATTTCCTTATTAGTTATTCACAGAGTATCTTTGGATACCTTTTGTTATTTCACTTAACGTCTTTACTTGGCTTTGTCGTTGGAGGTATAGGCCTAAGGCTTGCGTTATTTGGTTTAATAATAACGAATTATTTACGCTGGCACACAGGTGTTTTCACTGTTAATGTGTAGCTCTAGTTTTGCTGTCGTATGGTTAATATATATATATATATATATATATATATATATATATATACACATATTGTAAATAGTCTATCATAAAAGCGTTTCTCTAGGTTATATGGGTTGTTTTGTACTTATTTGGTTGTGGTGTGTATACGGCAGGGCTAAGTGTAGCCTAGCAAGGCCTCGTTTTGCATTGCTCGACCATGTTCTGGTTCCGCCACGCAAACTACAAAAAATCGCACACTGGAATTACGCATTACACATTTTAAATGAAAACATTTAAACTTAAATCAGAAATAGCATTAAAAGTGATCTAGTCTAACTAGAGGTGGGCAAAGTGCCCGTCAAGCCCTACAACTCAAATTTGTTATTTTTTTTCAAAATGCATTTTCTTTTTGTATTTAGTTAAACAAATGGATATGACATATAGGCTATCCTACATTTTGGAAAATGAAAATGGAAATTATACTCACAAAGAAAAACAAACTCTTCAATGGATGGCGGATTTGTTTTATTCAAACTGTTGGCTACAAGTCCTTCTCGTCGCCGCGCCGGGCCTCGACTAAGAGCTTACTTTAACTAGTGAGTGCCCCTTTGTTTGTGCAATAAAATGATTTGCCTGCAGACGGTTGTTGGTGACTGCTTCGTACACATCCACCCAGACGGTCAAAGCCAGTGTGATTTTTCTGTACTTGGCAATGTAATGCCACGTTTAACATATCTGGGTGACCGTTGACGTGTATTTATTTTTTTTCGGGGGTGGGGGGGGGATTGAATATACTATGGATGTACTAATGCGTAATGTCTGCGCGTCTTGGTTGTTACAAGCAGTCCACTGCTTTGTATCTGGGAGGTTAAGGTAGGAGGACCACCATGGTTCATATAACCACGAGCCTTTATAATATGCAGGCCTGTTTTCTAAAATGAAATGCAGTGGTTTTATAACATCCGTACGTTCTCAAATTGGTTTTCTTTTGCTCCTTGCGTAAAGCTTCCAGCTCGGTGTTGTTTTGGCAAATGGAACTATTCTTGAGTCTTATTTCGCTACGTTGTAATCTAAATTCAACCCTTTAACATCACAACAGTTTATATTACATTTTCATTGAAATCCCATTGTTCCATCTCTCCCATCTGTACACATACCTATAGGCACATGCAATACGTGTTTATATCAGATTACTAGCAGCCAATACGGGTGAACGCGTCGTGGCCTTTTAGAGCTATTCGGCTCCAAGTTATAAGTCGAGGTCATTCTCAACGTGTCTCGTCTGTCGCTGCAGCCCGCGGTGTCTGCTCCACCGCACACGGATTAATCCCTACGTGGTTTGGTTGCCATTTCATGATGAAGATTACGTTACCCTAAACCCTCAATGATAAATTCCAGTGGTGCTTCACACATTTCCCTTCCTCGAGCCATAGGACAAGGAGGCTGAGAGGAGTAGCCCTACACACCACCACGACCAATGGACTCTCGTGCATGCGCCCACATGAGTTTCCGAGGACAGTTTTTAATGAGTGATATTGATATATGGTAAATTCCTTGGCTGGATCACATGACACAATTACCTCCAGAATCGATGAAGATGAATTGCAGGTCTGCCTGCGTTTCCGATTTTTTCGCCTTCTCGACTTTGCGCCACATGGTGCAATATATGGACAAAGTTTAACACAGTCAAGCTGCCAATTCCTCTCACTGTTGCAAACGGAAGGGGAGAGATGACGGAGTACGATGATCGCAACAACTGCGCTCCAAACATGTATTTACCCAACTGTACCTATTACGTTACGGCGCCTGATTTTTCATCAGTTACTTCCTTTTTACCGCAGACCACTACGTGTCAAATCAATTTCCCGTATTCTCCCAACATAGCCCAAGTCCAACCAGTTCGCGAAGTCGCTTTCAGGGATTATGGACTGGACCATCCGAGCAAATGGCACTACAGGAGCAACTACGCGTCTTATTACTCCACGGAGGAGATCATGCAACGGGATTTAATTCAGTCTTCTGGCCGGGCGGACATGCTCTTTAAAAACGACTCCTACGGTCACCACATTGGGTCGAACTCGACGTGCAGTTTCCTCGCTAACGTTGGCCGGAACGGGGTCCTTCCGCAGGGGTTCGACCAGTTTTTTGAAACCCTCAACTCGGAGAGGACCAACGCGGAGCACACAGCACAAAAGACAGACTCGCCTGTGCCCGTGGAGGCGACAGATAATGGGGAGACAATAAACAAAGCAGAACAATCCAAATCGGATTCGACGGAGAACCTCAATGAAGACTCATCCTTGGACTCCGGTGACAAGACCAGCGATCAGAGTAAGTATGGGCTTTTGTAGACAATGGACGAGTATGTAAACTCTGTCCACTAGCATGTCGGTCGAGTTTTATGTGTGGCTTTATAAGCATGCAAACCTTTTTATATCCCTATAAGATTTACTTTATGGTCGCCAAGGTATTTACAACGGGAAAACATTAGCGAACGCTATTCCTTGCTCGCTGCTTTGTTAATCATAACGACAGTGTGCGTATTTGTTTAAATGGTCATGCATAGCCTGTGCATGTGAATGCAATTCGCTGATTCTTGAGATATCGGTTTCCAAGGACTTAGAGGGAAGAAGAAAAAAACGACTCACGGTTTAATGTCGACTTCTATATAGCCCTATGAAACTCTATCGCCTTTGTATATAGACCTATAGAGCACATTCAGCAATATAAAAACCATGCACACCACATAAAAGCCAGGCTATGTGAAATAGAAATGTGCACATTTTAAATACGAATTCTGAGTAGGACTGTGTGTGTATGTTTTGTGTGTGTGTGTGTGTGTGTGTGTGTGTGTGTGTGTGTATGTGTGTGTGTGTGTGTGTGTGTGTGTGTGTGTGTGTGTGTGTGTGTGTGTGTGTGTGTGTGTGTGTGTGTGTGTGTGTGCTCGCACATGCGTGCGTGGGCGCCTGCGTAAAGGAGCATGCGTTTGGAGAGCGGGAGAGATAAAAAAAAGTCCGCATTTGTGTGCGTGTGTGCGTGTGGTGTGCGCGCGCTCTAGTTCGCCACACGTGCACGCCTGTTGAGCCCGACCATGAGAGGAGGCTTTTGTGCTGATTGTCAAAGGGAACACATTTGGCACTTTTTTATTCAATTGTCCAGATTGCCTGGATTCTCATCTCCTGTTGTTTTTAATTTTTCTCTTCAGGTTCCACCAAGTCGCGGAAGAAGAGATGCCCTTACTCAAAGTACCAGATCCGAGAACTTGAACGAGAATTCTTTTTCAACGTGTACATAAACAAAGAGAAGCGTCTACAGTTGTCCAGAATGCTGAATCTATCAGACCGCCAGGTGAAGATATGGTTCCAGAACAGAAGGATGAAAGAGAAAAAACTCAACCGGGATCGCCTACAGTATTTCACGGGGAACCCCTTGTTTTGATGGACAAACGGAGCGGATCAGAAGCCCTCGGTCAAAGACAAACTCGACGGGCGGTGGAGAGATCAAACCAAACATTTGACGCCTGTCCATACCCATAGCATTTTTTTGGGAAAATTGTTCGCTTACAATGAAAGAACACGATTCTAGACACATGGATGAATTGAGGATATTTTTTGGTGTTTGTATAATCAACATGTAACCTTTTACAAGTCTGGTATATCAGGACACATTTATTCAGTGAATTTATTTATACGAAAAAGCCCACTTGTGTATGCATTTTAAATATGCATGTGATGTATTGTGGTGTGTGAAATAAAAACATGTATTATTTAAGGCCCTATACACCTCTGTTACCAGGAGAATAATTGGCGAACCAAAAGGCGTGTACATATTCTGGGTTGTGTGAGGCCTGCTCGGGTTTGCTGCGTAGGCGGAGGCTATATGGCTCTTTTATTTCTTACACTGGATTGTTTGCTAAACCTTGAACCGTCTAGACAGTACAATAAAGACAGCTGTAAATGCCTAAATAAGGGGCAATCGCCTCAGCCATAAGAATTCAAGCGGACCGATTCTTTCCTGTTAAGAAAGAGTTTAACTGCATACGTTTCTCTAAAGCGTTTGGAAGCTCGGACCTTCACTTCTCCTCATCCCACAACACATAGCCTAAAGTCGAAAGTCTCAAACGCCCTTTTAAAACTGTTTTGTTGTCAACTCAGCTCTCGGCCTAATCGCCAAGGACAAAGGCAAGTGTTGCTGTAGCAGTAATGATAATGACGACGTCCCAGCCCAAAGCCATGCTACACTATCTGGTCTTACAGAGTTCTGTGCGTCGTCAGGCTGAATCAATGCAATGCATATAATTAATTGAACTATGCTTAACCCGTAATGTATATATATATATATATATATATATACAACACATTTTGGGCTTACATATCACAGCAACACGTGGCATGTGTAGGCCAATGTGTGTGTGTGTGTGTGTGTGTGTGTGTGTGTGTGTGTGTGTGTGTGTGTGTGTGTGTGTGTGTGTGTGTGTGTGTGCGTGGATGTGTGTGTGTGTGTGTGTGTGTGTGTGTGTGTGTGTGTGTGTGTGTGTGTGTGTGTGTGTGTGTGTGTGTGTGTGTGGCGGCGAGTTGACATTAAAGAGATCACTCTCCTGCAACACACGCCTCGGATGCAATAATGGTCACATACATGTGAATCCTTGCGCATGAATGCCGTCCTATTTTACATTGCGTAGTCACTTCGTGTTCTCGCCACACGAGGGCAGAGTTGTGGCTGCAGATCAGATCAGAGAGCCGATGT
Source organism: Micromesistius poutassou (assembly GCF_964030765.1). Lineage (NCBI taxonomy): Eukaryota > Metazoa > Chordata > Actinopteri > Gadiformes > Gadidae > Micromesistius > Micromesistius poutassou. The sequence goes on along the minus strand of NC_140284.1, from coordinate 9,849,529 downwards.
TACATTTGATACCTTGGCTGTTATTTCTTGTGCAAGCACAGTGATGTGGATAAATAGATAACGTAGATAAGGGTGCGGCTGTCAACATCTATAAATATAACCGTCATGTAAAGTCCTCTATATATATTTGTATTTTTTCCTAGTTTGAACAGCGGTCTATTTGAATAATAATAATAATCAATCTCTTCTCTAAGCTGAACAGCAATTTATTGACATTTTTACAAGTTGAAGTATACAATTGAACCCGATTCAGTTGCTCAATTCTAGTAATGTACGTTTTATATTATCTGTATATCATAATGACCATGGTAGTGATAATGTGTTCTGTATAACTAGTTAGGTGGTATCGGCCGGCACAGTGCGTCCAAATGAAAAGGTTGCAGTAGGCCTACATTATTATTATTATTATTATTATTAGCTAAATCACATGAATAAAGACCATTGATGGCCACGTTTTCAACAATCAGAAGTCTCATTCCAAGCCCTGAAAATTAGTAATACAATTATCTTGTGCACTGACCGAAGGCTATCAACTAATTGTCGCAAAATCCTTTAAGAAAAAGTCCTTAGAAACACCAAGTTGTAGAAAATGCATGAAATATTTGAGTAAGGTAATGCCTCAGAAATAACCACCTCAATTTAATTGTGAAGTAAATGTTGTACTCGATTTAAAATGCTATTCCACTTTATATTGCCTCCGAAGTTTGAAGCTTAATAATAGCTCTAGTTGAATCTGTGTCCCCTTAAAATAGTATCAATTTATTCTTGTTATTTAGTCAGATTATAAAGTGAATTGGTTTGTAGGTCAAAGGCGTATTTTAAACATAATCGGTAGGCTACATAGAATAGATAAGTATCATCAGTATTATATTCGTTTTCTTAATCATAGCTCGTCTATCTGAACCGCCTAACATGTATTTTAGATATTTGTCCATTTAAATGTGTTAGTGAATCCCACACATTAGTCTTTCTTACAGGCGCGACGGAGGACCGAGGAAGCAGAGTGATTGAAGAACAGTTGACGTTCATATTTAGTCATTTAGAAGACGCTTTTATTAAAATGAGACTTAAAACAATCAAAACATAAAAGCACCTTGCAGCCACTATAACATGTAAGCACTACAAAAACGTATAGAATAAATCACTAACAATTAGTTCGAAAAAAAAGTTGCAGGCCTAAACTATTCTTCTTCAATTCTTTATTTAAATGATGCATATCCATAGCTTAAAATAACAAAATAAATACTAGATTATCTCCTCAAATGAAATCAAATAAATAAAAATACAATATAATAGGCTGATTTCAATACATCTTTAACAAATCAGTGACCATTTAATTGAAGGTAACAGGCATATTTAAAAACATAGATATTCATCAATGCATGTTCACAGAGATGAGAGATTACGCATTTGAGAGATTACGCACTTCAATTTAAATAATTGTAGCGTTTGCTCGCCATCTCAAGACGCTGGTAGGCCAATCAAACCCTACACATTACAGACACCCTTAATGAGAATAAAACTGGTGCAATCAGTCCATCTTCCGTGCCTGGATAACGGCACGGCATTCATTTTTTAACCAGCCTTTACTAAATGAAAAATATATAAAATGTTTAATTAGTGTAGGTTTAAGTCAGTCGTGCAACACCAACGAGTGCCATTATGTATTTGTTGAATTATTCATTATTATGTATTCGAACTTTATATGATATTGATACAGCCAATTAGTCGCGTACATTATAGTTCCTACAAAATAATTCAAGAGCGATGCGGATATGTGTTGATGGCTGCAGCTGTCGTCTCTGCGCCAAACAGGCCTACAGTGCATCTGCACATTCTGCACTACTCCAGTGCACACATTCATTTTATTTCTCCGAAATGGTGCATAGTCAACGTCAACATGTTTAAATAGCTTATTTTCCGTGCAGGCTATTTATTTATTTATCGAGCGTCCGAGTTCTGCTCCAAAACACGGCATGTGCGTTTGGAGGCACAACCCTTTGTAAGTCGGTGGAACCAATTTCAAGTCCGTGTTCTAGGTGTCGCTGTTGACCACGTATCGGAGCTGCGAGTCGATGCGTCTGTGGTGGGAGAGCAGGCATGCGTCTCAAGGCCATTTTCAAATCTCATTGGTGGGCTCGTCATGTGGTAGAGAGTCATCCCGAGTCGCGCGGAGATTGTTTTTCTAGATATGTCAGCTTACCACGGACATCTCCCTCCTCTATAGACTGCACATCCAAAATGTCTTTTTCCAGCAGCTCTCCTGCGGCAAACCCCTTTCTGGTGGACTCGTTAATCGGAGCTTGCCGGACGGATAGCTTTTATTCAAACAGCGGGGTGTACATGTCTTCTGGTGCAGACATGGGAACTTACGGAATGCAAACCTGTGGACTTCTGCCGTCTTTCGGCAAGAGAGGGGAGGTGAACCACCAAAACATGGGGATGAACGTCCACTCGTACATACCTCAGCTAGATAACTGGCCTGACCCGAACCGATCCTGCCGGCTGGAGCCAAACCTCGGTCAGATATCAAGTGTTACGTTTCCACAGAGCATCAAGGAGGAGAGCAACTGCTGCATGTACTCAGACAAGAGAGCCAAAGTCAGCTCCTCGGATGTCCCGACGTACTCCACCCTCCTTCCCGAGTCGTGTCCAGTGGACGGTCCAGAGATACCAGTTCCAGGCTATTTCCGGTTGAGCCAAACTTACGCGAGCGCAAAGCACCAGCCGGATTACTGTCACGAAACGCCAAGTCCGAATACGACGTTGATGCAACTCAATCAGGTGGCAGCTCCCAAGTCGCATTCCTCCGTTTACGGCGAGGTGGACAACAAGACGGGGGAACGGTCGCCCCAGACCCGCGACGCCTCCAGAACCCCGGTCCCCGTGGAGAGCCCGGACACCAAGTCCTGCGCGGAGGAGAAGAAGGAGTCCTCTGAGTCCAGCCCCGTGGTATCACAGAAGGAAACGAAAGGTGGGTAGACTACAATAAAATCTTTGATTGCGTGCTGGTGTAAGACGAACGCTTCGGCATCATAAATGCCGGTATAAAACACAAACAACCCTTAAGTCGTAATGTTTAATGAGAGCCTTCCTTAAGCTGCCTGGACATGCATGCTCTTCCCATGCAGCAGGCGACACGCGGGTGGTGGTTATGGGTTACCAATCGTTAGCCTCTTGGTCTTATTGGATTTAAACGTCCTAATTGTGGACGTGGTGATGTTGTGCAATTTTTTGTTAAAAGTCTAATTTAATGTTGTATTTAAACTCACGTTTGGATAGCATGGGACTTGGATTAATTAATTAACTGATTTGAGTTTACGCCACAATGATGCTCCCAGTGTTTGAATTAAAATTAAAACTGTTTTCTTCTTTCTGAAGTCTTTATTTTTTATTGGTATCTTAAATGTCATATAACGAATTTATGAGCTGATGCTGAGACTTTAAAAAGTTTAAAAATGTCTTGGGCTTATGAAATATAATCAAAAGTAGGCCTATCATTCAGGCGCTCAGATGCAGCACAGTAACATAATTGTGTGTTATTGTGGCAGGATATTCCCTTTATATGCACTAATTAGCTCATTTATAATTTATGCTACACGTATTGACTTGACCAGCAGTTCCGTTTTTTCATCAGTAGTGTCCTAATTAATTTAGGCACACTACATTGCACTCTGCATTATTTATACTGCCATCACTGAGGAGCACACAATTATCCCAGTAAAACGTGTTTAATTAGCTGGATGTGAAATTCTAATGCATCTAATGCATCTTTATTTTTTTCAATATCTTTCAGAGTTCGACAACGATGCACCAACGAGCAACTGGCTGACCGCGAAGAGTGGGCGAAAGAAGCGGTGTCCCTACACCAAACACCAGACTTTGGAACTGGAGAAGGAGTTCCTCTTCAACATGTATCTGACGCGAGAGCGCCGCCTAGAGATCAGCAAGTGCGTGAACCTGAGTGACAGACAGGTCAAGATCTGGTTCCAGAACCGCAGGATGAAACTCAAGAAGATGAGCCGGGAAAACCGCATCCGAGAACTCACCTCCAACCTCACCTTTTCGTGAGCTCCAACGTGGTCCTCTGAGTGTTTCAGCGTCTTTGTCACCTCCTGTCCACACGATGCTAGTGCGTTAGTGTCCTTGTATCATCCTTTTTTTTATGTGAACGAAACTGTGATTGTAGATCTATGCGTGTTTTTTGGTAAACATTTTGTTGCATTACTTATTATTGGTATATTTTATTACAGGGTAATTGTTATGTCTTAAATTATTGAGCTTAATTGTTTGGTTTTGTTTCCGTTCTCAGTAGACATGGCTCTTTTAATGTGAAGATGTCGCAGTATAGCGACCTGACTGGTATCAGACAACATTTCACACACAAAAGCACATTTAGCCTCATGTAGCGCCCGGTTTGTTGTAGCCTACACGCAAGCCAGTGGCTCCATTGCAGAAATGTTTCAAGTGGCAATGTTTAGTATATTCATTTGTGTTGCATGTTTGTAGCATGTATCCTGCAATAAAACAGACTGAACAAAAGACATGCATTTATTCTGTTTGTTTTCTTTCTATAGATCGCCTGTATTTGAGCGGTGAAACCCTAAAATTAGGACTCCTTTATAAAGTAGGGGTACTTTGTAATGTATAGGGGTACTTTGTAATGGAGTAAATGCATAGGCTACGTTACGCACATCATAGAAAATGAAAATTAGTTTTTGAGCCCGTAGCTATTCCTCTCATGCCTTTTTTGAATGTGTTCTTTAATCAGATATGAAAATCCCCGCTGTCTGCAAACTACATCTAAATTAAGTTCAGATTTAATTAATTTGGATAATATTTGGCCATTGGCACACGGTGTCGAACTACAACAACGATTTCTTAATTCAAGACGGATAAACCCAAATTCTGCTCGGCCTAAATCCAATAATCGTTGGACACTGGCATGTTTTTGTAGGTCAGACATACATAAAACACCACAGGCTGCTCAGCGGCCTTAATGCACCACACTGCCTATAAAACACCAAACAGGCCAGCGGCTACTATGTATCACATTGCACGTTATGATCAGATGCATGATCAGATTCAGGCCTACAGCCCTTCAAATCGCCTCATATTCCGCATGCACGTCCTGCACCGCGCTTTACGCGCTATAGCTACTGCAGGACAATTAGTTTAGCGGCATTTGTCTGAATACTTTCCTGATCAATGTTATTTAACGTAAAAGTAAGACTGCATTTACTCCTGTTTCACTGACGATGTATTGATACATGTTTAGTGAAAGATTCAGGCCTAAAGTAGGGGAGATTAAAAAGTGTAGGCCTATGGCATGGGGATTAGACGTATGATCGGTGATCGGGCCTGTCTCTGAGTGAGCAGGCCTAAAACTTGTATTCCTGTCTAAGAAATCAAGTCCCAACACTTAAGTAGTACTTACATTATTTAATGTTTGCAGCAACAGACACACATAAATAAACAGACGGCGGAATACGAGCACGGTCAAACCACGCACGAAAGTTTGGCGACATCAGACGTCACAGGCCTACTATTATAACTTAAAGCTTGTTATAATGTTATATCTGTTACAGGCCTGTAACGTGGTGTCACAACAGCATTGCTAAACTAAATGTGCTCATCATTTACAACAAAACACCCCCACCCTGAGCCTCGTTTTCCTCCATCATGTTGCAAAATACTTTTTGGTCTTCTTTTAAAGATCATACAACTCTGAGACAGAAAATAAAAAATACAAATAAACCTGTCAGTGGGTCTTTAAAATTAAATAATCTACAATTTCTTAAATCTGACCTTTCAGACATCAATCCACGAATGGACTTTGTTTCTGCGACTCCTTTTTTATTAAGGGCGTGTAATCACACGCACCTCATAAAGAATATGGATACGTTAAGTAATTATGGCTCTCATCAGAAGACGCCAAGACGCTCCGTGATGATGACCTGCTTAGTGCAAATATGAAATCCATAAAGGAATCATCCACTCGATAGGAATACACAACACACAGGCCTATAGGTAAACCTATATGGACGAAGATGGCGTCTGCTGCTATTTTACAGCATGTTATTACATTTATTTTACGAGGCGTCGTCGTCTATAAACCATTTTACTGGCGTTTTAGCCCGGCGCGTCCTGACCATCGCATACGAATCCATCCAGATCCGATATTACGCATCTTTCTTCACAGGTTGGGTTATAATATTGTAACTTTCTGAGCGCAGCGGGGCTTTGTCTGCAGTCAGGCCCGAAGGCGAGAACCAAAAACCGGAAAGTATCTTAAAATGTGGTTCCAGATGTTTAGAATAAGGCACATGAGTGGACACAGTCTGCCCATATATCGAAAAGCAGAGCTAAACATGGCGCTATTAGCGGGCTGATTTATTCGCTGTATTGGTAAATATGACCACGTGACACATGTAACCAATCCCAGTAGATGAGGCCAGCAAAATACTATGATTGTTCCGAGGGACGCTTCCCGTAACAGTGTAACCTTTTATATGAGTAAGAAGAGATCAAAAATGTCCACCAGTAGCACTCTTGGTAACTGTTATGTCGAGTCCATCATGGGCCACGACGCGGAGGACATGTACGGTGCACGGTTTATCCAAGGTCCACACACGGTGACCTCAAGGCCACCAGGTACCGGCGACAACGGAGACTTCTCCTCCTGTAACTTCGCCCCCAAGTCGGCGGTGTTCCCCTCGTCCTGGTCCTCCGTCCACCCGCACTCCAGCGCGGCTCTGTCGGGGATCTACCACCCGTACGCGCACCACCAGCCCCACATCTCCGCCGCGGACAGCAGATACGTAAGGTCGTGGATAGACCCCCTCTCCAACCACGTCTCGTTTTCCGGGGGCTTCCACCACTCCTCCGCCGGTCGTCAGTACGCACCCAAGCCCGAGAGCGTCCAGGCGAAGAGCAGCGAATGCGGCGGTGCGCCGGGCTTCGAGTCCCGGGAGCCTCGTCCGGTCGCGGCGGTGGATTTTGCGTGTGCAGTATCCGAGAGCACCGACACGAAGACGCCGCCGAAGGAGGCTCACGTTGGAAGTGATCTTTCGAGCCACAGCGAGCAGAAAGAAGAGAAACAACAACTTGACCCAAGTAAGTAAACGAAAAAGCCCCGTTGATTTACAACCCTTACAACTGTACGAGCTGGGTGTGGATCCAAGCTGGAGCTTTTTACTAACCTATAAAAGTGTCGCGGCTCGGGAACCACTCCTGAACCATTGCGACTATATGGAATAGCGTTATACTCATTTTCAAACTAATTTCAGAGGTTTACACCAACACACCCACACTCACACTGTATCTCTCCATATCTCCCCCCTTTTCCAGACAACCCGGCCGCTAACTGGATTCATGCTCGGTCCACCAGAAAGAAGCGCTGCCCGTACACCAAGTATCAGACTCTAGAGCTGGAGAAGGAGTTCCTGTACAACATGTATCTGACCCGGGACCGCCGCTACGAGGTGGCCCGCATACTGAGTCTCACCGAGAGGCAGGTGAAGATCTGGTTCCAGAACCGGCGGATGAAGATGAAGAAAATGAACCGGGAGAGGAACAGCAAGGATCACTTGTGATTCCGTTTCTTCTCACGTTTTATGATTGCGCGATAATGTTATTTTATTTTTTGAGCGTCTTAGATTTAGCCTTTTTTGTAATTACATCGTCCGAATCGGGGTCTGGACTCAGGCCCGGGGTGGGGACCTAGAGGCCCGGGGTCTGGACTCGGGTGGGGACCCAGGCCCGGGTAGTCTACCCAGGCCCGGGCTGGGGACCAGGCCTGGGCCCGGGCTGTGGACCCAGGCCTGGACTGTAATCACGGGTCGACCACCTAGCAGGCACGCAGTGGTCGGCGAAGAAGACACCACAACATCAACACATGCATCATTAAAGACGGTTTTCAGGTCACCCAACGCTTGTGTCTTGATCCGGTAAACGGAGCCACGAGGCCCACTTCTGGATAATTAACTAATATTCTTATGTTGAAATATTTAAATTGCATTTAACAAAAAGCAAGTAAATACTTATTTTTATTTTTGTTTCAAAGGAGGATAAGGGCAGTGTATCGAGTGTCTGTCTTCTAATCTGGGTTAGAATTTGTAAATTGCTGTAAAAATGTTAATTCAAATGTATAGTTGAAGGCCTTTCCGCCTGCGTTTTCAGCCCCTGTTTTTTTAAGTCGTTTTGTTAGACATTAAAACAATTAGACAACGTTTTTAAAAAATGCTTCAATAAATAACTTTATGCTGTACATTTTAAGTGTATTTATTTTAATTTACAAAGCAATTGGCAGGTTTAAAAACATAAATTCGTCCAAATGTTTGTTTTAATTTATTTATTAGCTTAGGCCTATTTCTATCGGACCACTCTAACCCAGGTGGAGCGATACGTTAGACTGTTATGCATTCAACCACTAACCGTATTCTAACACACAAAAATATACTCGAAATTCGTAGAGTAAAGCATTTTTCGTGCGTTAATGTGCATTATAGGGCCAGGATGTACGTTCAGTCTTTAGGTTCAAAAAGTGGACTTGATTTGAAGCAGAAAGTAACTAGTAATAAAGTGTTTACGATTGAGAGAGGTGTGCGGGGATTTAACAATTTATTGTTCAACTTGTACGAATTACCTTAAAGCCAGAGGAAGCTTGGGATAATAAAGCTATAGAAAGGGCTAGACGTCTGGGCTAAATCAGTTTATGGTCCAGGCCCGTAATTACAACCGTCCTTTGAAACTCTCTTTCCTGTGTGTTTGCGTCTCTTGCTGACAAACAGAAATCGAGACACTTTTCTATAGGGTGTCTGGGTCGATGAATTGTCCTTGTGACAAAGAGGAAATCACTTCCACTGTTGGTCACGTTTATTCATCAAATGCATTCCTGGTCGATGGGGGAAAACTTCACTTTGACTGTCGACTGCCTCCTTTTCGTTTTGTTCATTTTTTGGCCGAAAAGTGACAATTACAAACCACAGCGAAACGTCTTCTACACAGTCTCTGTAGACTAAATGGTTTGCAGTTAATATAGGCTAGAAGGTAACACGCTGTTGTTTTATTTTCTTTAATATATGCTTAATTAATAACTGTATCTCATAATTATTGATTTCTCAGTGCTATTTTTAAAAGAAAAATAAATAAATCTATATGCGGCTATACATGCCTACAGATAATTATGTCCATTTACTCAATTCATAATAGACACATTTATGCGGTGATGTAAGCGCTAGGGGGCGACGTTGCTCCTTTGCAGTGACAGTGCACCAGGGAACACTTTTAGGTGCAGAAGTCATTAAATAGCACCTATACATAAAGAATAAGGGTGGAAAAAAATAAATAAAGCTTAACCCTATCCCAACCGTTACGAAGAGCAGGTCACAAAAAACACGAGGTCTGAAAAGTTTCCAGAGCATCGGCGATCTAAGGATCTAATTTATACACAAACAAAGCATTATTTGGAGCCTGGATTACTGAAAACCGCCAGAGAAAAAGCCTTAACGACGAATTCTAAATTATGTTGGTGCCATTTTACGCGGAAAAAGGGAATATGACCAACGTGAGACCAAACTCCAGACACAAAGTCCACACTTCGCAGTTAAATGCGGTCGTAGCTCATAACGTCATAACTGTTTTTATTTTTTATAAAAGGCCAATTTGCATTGCAGGAGCCTAACAATGTTGACCATTTTTGAGACCATGACCATGGCACCAAGACTCAAGCTTGTGATATGTATATGCTGCAATGTTATTGTTTTTTATAGCCTACACATAGGCCAACAAATACCGCATCTATTAGATTGAAAATAGAAATGGGTTGTCAAAGGAGCTGCCGCAGGCCTAGCTGGCACTCTGCTGCCAGAGGGGGCGCTATGTTACGACCCGAGATTCGGCATACTAATAAACAAACAAATAACCTTTGTGATTGACTCGGGGCTATTTTGTCATTATTCCACTCAAGAGGGGTTTCTCTATATGTTAATGGTCCCGGTCTTTATGGTGTCGTGTTTTGCATATAGGCCACAAAGTCTAGCGCTCTTGTTGCGTCCTTCACCTCAAAATGCAAACCTCAAAAAGCTCTACTTCGGTCTTTATACGTGAGTGGAAGATTATATTTATTGATTCTTTACAGGCAGGCTGGACTTGTTAAATGTCATCATTGCGTCTTCAGTGCGTCTCCTGTTGGTGTTTGTGGTGGCGTCGCTTCATGGACTGCTGGCGTGTAGGGTACATGTTTAGAAGAGACGAGGCCTTTATGACCGCGTGACGCGGAAACCGCAAACCCACACCGTTCAAACGCAGACCTTCTGAAGGGACCGGAGAGGTTCTCGGTTTAGACTTCACCAGATGATCCGGGATCCAACGGCGGTGCCAGCAAAAATAATATCAGAATCCGCACTCAGAATTTTCTTCTATAATTAAATTATTTTATTATAGTTGCTTTGCACATATACGAGGAAAGGGATTTTTGCATGGTTGGTGGGTAAAATACATAAAACAACACGATATGAGCACAAATATTAACCGGAACCAGAATAATAAAAACAATATTAATGAACAACAGGTACACAAAGAGTAATTAAGAACTATCATAAAAAATGACTACTCCTGTACACACACACACACACACACACACACACACACACACACACACACACACACACACACACACACACACACACACGTACAGACACACAGACCCAGCACAAACACACACACACACACACACACACACACACACACACACACACACACACACACACACACACACACACACTAAAATAAACACACACTCACACACAAGTAGTGCCATGATTTAAAATTAGATTATGGCCGAAATTGCTTCAAATTATGACTAGATTATATTATTGATTGGCTGGTTAATTTTATTATGATTGACTAATTATGTTATCATGTGTCTTCATTTACATTTTGTTTGAATAACCTGGCATTTATTTATTACAAAGACAATTAGAACTTTCATACATTGGGCCTGTAAAGCAATTAAATGGTATGGAACCACAATTGAACTTCAAATTAATTAAAACAAATAGGCCTCACAAAGGGCCCTATATAAAAATCTAAAAACATCAGCATTAAATCTGGACGTTTGAACTATTGAACATTGGAACGAAGACGATCAAAACAATCGAGGAAGTTAGGGAATAGCCTACATTCGAGGATTTTACTATCTCCCTTAGTTTGGACATTGGGGCACTTTTGGAAATGTTGCAAATATTTTTCTAAGGTTAAAATTATACAGTTTAAAATAGGATCACAGCTCATACACATGTTGTTTTTAGCTCAACCCATAATCAAAGCCAAACAAACCATGTTGATATTAGATATGTGTTAAAAAGGGAATTTAATGCTTGCTGCTGTACAACAAAGCGAAGCTAACATGCTAACATTCGTTCGGCTCCGTTTACATGAATGTGATATCTGTACCAAACCTCTGCACACACACACACACACACACACACACACACACACACACACACACACACACACACACACACACACACACACACACACACACACACACACACACACACGCGCGCGCACGCACGCACGCACACACACACACACACACACACACACACACACACACACACACACACACACACTCACACACACACACACACACACAAAGAAAAATTGTATAGGTCTATCCTGTATCCTGTATAGGCTTTTTTCTGTTTGTTTATTAATTAAAACGATTGTTTTACAAATTAGCCTATATTAATGAAACTACTAGGCCTACAACATATACGATTCTTTTGGATTTTAAGGATTTTAAGTGGTTGTACATTTGAAATAAAAATGCAATTAGCCTCAGCAACAATTAACCTCATGCCTCAGTATCACCTCCATGCAGACGCTACTCGGCACCATCAAAGGGAGCGGTCAACATGGCGGGGCGCGGTGGCTTTGGTCTGCACTTCATTTCCGCTGTAGACCGCTCGTGTGAACCGCCCGTCCTCCGCGTTACGGACGCAAACAACCGGAGACTGAGGCTGGTTCACAACATGTTTTACCCATTACCGTTTCTTCTACGCGCTTCAGCAAAGGCCGAATGACTCGACGAATAGGAACTTCATTTATGATTATTCCAATATATATACCTTCTACACTCAAATGGAAATAGTATCTACTTATAGGCCTATGCTACTAAAACATATATATATATATATATATATATATATATATATATATATATATATATACATACACATATATATATATATATGAATGAGGGATTACATATGATTGTTAGTGTCTGTTAATAGTCTTATAGGGCAGGCCTGTGATAATAATATAAGTAGCCTGTCTTAAAATACAAATGTTATCTCTATATTTGCAGATTTAAAAAAAAGTAAGTAGCCTAAATAAGTATTGAATATTTGAATGCATTTTATGGCCTATACAGGAATTCATACAAATAACATTGGCGTACTATGGGCACTTCTTGTGATTCACAATGGTGCTAAAATGCACTGCTTTTGACAGACAAAATGAAGGCCTATCCCTTCAATCCTTAAATATGTACACAGAGAACGGAAATAATACATTGATTCGACTACATTGTTTGTCGCAACGAGAACACAACAGCCTCAAAGTAGCAGGACCACCGTTTACTGGAGGAACACTTATAACCGAGTGAATGTGACTTTCAATAACTAATTAGCCTATATAATAATAATAAAATGGAATAGTGTTTTCACGTGGCCTGGGGGTTAAATATGTGTTTTAGTTGTTAAGATCTAACGTGATTTATATCTTATCATATTTCCAAGTATTTCATAAACATAACAAGTAGCCTAACAAATGTTTGATTATGTTTTTACTATTTATACAATGAAAAAGGAGATCTTCCCAAGAAAAAAAAACTATTTTGAAATAACTTACAAGAATTCCTTTAAGGATTCCTAACAAAAGAGAAGATTTCCGTGCTTCTCGTATTCAGGGGAACACAGAAGAGCATCTGCTATTATGTGCAAAGATGGAGAGGATTGCTGCCGTCCAAATGCCTTTTTGTAAGACGACAATTTACAACTTGGCAATAAACCTTTTTTATGTGCGTCTATCGACTGTCATTGGATGCCACTGGTCATGTGTGAGAGGCGAACGGTTTCATGGCCCTTTTCCTGATTTCCCAGGCGATTTTCCCCACCGCATTCTTTCTCTATGGCGTCCAAACCAATAGTCGATGTCCTTGTCTGCAGTCCTTAAAAAAATCCCCTGTCATTCGTTGGGTGGAAGAAGCGAGCAGCCCAAACCTTCGACACCGCGGTGGTCATCGGTTCGTTTCCCCACCGGAGGAAGAAGATTTCGACCTGACCTCGGCTATGAGAGGCGCGGAGACTTCACACAGCTCCATCCGAGAGCCGAGGAGCACGAATATGGATTACCCACCATCTCTGGGTAAGCATTTTGTGTCCTACTTTTCCATCTAGACTGCGGTTCCGAGGACAGCGTTTGTTAACCAGTGTGTGTTTCGTCTCTGTAAATGATCTCCTCTGACATCCTGGGCTTGGCTTATGGCGAAATGTCTGTTAATATGTATTAGAATGTATTAATAAATCCTTTCACTTTTAGAGAACAATTTGTCCAAATGTCTAGAAATGAAGTCGACTAAAAAATGCCAAATTGATCTACATTAATGTAATATGAATGAGAGTTTACATAATACAATCGCCTCTGTTC